>NC_083762.1:6098123-6440623 GCF_963514075.1 Conger conger | reverse complement strand
ACATTTTCGGTGCAAATCAAATGCTTTTCTCTACTCGATTGATCTTGCCTGGTGCAATTAAACCAGGGAAGAGGACCAGAAGGGACCGGCACTTTCTGGGAGAATTTCACAGCTTTCAATGCACCAGACAAACTCAGTAAAGCACAGAGAAGTATTTTAATCCAAAACAGTCACGTATTTGACCTGAATAAAGACTATACGTTATCACAATGATTGATGTAAAAGGAGCCCAGAAATACAGACAGTACAGACGGGATAACAGAGACACAGACAGGTCCTTACGGGAGAGGGAGGCAGGTCTCTTCAGGCCAAGGGCTCAGCTGCTCACCTGATAATTCACACAAAATGACATTACATTACATTACATTACATTATTGGCAAACAGCAGACGCTCTTATCCAGAGCGACGTACCGTTGATTAGACTAAGCGGGAGACAATCCTCTCCTGGAGCAATGCAGGGTTAAGGGCCTTGCTCAAGGGCCCGACGGCTGTGCAGATCTTATTGTGGCTACACCGGGATTAGAACCACCGACCTTGCGGCGCCCAGTCATTTACCTTAACCACTACACTACAGGCCGCCCCTTAATGTCCACTAAGCACTGTACATCACAGCCCACACAGACAGCATTGCATGCACCGCTATATGTCACTTCTACATTGCCTCGAGTTAATTACATACGTATTTCACCAGTGTGCTGCAGGCTTAAACCCCCCTATATGATCCTATACCCAGATATATAACCGTACCTGGTTCAATAAGTGTCTAACTGTACAAATGGAACACACTGTCTGTTACATATAAAGCATATAGCTCCTTGGGATACGTGCATACGCTACGCATTAAAAAGTCACACAGTAAGGGACGATGAGTTATTTATATTTAATCCCCCCTGAACAGGAACAAACCTATTGTACACTGATGAGAGCTCTTGGTACAGGAATGGAGTATCGTTGTATTTAATGGAATTAAGTGCACTGCGGTTATACCCTTTGACCCTTTGACCTCACCTAAACTGCCCTGGATACGGTTAATATGCCAATGTGCTGTAAAGCAGGGTGCGGGCAACACGTGACGCGGTCGGCTCACGCACTGAAGTGGGACTGCAGGCAGGGCAGGGGCAGCAGGTTGCAGTAGAGGCCCGTCCCGCGGCGGATGGGGTTCAGCATGGGGCGCGGGCTGTAGTGGGGGGGCCCTCCGGGCGCCTCCAGGCCTCTCCCGGTCTGCAGGACGCTCGGGAACGGGAGCCCGGCGTAACTCAGACAGGAGCCGCTCTGAGAAACAAGACAGAGAGGGGAGAGAGAGGGAGGGAGGGAGAGAGAGAGAGGGAGAGAGGGAGAGAGAGTGAGGGGGAGAGAGAGAGGGAGGGAGAGAGAGAGAAAGAGGGAGAGAGAGTGAAAGAGAGAGGGAGTGCAAGAGAGAGAGCGAGAGAGAGGGGGAAAGAGTGGGAGGGAGAGATAGAGAGGGAGGGAGAGAGAGAGCGAAAGAGAGAGAGGGGGAGAGAGGGAGAGAGAGCGAAAAAGAGAGGGAGAGCGAGAGAAAGAGAGCGAGAGAGAGAGAAGGGGGGAGAGAAAGAGGGGGAAAGAGAGTGGGAGGGAGAGAGAGAGATAGAGAGGGAGGGAGAGAGAAAGAGAGTGAAAGAGAGACAGGGAGAGCAAGAGAGAGGGAGGGAGAGAGAGAGGGGGAAAGAGAGAGGGAGAGAGAGAAAGCGAGAGAGAGTGAGGGAGAGATGGAGAGACGGAGAGAGAGCGAAAAAGAGAGGGAGAGAGAAGGGGGAGAGAAAGAGGGGGAGAGAGAGCAAGAAAGAGAGAGAGGGAGAGAGAAGGGCAGAGAGAGAGAGAGCGAAAGAGAGTGCGAGAGAGTGAGAGAAAGAGAAAGAAGGGGCATGATCATTACTGTGAAAGCATACTGTACAGGTTATAGCAGCGCCTGCACTTCCTCTGTGTTCCACTAGGTGTCAGGCAAACTAACCTTAGTGGAGTGCATGGTGCCTACCTTCACTTTTGTGGGGCATTGAGCTCCACTGGCTATCGCCTGAGACCCAGCATCCACTGGCCTAAACCCATCACTCTGGGGGTGGGGTAGTGACAGCATGGAGCAGGGGGGTAAGTGATGATTGTGGGTCATGGGTAGACCTCTCTCTGAAGCCTACACACACAAGAGGGACAGTTAAGAGGGGAGAGTCAGTCAGACAGTGTCAGATTCCTGTAAAAATAAACTGTTATATAGAGTGTGAGCTCACCTGGCTCCAGGAGATCACATGATCTGTGGAGGTCATGTGATTGTGATCGGGCGGGAAGGACACAGAGGACTGTGGGTAATGTCCCTGTGGGGAGCTGAGAGGGGTCTGAAGACTACACGGATCTGAGGGCAGAAGAGAAAGGTATAACGAGAGGAGAAAATACGTTTTCCTTTTTTCTATTTCGTACATCGAAATGGGTAATCAAAAATTCTGGTTTAGAAAATGAAAGTTTGTTGGCTTTATCCGGCACCTATCGTCAATGCTTTTCCACGCGATATAAATCGCAGTATAAATGTGGTATAAAGGCAGTATAAATGTGATCTTGAAAAATGATAAATGCACCACATTCATTCTACAGACTAGCGTAGCAGGCCAGTTTAGCATATTGGAGGACGTTTGTACAGACACATCGGCGAAAAACACTGACCAGTCCCCGGTCCAGATCCCGTATGTTTAAAAAAACCAGCTAGGACAGACCCAATGGAGAGTGTCTCAGTAAGAAACCCGCGGCCCACACCGCGCGGTCAGTACCTGCGCTTCTGAACACCTCCTGGGGACTGAAGGCCACGCGTCTCAGGCCGTACTCCCCGTCGCCGGGGTAAATCCCGGGCGGGTCGGGCTCCTCGTCCTGGAGGTGGGGGTAGGACGCGTGCCCGTTCCCCGCCGGGTCGTGGGGCTGGGGCCCCCAGTCCAGGGGCAGGGACTTCCCGGGAGGGAGGGCGGGTTGGGCGAGCGGCGGAGGGTAGTAGGCCTGCAGTCCGGCGCAGAACTGCGCGGAGCCGCACGGGACGTCCGTCTGCATCGGCTGCGCTGACTGCGCGACCTCCGCCCCGGGGAACTGTGAGCGCCGGGGCGGGGAGAGGGGGGGTAAGGAGTGGGGGGTGGGCGGCGGGCTGAGCAGGAGGGGAGGGGGAGGTCCCGAGGAGTCCGCGATCAGCCCCGCGACGTCTATCCGACCGTGGACTCCCGCCGCGAGTCTGGAAATCGCGCTGAAGATGTCGTCCTGGCCCCCGTTCTGCGCCGGATGCACGCTCGGCGATCGCCTGGCGAACGCTTCCGTGAAGGAGTCCAGCTTCTGCTCGCAGGCGCCCGCCCCCCTCCCTAGTTTTCCCGGGTGGGGGTGAGCCGCGTGCCACTTTGCCTGGTACCCCTCGCCCTGAAAAAAGCCCCGTCCCGCCCCGGCGATGTCCGCCGGCGCGTGGAGAGGCCGACCGAGCCAGCCGCTCGCGCTCCCGTTGTCCTCGGACGTGCACGCGCCGGTGCTCCTCCCGCTGTGAACGCCGGAGCCGCCGCTGCAGCTAACGCTACGATGGCTAACGCTAGCGCCGCCGCCGCAGCTAACGCCACGGTGGCTAACGCTAGCGCCGCCGCTGCAGCTAACGCTACGATGGCTAGCGCTAGCGCCGCCGCTGCAGCTAACGCCACGGTGGCTAACGCTAGCGCCACTGCTGCAGCTACCGCTACGGTGGCTAACGCTAGCGTCGCTGCTGCAGCTACCGCTACGGTGGCTAACGCTAGAGTCGCTGCTGCAGCTAACGCCACGGTGGCTAACGCTAGCGTCGCTGCTGCAGCTAACCCCAAACTGCCCGAGCTCGTTCAGGCCGTCATCGCAGAAGCGCTGGCCCACAGCCGGAGGAAAGTACAGGCCCTGGAAGGGAGAGGGATTCTGGGGGTTTGCCGGGGCTCCGTCCCCCATGGCTGCTTTCCGCGGTGTCCTCTACTGGGATCGGCGGGGAGAGGCCGGCGGAGTCATGGCCCTCTTCAGCTGAGAGGGGGGGAAAGCAACAGAATTAGCAGAATCTCGCGCCACCTTCAAGCGCAGACTGAAGACGCACCTCTTCAAGCTGCACCTCTCCCACGTCCCTCCCTACCTCCCTGTGAACCTTAACTGTTGTCTTTGCCCGTGTTATTATGTTAGGATGATACCTTTGCTAGTTTTGTTTGGCTAGGAAAGCAGTTTATTCATATATTTGCGTGGTGTGGTTTTACCATAAAAAAAAAGATTAAAAAAAGGTAGCAGTTGAAATTGTACTTCCCTCTAGGGTCTTTCAGTGCACTTATCCCTGGTTATGGGTATGCACTTTGCACTTTGTTGTACGTCGCTCTGGATAAGAGCGTTTGCAAAATGCCATTAGTGTAAAATGTCACGTAAAAAGAAAGACGCAGCTGAAGTTAGGGGGGAGGAAGAAGGTAGGGCATCAAAGTGCTTGCCAGTTTACAACGGCATAACCACATTTCACAGACCCAGTATCTCCAATGCAACCGCTTTAGTATAATTATTTGGCAATGTATTAGTGCAGCTAAATGCTTTGTTGATCCTGGAAATAAGTGTAGGACATGTTTGAAATGAATTTAGTCAAGACTTGGAAACAAAACGGCACCCACATGTGAACCACCGTAATGAGAGAAAGAGAGAGTTCAATGGCAATGCGCTGCAGATCAGTGAACTCGTACACAGAAAAGGTGCCACACTTTAGTTTTATTGTTCATATGAACTATTATATATTCAAATTTACTTTGGGAGTAGAAAATTATGAAGCGTACATTGCTTTCTCATTAAATAATCACATCGGAACACTACCAATAACAAAAATAGCAATATCCTCAACAGACCAAATTTACTTAACTGTGCCTGTAACCAAAACAACAGCATCCAGCTATTTTCAGTGTGCTTGGGACCAGTTATTAGACCATTTCCCCTTTGATTTATAGCATTGCATTGCATTCAAACTTGAAAATAAGCTGGTTTTATTTTAGTTCTGCCTCACTCGCCCTCAAAAGTCATTACTGAGTATCAGTAACTATTTTTAAGGGTCTTTGAAAGCAGTGCTTTAAAAGGGAATCTGTGCCGACTTGTGTATCTGTGTGTGCGTGTGTGTGTGCGTGTGTGTGTGTGTGTGTGCATATGTGCATGTGTGTGCATACATTGTGTGTGTATGTGTGCGTGTGCATATGTGCGTGCGTGTGTGCGCGTGTGTGTGAGTGCGTGTGTGTGTGCGTGTGTGCATGTGTGTGCCTACATTGTGTGTGTGTGCGCATGTGTGTGTGCACATGTGTTTGTGCATGTGTGTGCATGTGTGTGCATGTGTGTGTGCATGTGCATATGTGCGTGTGTGTGTGAGTGTGTGTGCATGTGTGTGTGTGCGTGTGTGCATGTGTGTGTGGGCGTGTGTAAGTGCACATGTGTTTGTGCATGTGTGTGCATGTGTGTGTGCGTGTGCATACACACTTCTGCAGGCATGCATTTACATAACCACATACAGTGAAATGTTTGGCGAAATTGCTGCATTGCATCCTTTTGCCAATGAATGTCCATTTTTAACATGATTCCCTGTAAATTGCTAAACACTCTGCACTGATATTACTGCAAGACTTTCACAAATCATCCTCTGCTGCACTCATATTACAGCCCAGCTACTGCATTCAAATAAGACCACTCTCATTGGACCACTCACATTTTATTCAAACGCACTGAACTTACAGAGCGGTCGCTCTGTTCTTCAGCACTTAGATTTCAGAGACCAGCCATTAAATTCTACTACCCTGCCATTACAGAGAGGTTACCATATCGTCAGCTGAGCATTATAAGGTTCAAACCGACATTTTTGACAAAAATAAGGTAGTGGTATAAATATTTTGTTCATAGGGCACTAAATATATAAAGAAATGCTGTTGCAAAATGTAAAAAATGTTGCGTCTGCTTGGAGCCCACTCACTTCGGACTCTTTGAAGCTCAATATCTCAAAACTAGTCAGAGCGCAGACAGAACCGTATAACTCCCAGCTCAGATATTCTACTTCAACCAATCACACAGGGGCGGCCTATAGCGCGGTCAAGGTACATGACTGGGACACGCAAGGTCGGTGGTTCGATCCCCGGTGTAGCCACAATAAGATCCGCACAGCTGTTGGGCTCTTGAGCAAGGCCCTTAACCCTGCATTACTCCAGGGGAGGACTGTCTCCTGCTTAGTCTAATCAACTGTACATCACTCAGGACGCTCTGGAGAAGAGCCGAATGCTGAATGCCATTAACGTAACATTACAGGGACCAGTGTGTATATTCCACTGAGTGTATAGGCCACACAATAGACTCTTATTTCCATGACATAATGACACATGCGTTGTTTTATACCAAAATTAATTTGCACTCAGTTTGTATACGTTCACTTGCTTTTGTATTATGAATATACAGACATTATGCAAGAGACTCGTTTTGATCACAGATTTAATATGATATCATTGATTTATATAGGCTAGGGTTTGTGCATGCAGTGCAAAGAACTTTCCAAAATAAAAATACAAAAGTTGGAGACAGAATGAATAGATGACAGGTTGCAATCCAGACATGCAAAATTGATACAGCATAAAAGCATTGAATAAGCATTTAAATCAATGGTCATTATAACACAGCCATTCTATCATAAAAAGGAATATATTAGAGCATCACAGTCATTAGTCTAGGGACCAGTTTTGCAGACACAGATTAAGTTTAGTCCTAGATGAAATCACATTTTGAATGGAGATCATCCATACCGAAGTCAATTCAGTCCAGAAGAACTAAGCTTAATCTGTGTCCGACTGTCCCGAAGAGTCAGGGACAAGTACTGCAGCCCTGATCTCATGTAGAATACCGTTACAGAATCTGGAAAACACACCACCTTTAGGGCTTAATCCTGTGTCTAGGATAGCTGTGAACGCTGAACTCTGGAAACTGGCTGTTCACATCCCTCCCCTCAGTAACCCAACTGCCATTTATATTAACCTAATCGGAATACTGCTCCCATTGCGTTGAGACTTGACACCTCCAACGTCTGGCACTAAACTGACCCCAACAGTTTAAACTGACACCATAATTATTGCAGTAGAAATATTTTGACATTTTCGTGTGAGATACCACTCATTTTAGAGCCTTTGAGACGTTTGAAGTGTTTCCAGAATCACTTGCATAAAAAAAGAGGTTGTATATTTTCTCTTTACAGCTTTACAGCTACAGAGCATGAATTCAAAATGACCCCACACAACACCTTTGGATATAAAGTTGGTACAAAACTTTTGAAAACATAGCATCATGTTTATTCTATGTTACTATTTACTCCCACCAACGGGGTAAAACGTCTTACATTATCATGATGGAAAAAATAAGGTTACTGGTTTTTAAGAGATGTAAAACACTGAATGGGCTCAAATTGACCTGAAACAAAATATGGAGGTTAAAACCATAATTATTTAGTGTTTTACCCAACCTGGGGAATGCATGACTAGAGGTGATACAGTACATACATCAGAAAGGGGAAAAAATGTGATCTAAGTGACTTTGACCATGGAATGATAGTTGATGCCAGACAGGGTGGTTTGAGTATTTCTGCTGCTGATCTCCTGGGAATTCACACACACAACTGTCTCTAGAGTTTGCAGAGAATGGTGCAAAAAACAAAAAACATCCAGTGAGCAGCAGTTCTGCGGGCAGAAACGCCTTGTTAATGAGAGAGGTCTGTGGAGAGTTCCCATGATCTGAACAGTTTATCACATTTTTCATATGTGAACAATGAGCTGTTAGGAAATGCTGAGAATTCAATTCAAATCAATTTTATTTGTATCGTGCTTTTTACAGAAGACTGCCCTAAAGTCACTTTACAGAGCACAGAAGGGAACCATCAGAAATATCAGCCCAGAGCCCTAAGTCCTCAAACATGCACATGAGGCAAAGGACTCCCTTATGGGATTAAATTGGCTTCACAATTTGGTAGAAATAAGGGAACACAATGAATATGTTTCAGGCTTAACACCTCCCAAAACGGTGAAATGCATCTATAACATAAACAGAGAAATCCCTAAGAACAGGTTGAAATGTTGTAATCCGAACAATGCGATTCAACAGCATGTTTCAACATTGTACTCATCCGGTCATGAGTTTTAATAACATTTTAAACATTAAAGAACATTATAAATTAGGAACAAAGTGATCCACTGGATAACTTTACGATGTGTTTCTAGTAAAAAGGTTAGAAAACCTGCTACTTGCTAATGGTGCTACAGCGGGGGGAAAAAAAGAAAAGAAGCTTTAGCGTTTGAATGTAAGAGTTATAAAAGTCAAATGCACAACACCGGCAACACGTAGAGCATCAATGAGAGTACACGTCTCCTTTTATATTTCTGTCGTTTCCTTTTCTGCACCAATCTAAATAGGCCACACTCTCTCTTTCTCTCTCTCTTTCTCTCTTTCTCTTTCTCTCTCTCTACCATACTGCACATAATTACCACCATTTCCCTAGATACCCACTTTTCTCTTCAGCCTCTGTCACCTCGTTTCTTGGGGGGTTTTCCCCCCCCCCCCCCCATTCATTTTTCATCTTGTAACTCTCCTGTAATCCCTTACTTGTTTTTTTTTGTTTTTTACTCACTCGTCTTTGTTCTCTCCTACCTGTGGCTCTCGCCGAGTTCTGCGTCTCTGCCTCGCCTCGCAGTACTCTCCATCGGTACAAACGTGAGTTACTGGCGTGAATGACAAACGCAGCGAAGTCGATCGTGCACTCTCACCCTCTCTTTGACTCCAAAGCACGTGCCCATACACACGTGACAAGACGTACGTGTACGTACTGTACACACACACACACACACACACACACACACACACACACACACTTAATTCAGTAACAGGTGTGGGGTATCAAAGAGTCATTTTCCAGTTGTCACAGAGACAACCTCACCACCACCCCCCCCTAATTGAAACCCACATCCTGGTGCAAACAAATAGTCACAGATCTCCCATCTCTCTCTCTCGCTCCCCTCACTCTCTCTCACTCTCTCTCTCTTTCTCTCTCTCTCTCTCTCACACACACTCTCTCTCTGGATTATAATGAAATGTAGGATTGAAAAATTGTAGAAATTGTAGCCTGATCTAGTAACCCGGCATTTACATATCAACAGTATCAACTTTGCCGCCAGTGCTGTTATTGCAATGGTTGTAATAAAAAGGTAGGGTATCATTGAGCCACCAAAAAGTTTTCACTGACACAATGGAATTTGCCCGATGCTGGACTGTGTGCATTACAGTATAACAAGGAGTGTGCTTTAACTCAAAACCAAGCTAGAAAGACTGAGTTACAAGTCAGAGAGAATGACCAGGACTGGCTTCTGCTCACGGTCTACTGATCTCAGATCTGTGAATGCTTTACAATTTGTGTTTGGGACTGACCACAGGTCAGTTGGGCGAACATAAGACTACGTGAAACACATGCCTTGTATGTAAATTCACTCCAAATTACAACATAAAATGACCAATTTCAATTAAAGGAGGTGATGACCTGCAGAATATTAATGGCCAACAACAATTTTCTGATGCGTAACCAATTTGTGCACCGTACGAAGGTTGCACATGGGTATCTCCTAATTTTTCACATTTCAGGTGTGAATTCAAAATGACCCCACACAACACCTTTGGATATAAAGTTGGTACAAAACTTTTGAAAACATAGCATCATGTTTATTCCATGTTACTATTTACTCCCACCAACTGGGTAAAAATTCTTACATTATCATGATGTTAAAAATAAGGTTACTGGGGTGTCTCGGTGGCGCAGACTGTAGAGCACTGACTGCATGCTCATTGCGAGCCGTGACGTCGGCAGTTCAAATCCGACAGTCTGACATTTGTTGCATGTCTTTCCCTCTCTCTCGCTCCCATTCTTCCTGTCTCTCTATACAATACTGTCCAATAAAGCTGAAAAAGGCCTAAAAAATAACTTTCAAAAAAATAAATAAGGTTACTGGTTTTTAAGAGATGTAAAACACTGAATGGGCTCAAATTGACCCGAAACAAAATATGGAGGTTAAAACCATAATTATTTTGTGTTTTACCCAACCTGGGGAATGCATGACTAGAGTGATACAGTACATACACTCACTGAGCACTTTATTAGGAACTTTATCAAACTTATTCATTTGATTACGGCAGTGCAATGCAAACATGCAGATACGGGTCAGGAGCTTCAGTTAATGTTCACATCAACCATCAGAATGGGGAAATAAATTCACCACAAATTACAACATAAAATGACCAAGTTCAATTACAGGAGGTGGTGACCTGCAGAATATTAATGGCCAACAACAATTTTCTGACGTGTAACCAATTTGTGCACAGTACGAAGGTTCCACACGGGTATCTCCTAATCTTTCACATTTCAGGTGTGTGCGAACGTCCATGTAGATGTGTGAGCGGGTGCTTGTGTGGGCGTTGTGTTTATGCGAGTGCGTGGGCGTTTGCACATATGTGTGTGTGTGTGTGTGAGTGCTGTTGTCGCTCTCTATGTGGTATTTTTCACTGTACTGTTTATTTTTTCAAGTGCCAGAATCTCGCGTGGTGAGTGACTCACGGTGTTTGTGGTCTTCGTCGGAGTGCGTAGCTCTGCGTGAGCGTGTGTCTTCGTCTTTCTCTGTGTGGGCATGTCTATGTGAGTACCCTGTTTACTAGAGCGAGAATCTCTGCTTTTTTCTGTAGTCAGCTGACAGGAAGTTGACCCAGAGATGGAGGAACAGGAAGGAAGTCAGCCAGGGAAGCCTCTGTAGCCCTGGCTTGCGCCCACACACTGTTCACCGTCTTTTCCTTTGTCTAACAACATCTTTAACGCAAGCCCTGAATCAAGCGCTTGTTATGCTTCTGCAGTCCCTTGTTTTTGCGATATACCAATTCCCCCATTTCCGCTCTGAAACACTATCTCTAACTGTAGTGATGCTTATAACACGTTACCGTAAAGTAACATAAGCTGGGTTGATGGTGCCTTTCTTTCTTCTAAAAGAGATGGCAATGATAGCACTGCAAGGCCTATCTGAGAGATCCGCATGTATTTGGACAGCGATATAATTTCTGTTCTTTTGGCTCTGTGCTCCAGCACATTATACTTGAAATAAAATAATGAGCTTAAAGTTTGTGTAGGAATTGCATCCCTTTTTATACATAATGGCTTCCCTGATTGTCCTTCAGCACAACTTTGTCCTCGGGTTGACAAGCGGCAATAACAGACTCCTACATTCAAGACTAGATACTGAAATACGTCAGACACCGATACAAAGCGGTTGAATGGACTGCTCTAATCAGAAACAGCTGAGGAGCCAACTGTCCGATTACTTTTGGTCCACTAAAAAAAAAGGGGGGGGGGGGGGGGGGGCGACGGGACTTTGTGTAAAAAGAGATGTGACTCTTACACGCATCACGAGATACGGATGTAAGCTGAAGGTGACAGTCTGCACTTTAACCTCGTGTTCATTGTTTCATTTCAAATCCAGTGTGTTTCAGAAATTGTACCACTGCCCAAATAATTAGGGACTGCACTGTGCGGTGCTGAATGTGTGTTTTTTTGTCACATCCCTCAAATGTTTATATTCTACCGCCACAGAGCTAAGTCCAAGGCTCCCTCCCTACCTCCCTGTTCCCTCCCTACCTCCCTGTGAACCTTAATTGTTGTATTTCTGATTTACTTTGTGTTTTTCGGTAGTTTTAGTTGGCTAGGTAAGCAGTATTTGGATAGTTAAGTTTGGTCACTTTTGCTTTGTTGTTTGTTGGTTTAAAAGATAGGCCCCGGTCCTTATCTTTGTTGTACGGGTAGCAATTGAAATTGTACTTCCCTCAAGGGTCTTTCAGCGCACTTATCCCTGGTTATGAGTATGCACTTTGTTGTACGTCGCTCTGGATAAGAGCGTCTGCCAAATGCCAATAATGTAATGTAATGTAATGCAAGGGGACTCGGCTCGCAGGCAAGTGGTAACAGGAGACGACAGAGGACAAACGACAGGGGAAGCCAAGAACTTGTACTTCTACAGTTTCTGTGAATATCACAATTGATTTTTTAAACCTAAAATTAAGATTTTTTTTCAAAGAGATGATTACATGCAGAGATATTTTTTGCTCACTTGATAATCCTGAAAAGCAGCTGTAGACAGGTGCAGGATGATTATCAAATGAAAGCAAGTTCTACGCATTCCCTGATTCTTGCTTGTTGGCTGCCAACTATAATTAATGTAATATAATTTCCCGACGCCTTTAAAACAATACATAACAGACATTTGAAAATCACACAATTAAAGAGATAGTTCCATGTTTTGGAGCTACTTGCAGCATATTTGATTCATTTATTTCACAAAGCCCTGCATGATACCCACCATTGTAAAGCCAGCAGGTCATCAATCTAAATATCTAAAAGATTAATTCATCTAAAAGAACAAAAACTGGAATGATGTTTTAAACACTCCAGAAAGTGAACTATTTACTTAAAGGAACTGGGAGTCTTGCTCTGAATTACATGAAAATCTGCCAGTGCAGTAGGTGCTTGTAATTATGTTATGCAAAATAATACAATAAGGTTAAATTGTATATAATACTAAAGGCTGTACAACTACCTTTATTTTCTAATAATAATGATATGGTCATTATCCATGTTTTACATAGGGAGGATGAAACTCCAGTTAAATGTAACTGATAGCAATTTAATAATAATAACCATCTACGTATCTCCATAGCCACAATGTGAGTACAACCAACTCACCAAAACAAGGTCAAGGATGTATGGTCATAGATACAGATTAAATCACATAATACTGCTTATAGCGTGGTAAGAATATGGTAAATACAGTATGACTACAATGCCACAGAATAGAGAAAAGAGTAGGCGATAACCTCACAATTTGCATAGGTGTTCACACAGACTCGGGTGAGGGAGTCACTGCTCCAAAGACCGACAGACAATCTGACAGGTCTGGGGTCAAATGCGCTTCCTTTGTTTTAAACAAAACGACAGACTTAATAAAACAAATTATATCACGCTGCCCTGCAAGATCAGACACAGTGGGCACGGTGGCAACGTCTGGTACAACCGTGCACACGATCGCAACGCTGTACAGATTCAGTCAAGGTAGAACCGCCCAGAATCGCTACAATGCTGTGCAGGCCAATCCACGTAGAAACTCCCGGAATACAGAACGAAATAGCTGGTCTTGGCGTGCTCAGACAGAAAAATAAGAGGGTGTGAAAGAGGAGAGAAGTGTGGAGGTAGACGTGGAGCTCTAGTTTTCTGTCAGACGAACAAAAGGACATGAAAATGAGAGAGACTACAGGGGAGGGGGAAGACAGAGAAGCGTTCTGGACTTTTTTTTTTCCCTGTCCCTCTCTCTCTCTCTCACTGCGCTGAGCGAGGGTGGGGAGGGGTGAGAAACAACCGGCTGTGGGTGTACGATGGGAGATTTGGGTAGTTAAAGAGAACGCCGGGATTTTTTGTTTAAATTACCCCCCTCCCCCAAAAAAAAACAAAAAACAAAAAAAAAACTACCGAACAACATGATAATTTCTTTAAAGTGTGCATAGACATTTTACATTTACAAGGTTGGGGATTTGAAATGTAAGCAGAAACTAGAAATAAGTGGTACTTTGCGGTGGTACTGCATCGTCCAAACATATTACATGTTAGCATTATTACCTCCTCGTTAACAGAGATCCAGAAGGGAAAAGAGAAAGAGCAAAGGTATTGCCCACTTAACTCAAACTCTCAACCATTCACCTCTTTGTGTTGAAGATACATTTAGACATTTAGATACATTTATTAGCCCCAAATGACTTAAACACAGACAGCAGGTTCAGCATCAAGCCCTTTTCCGCAGTCTGAAGACAGAGTTGGTAGCGACTGTGATGTACAGCATAGCAAATCTTTTCGGCAACAATATGATTTTACAGTCGCTATTTGACTACACAGTCAATAAAGAGTGCAACCTGAATATTCAACAGCGAACACCTAGAACCACATGGTATCGATGGGCAAATAATCACCTATGAAGGGCTTGTCCTATAAAAACTCAATCATCGCTGTTGTAGCAATCATCTTAGATAATGGTTTAGCATATCAGCTGCAACTGAAACAATGCACATTAATGCTTAAAACATGGAATAGAATTCAGAGAATGCAATTTCCATACACCATAGATAATTCAGAACCATTTTTGCAGGAGCCTGTGGTTCCAGCCAAAACATATCCTGTTCTTTTTAATGTTTCATTTTTGTGGTTTTGTGCATTGATCCAAAATGATTTCTTAGTGTTATAATTCATTCATACAGTGTAAATTATTAATCACAGGTCACAAGTTATATCTTTGCAACTTGAATTTTTAGGTAGCTAGGTTAATTACAGAAAAAACACTATTATGAAATGTCGCAAATGTAATGCTACCATTAGTGTACAGACATAATTAGCAATGTACCAATATGTCACCTCACAGAGTAGAAACTTTTAAAACAGCTGTGATGGCACATATTACAGTATAGTTTCATCAGCTTAGGTATTGACACGTGTAATCAGGACTAATTATATGCAACTAAATGATTTGATACACCTGCTGTTAAGAAATACTGGATGTTTATTTCGCCTTGCTCAATCTCAGTTCTGTCTTTTAGATATACGCTTCAAATTTGCGCAGTGTAGCACATAATTACCTTTACAGCACATGTCGACAGTGAAACATTTAGCAAGAGTAAACCTATTACTTTTATATTAAGGATTATTAATTATGTTGTTAAACATGCATTTAAATGCACAATCATAATGGAAATTTACTGGGCATATGTTCAATTATTTCACACTTTTCTGCATGAATGCATAAACTCTCCCAAGGTATAATTTGATGGTTTTCAGCATGCATAATTGGCTTCAGTGTAATACACTGTCTGTCCACATTAACAGTTAAAATAAAAGATTTTCACCCCACAATCTCTCAGCGTAACTTCCCTATGATCTGTAGGGGTAACTTGCCAATTCGTTTTATGAATGCATGAGCACAAAAAACTACTAGACATAAGGAATTCAGCTCAATGGACGCATCAAATAAAGATGATTCCAGAGAAATTATTTTCCAGGGTGTCTTCGTTGGCGCTGAAACCATTCACTGGCATTTAGTTCACAGGCAATAGTTCAGCAACTTGTACACACATCTCTGCACACAACGCAATGTGCTGAAGCTCCTGCATTGTGTTACCAATGGCAAAGCAAGGCCGTCAATCTGAAAAATCTGACTTTTTTATGAATAATTTCAGTCAAATGACCACATTGGCAGCGTGAAATTGAAGCAGCAAAAAGCATATTTGAAATACGCCATGCTCTTCAAAAAATATAATTCTTACCATGGCATTGACATTGATATGAGCTGGCAATGAATTATATTGTTTACTTGCAAATGGAGGAGCTAAAAAAAACTATCAGTTGAAGTGCAAAGATGATTTTGCCAGTGATACGGCCTCACATGGTTTCAGCGTATTGTATGATTTGGGAAGGGGTCCTGAAACAGTCATTTTACCCCTGAGCAAGGTTTTCAACCTGAATTGCTTCAGGAAAATACCCCGCTGTATAAACCAAAAATAAATGCTAACAACGCGCAAGTCGCTTTGGATAAGAGGGTCTGCAAAATGGCGGTAATGTAGTGCAGATTCAACCACCAGAGGGGCTCCTAAAACAACATGGAGATTTGGAGATACAGTGCATTGTTCAAGAGGAGGGTATAGAAATGTCAGTCACTGAATACAAGGACCATTGAGTCAATCAGTCGGAGTTGGCCAGGCTGGTGCATCACGCTGCCCAGACACTGCCTAAATCGCGCCGTCTGTCAAATACGAGAAGGACAAAACTAGTCATTGTCAACGAGACAACAAAATCTTGGCCACTTCCCAAGACCAGCCTGTACAGGAGTGATAAGAAGCCATTGCTAGAAAAAAGAAAAGAAAAACAATATAAACTCTGCAAGAAAGCCTTGCTAGGGAAGTAAAGTTTCACAGTCAGACTGTGTTTCACACTGTTGGAACAGTTTAGCTGAAATGCCAAGCGTTTCGGGCACTGCCAAATAAATATGCATTTAAATACGTTTGTTCTGAAATAATGCAATTCGCTATCTTTGCACAAAGCAGTGGCCATTAATTGATACTAATATTTTGCATCTAGAATAATTACGCAGAGGTCTGAATACGCATGGAGTCAGTTCTCACTTTCTCTGACCTATTATTGCTATTTAATACATTTTCTCACAATTACGAAATGACACGAATGCAATAACAGGAAACAGCAATAGTATTATATTAAACGAGGCGTAGTAATGGAGGGAGTTCACTGAGCCATGTCTATAGCCTGTTGGCCTTGATGAGATTGCGTATGTTGCCTGGAGAATGATTGCCGACTGGGGGGTGGGGGGGGGGGGAGTGATTACTGATCGCAAACTTGCTAAGGCGGGTGGGAAGGGGGGGTTGTGGGAGCAATTTGCGGACCTGGGGGGGGGGGGGGTTGCTATTGTAGACCTGGGGGGTTAGGAGGTTCAGGGTTTTTTTTTTTTGGGGGGGGGTTTCTGGGAGCAATTGAGGATGATTTCTGGCCCGGGGGGGTTGGTTGGATTGGAGGGTGGTCATTGCTAACTACCATGGCAACAAGGATAGCTGGTCCTATTCCGAAGTAACTTGCGTTTGCCATGTAACAGATGACAGACATTTGTGTGAAGCCTGGAGGCTAAATGAATCAGAGTAAATGTGCTTAGTAATAATTAAATTGAACAAAAACATTAGTTCAGAGTTTAAAAGGTGCATTATATAGTGCTTTGTGAAAGATAAAGTACAGTCTTGAAAATTCCAATATGGTCCACCATAACCTGGGGACTTGTGGATTTCACAGTTTAAACTTACTTATCTCCACATGAATACCACAGAGCATAATTACTTATGCATTATTGGCAACATCGTTACAGTCTTCACTTCTGCCTCTTTGTAGATACCAGCACTGTGACCAGCAACAAACACGAAAACATCTAAAGTTACTGTTTAACTATGAGCAACCTTTTAATAAATTCCATTGACAACTTTTGCTTTTCTTACACGGGCATCTAAACTATTCTTATAAATACATCATTACAATCGATTTGAATATCAGTACTATCGACTGCTTTTGTCATTGCCGATTAGGTTAGGGAGAGTGCAGCTCAACCCAAGCGTGACTGAAGCACAGTCTAGAACCTGAGTCTGAAACCCTTGATATTATATTTCACTGAAACAAAACAGGTCTGATTGCATCATGTTTTTACAGTAGCAACTACTACAGAAATATTCAGGCAAAAGAGATTTTGCATCCGAGATGGAAACCATTCAAATGTGCCCCCTTTTTTAAGGTTGATACCTTCGACACGGCTGGTACCCAGGATAAATCTTCTAAAGACACAACTCTTCTAAATATCACTGAAATCAGTACAATCATATCACTGTACAAATATAATTTCCCCCGCTGAACACCTCAAGCAGCTATTGTGACGGAGGCACATTCTAACGGCTAACTGCTCAATCGACAACAGCAAAGCATGCAAGCTGATACAGAAATAGAAAAACCTTCAAATTAAAAACCCGTTACAACAAAGTGAATACGGTCTGATTTGGGGGAGTGATGAGAACAGAAGAGGGCAAACAGAGATGCTGGAGAGAGTTTTCTACAACCTCATCAACTTTCACTTCTGTATTGCTTGCATCCCCGGTGTCATCTGTGCACTAAATGCTAGTGAATAAGTGAAGAAAACGTCAAAATAAAGTATATGTGCAGCATATCACTTAGGCTTACCATTTCTTTCGATGTTTGGGGCAAGGCATATCCACTTTCATCTGAAGAGGTGGATCAATAGACAGACATTGGCTATCGAAAATAACTAACCCAACACACAGACTAGGCAAACTCCCAACAAAGTTTACCGCATTATCATTTTTGTACAAAGGGGTGTATTTACATATATTACCTGAGGCAGCAAACCCAGTTATATTGAACGTGTACATCCCTAGCCTGCAATTTAGATGAACCTACGTCGGCCAAAGCCATTCTGACAATTGTGCTGGAACCACTGTAACTACAGTGCATCACAATCATATTTACCAAGTACTTAACACCCTACTCATGATTCCTATTTGTGGATGTATGATCTTTACAGAATTCATGACTACAATCTTGAACATTTTTTTTTACTATTCTGTTGATGCAGTGGGGAAGGGTAATGAAGTCGGCTGCGTCTCACCTGTGAGCTCTGCACTCTGGACTGTGCCAGAAAAATCGATAGCAAATTTACTCTGTCAGGTGCACTGTGAACGAAGCATCCAGAATTTGTTCGACAAGCAAACTCCCCATCGGAGGCAGAGAAACCAGCACTAAGAAGAAAAACCGAAGCATCGGGCTTGTTGGCCTAGGCCAGATGGAAAGCGCGCTAACAAAAACTTGAGCACAGTAAAAATATAACACAGATTTTATATTAACTTTATGTTGACCTGGTCACCATTTCCTTTCTGATATGAAAAATGAAGCAAATGTGAGCAATGTTTCTGGGAGTAAAGTTGTACACATTAAGGCTACAATGCACATGAAGGCTACAAGAAAGACAACATGTTCTCACACACCCTTCAGAGACCTTCTTCATTTTGAATGTAGGGCATTTTTGCCATGTCATCCGGAATATATTACCACAAAAGATTTCCATAATCAGTCTCACTTACCATTTAGCTCTTCAACCTTATCCTTGTTGGCACTAACACACTGAGAGGTTTTTGTGTGAGTCTGGCTGGAGGAGGGGGGGGGGCGTTGAGTCAAGGACCGCAGGAAAGAGAGTCACGAACTGAGCGGCATGTCCGTCAGTATATCAGCCAGTCAGATCACAACTCGCACTCACACTGTGAACTCTCAACAAACACTTTGCCATTTCATAGAGATCCTGGAAGAAGAAGAAAAAAAAAAAAGTTTTAAACACAAAAAAAAAACTAAATTACTCCGACTCAAACCTCAACACCGATTTTCAGTTTGAGTTAACCGCCTTCACCTCTACTTTTATCATTCACCGTTTCTGTTTCCTTTCTTTATATGCTTTTCATAACTTCTCATCGCTCGTTGTTTAAGCTATCATCATTAGTACCATTATCACCCCCTGATTCGTAATCAGTGAATAAACTATATTCATTTTCTGCTGGCTGATTCAATCCGAGAAACAGCTGTGAATTGAAACCATTGAAACCTTCTATGGTAATATACAGTGCTACACTGAATAAAATCTTGAGAACTACTATTACTTACGGATAACACATATAAAATAAGTAAAATGAGTCAAATAGAGTAGAGCAACTGGTTTTCATGCCTGTAGCATATTACCATGACAAGTAGCGATGGAAAAGTGAGGCTATACTCCAGAAAGAAATATATGCTAAAACCCTACCAGTCATTGTGCCTAACAAACAGTGAGGCTAAGGATGCAGATGGGCCTGTGCGAGGCGACCTGATACAGTAAAAGTGAGAGACAGGCATGACTGTGCATCGCACGTACCGGAGGCGTATTTTTCACCTTTCGTCGCCTTGGTAGCGGGTAGGGGAAGAGGTCTATTAAACCTTATATTTATTGAGATGTGACGTAGAACAAGGAAGACGAAGAAAACAACATACAGACTAAAATCAGTTGAATAAAAAGTGTCAGGGGATGATTCTAGGAAAGAAACGCATAAACTCACACAGACGAACAGGTCCGTTTTACAAGCCGCGTTATCTTGCGTTTTACCTTAATCACGATAATCATTCCTGCCGCCTTTGTTCTCCCACGTTCGTTTCTAAACATCAGCCTGTGCCTCCGTGGCTACAAGCGGCCACGGTCATAACGAAACTCTTTACCCCGCGCGCAAACTCACCTCAACCTGTCATAGCGAGACGCGGGGCGCTTTGCTTACCAGAAACCCGCCCGGATCCGGCGCCGTGTGCGGTCCGCCGTTCTGAAATATCACCCCGTCAGAGTATGAGAGTGACCCAGGTACACACAGTACTGTGCAAGAGTCTTAGGCACCTGTATAACGTACAGATAAGATTCTTTAAAAAATAATTCAGTGAAAGGTCCTAAATAAACGTACTATACATTTTACATTATATTTGCGTAATTTGGCGGTCGAGTTAAAAACTGAATCAAATCAATATTTTTTTCGTGACCACCCTTCAGTTAAAACTGCATCACTTCTCTCAGCCAAAGCTGTCCTGCAGTTCTATAAGACAATCAGCTGGGAGGTTGTTCCAAGCATGTTGGAGAACTCGCCACAGTTCTTCTGCAGACTTTGGTTGGCTCCTTGTTTCTGATCTCAGACAGCCATGATCAAGTTTTTATGTAAAAAGTAGTCAATTGTTAACTTTTTTAATATTTGGAAATCTGAAATGTGTTCTTTTATACTAACACACACAAAAAAATAAACATATATATATAATAAAGTCTAGGGTGCCTAAGACTTCTGCACAGTACTGTAAGTAGGCCATCAAGTTGTGAATTTAGCCCCAACTAAATGTATTATTATTATTATTATTATTATTATTATTATTATTATTATTATTAGTAGTAGTAGTAGTAGTAGTAGTAGTAGTAACTGCTATTATTACAAATTCATGAACATTACTTTTAGAGACATAATTTTGGCATAATTATATATTGCTGAATTATGAAATGCATACGTACGTACATACACACACCAGTTACAAACTACACGCACACACACACACAATCACACACACAAGCACACATATATATGCTTGCATGTTCTTGTCCTGGCCCATAACAGAGAGGTCTTTATTCTTTACGTGTACAAAAATACAGAAAGGACAATATATCCTACGTTCATGACACAATTGTCATTCTTATTTAAAAAGGAAAATATGTGTTAAATTTTCCCTGATTGGATATGTAATTGCAACAATATCTGCGGATTATATCTATCTTTCCAGGCACATTCCTTCTATATACACTCAGTAAAGCACTTTATTAGGAATTTATTTTACATATTTTTTTGACTTATTGGTCTTCTGCTGCTGTAGCCTAGCCACTTAAAAAGTACGACGCGTTGTGTTCAGAGATGTTCTCCTGCATACCACGTTTGTAATGTGTGGTTACTTGTGTTACTGGCACCTTCCTGTCAGCTTTGACCAGTCTGGCCCTTCTCCACTGACCTCTCTCATTAACAAGGATTTTTTGCCTGCAGAACTGCTGCTCACTGGATGCTTTTTGTTTTTCCCACAATTCTCTGCAAACTCCAGAGACTGTTGTGAGTGAAAATCCGAGGAGATCAGCAGTTTCTGATTTATTCAAACCACCCTGTCTGGCACCAACAATCATTCCATAGTCAAAGTCACTTAGATCACATTTCTTTCCCATTCTGACTTTTGGTCTGAAAAACAGCTGAACCTCTTGATCACATCATGCTTTTATGCATTTAGTCACTGCCACATGATTGGCTGATTAAATACTTGCATTAACAAGCTGGTGTACAGGTCTGCCTTATAAAGAAGACCACCTCTACGTTCTTCCTTAGCTCAAAGCGTCAGTGAAGCTGGTTAAGGAATCAGTGTCACCAAGTCTTTTTCTGAATCGTTGCTATGGATATAAAGCTTTAAATAGCGATGAAGAAGGTCAGCAACCACTAAAATGCACCCTTTCAATACACCTGCAATCAAAACCGTTGTTTGTGAAAAAAATATAGCTGAACAATCAAAAAATGGATTAAAAAAATATATATATTTATTTGTATTCCTGAACTGAATATTTGTATTCTGCAAACTGCTTCTCAGCACTGTTTCTCTTTCTGGACTGGAACTGTCTATGCAAATATACAGCACCACTGCCTGCATCACAGAGCAATACTGACCTTCATCCACACATTTCTTTTCACTGGAGAATTTCATCAAACCAACTTTTTACCAAGTGAATTTTACTTAAGAGTATATTCTAATCTTAATGCCTTCACATAACATCTGTTAAGAGTGGAAGTAACGGTAGAGAACATCATGTGTAGGCAAAACATTTCTGCGCCCTTGAAGAGAGGAAGAGGCAAAATGCAAATAGCATCCTACCAGATCTCTAAAAGCCTCCGATTGCTTTACACTTTGCACTGATTGTAATGTCTTCTTGTGGAATGCTCACTATAGGGAATAAATAAAAAGTCAAATACTTGATCCTATACAAGGTAGATTTAAAGATGTTTCAAATGTCTAGTTAAACATAGTCAAGAGATTTTTTAAACTCCAAAAAAAAAAAGACCTGTGGGCTTGCCATTATACTGTACATTTGAGTTCAACAACCCAGTGTAAATAATCATCACGTTTGGCAGGTTGGAGAGACCCCTTTAACAGCAGCAGAAGAACAGCAGAAGAACACAGCACAAAGCAGTAAATCTGGAGGAAAATGAAAAAAGTGCTGAAATGACTAAAATAATAACCACAGGTGAGAAAATGTAAAATCTCAGAAATGTATGATAGAATTATTCAAAGAACACAGAATGTATTCTTTGAATAAGGACCTTACATTCTGAGGCATTTGAGAATATTTAATTCAGGGCACAAAATTAGAATGCGCACAATGTAGAAAAAAACACATTGATGTGGGAAGATGTAACTTTCTCAGCAACTAGACAGTAACAAAGGCAAAAACAGGATGTTCTGGTATATAGCAACAAAAACATTATATAATAAGATTCTTTGACATTTTAAATTTGATTTCTGGCCTATCATTTAGATTTAATTATTTAACAAGGTTTAAGAAATCTTCTGTCCATGTACAGTCCCTGAGATTACATGACAATTTCTGTTTTTAAGCAAACCTAAAAAAAAAAAAAGAATTTTGAGTTTTTAAGCAAACAAATTGCCAAAAGGCAGTTTCATAAATTTTTTCTGTGACTGCAAGTTCATGTTACTCTACAACTCCATATGGCCAATTCAAATGTAGTGTAGGGCAGTTGCATTACATTACAATGACTTAACAGACACTCTTATCCAGAGTGACATACAGTAGTGGCTGGAGCCATCAGTGTTACGTTCAGGAATAACAGAAATACAGTATCACCAAGAAGGCACAGAGGCCCCATTTATAATCAATGGGCGCGATGCAGACCTAACCAACAACAATATGCATTAACCTATCTTTACACAGCTATAAATGATCTATCTGAGCACAGTCATCCCTGAAACAAAAAAACAAAAAAATCACGAAAAAAGAAAGAAAGAGAAAAATAAAGGATATGTAAAGGGGGCCGGGGGAGCCACGGCAGAATTTGAAGAGGCGAGTCGGGGAAGACGGGCAGCGTTTCTGCTGCTTTGACTGTGGTGCGAGGTTCATTCCACCTCCAGGGGACGTGACCTGAAACAGCAGACACATGGGAGTGAGTTCGTATTTTCGCTCTGAAAATCTGCACTCTGGTTTAAACATCATAGAGCGCGTGGAAATCACCTAATTCACCAACATCAGCCATTCGTTTTAGATTGGAACGATCGGACACTGCGATGAACCGCTCCCAGGGAGTAGTGCTCTGAACTTACATTTTTACCAACAGCAGTGATCTGATCACTGACAGTGTGCTCTGGTGCTCTGATCACTGACAGTGTGCTCTGATCACTGACAGTGTGCTCTGGTGCTCTGATCACTGACAGTGTGCTCTGATCACTGACAGTGTGCTCTGGTGCTCTGATCACTGACAGTGTGCTCTGGTGCTCTGATCACTGACAGTGTGCTCTGATCACTGACAGTGTGCTCTGGTGCTCTGATCACTGACAGTGTGCTCTGGTGCTCTGATCACTGACAGTGTGTTCTGGTGCTCTGATCACTGACAGTGTGCTCTGGTGCTCTGATCACTGACAGTGTGTTCTGGTGCTCTGATCACTGACAGTGTGTTCTGGTGCTCTGATCACTGACAGTGTGCTCTGGTGCTCTGATCACTGACAGTGTGTTCTGGTGCTCTGATCACTGACAGTGTGTTCTGGTGCTCTGATCACTGACAGTGTGCTCTGGTGCTCTGATCACTGACAGTGTGCTCTGGTGCTCTGATCACTGACAGTGTGCTCTGGTGCTCTCATCACTGACAGTGTGTTCTGGTGCTCTGATCACTGACAGTGTGCTCTGATCACTGACAGTGTGTTCTGGTGCTCTGATCACTGACAGTGTGCTCTGGTGCTCTCATCACTGACAGTGTGCTCTGGTGCTCTGATCACTGACAGTGTGCTCTGGTGCTCTGATCACTGACAGTGTGCTCTGGTGCTCTGATCACTGACAGTGTGCTCTGGTGCTCTCATCACTGACAGTGTGTTCTGATCCTCTGATCACTGACAGTGTGTTCTGGTGATCTGATCACTGACAGTGTGCTCTGGTGCTCTGATCACTGACAGTGTGCTCTGGTGCTCTGATCACTGACAGTGTGCTCTGGTGCTCTGATCACTGACAGTGTGCTCTGGTGCTCTGATCACTGACAGTGTGCTCTGGTGCTCTGATCACTGACAGTGTGCTCTGGTGCTCTGATCACTGACAGTGTGTTCTGGTGCTCTGATCACTGACAGTGTGCTCTGGTGCTCTGATCACTGACAGTGTGTTCTGGTGCTCTCATCACTGACAGTGTGTTCTGATCCTCTGATCACTGACAGTGTGCTCTGGTGCTCTGATCACTGACAGTGTGCTCTGGTGCTCTGATCACTGACAGTGTGCTCTGGTGCTCTGATCACTGACAGTGTGCTCTGGTGATCTGATCCTCTGATCCTCTGATCACTGACAGTATGCTCTGGTGCTCTGATCACTGACAGTGTGCTCTGGTGCTCTGATCACTGACAGTGTGCTCTGGTGCTCTGATCACTGACAGTGTGCTCTGGTGCTCTGATCCTCTGCTCCTCTGATCACTGACTGTGTGCTCTGGTGCTCTGATCACTGACAGTGTGCTCTGGTGCTCTGATCCTCTGCTCCTCTGATCACTGACTGTGTGCTCTGGTGATCTGATCCTCTGATCACTGACAGTGTGCTCTGGTGCTCTGATCACTGACAGTGTGCTCTGGTGCTCTGATCACTGGCAGAGGTCAGAGGTCACACAGCTATAGTGTCCTTAGCCACTTTTTTACAAGCAGTCGAACACTATGAATTATATAATGTTTACACAAAATCTTAATTTTTGAATCGTAACATAAACATGGTGGAGAAAGGGAGATGAGGAAAGCAGGCAAACGGTAGATCCATTGGTCCCATACAGCAGATGATACTTACAGGCTATCAGAATGATCGCTACAGTGGCCTCCATCATTTTTGGGCCAAAGACACATCATTTATTTGTTTGCCTCTGTACTCCACAATTTGGATTCATATTTCAAAGTGCACATTGTCAGATTTGAATAAAGGGAAATTTTATACATTTCGGTTTCACCATGTAGAAATTACAGCAGTGTATATTCCTTTGCATGCAATGACTGCGTGAAGTTTGAGATTCATGGACATTGCCAGTTGCTGGGTGTCTTCTCTGGTGAGGCTCTGCCCGGCCTGTTTTCTCTTCAGCATACAAAAGGGTGAGGGACAAAGTACAGTAACTTCTTGGCAAACTTTAACGTGGCCATCCTGTTTTTCCGGCTAACCAGCCTTTTTTCCCATCTTGCAGTGTAGCCTCTGTATTTCTGTTCATGAAGTCTTCCGCGTTCAGAGGTCACTCACAAATCCACACCTGACTCCTGAAGAGTGTTTCTGATCTGTCGGACAGGTGTTTGGGGATTTTTTTCTTTATTATGGAGAGAATTCTTCTTTCATCAGCTGTGGTGGTCTACCTTGGCCTGTCAGTCCTGTTGCGATGAGTAAGCTGACCAGTTCTCTCTATTTTCTTAATTATGTTCCAAAGAGTTGCTCTTGGTTTGGCCGATGTCTCTAACCGTTTTATTTTTGTTTCTCAGTGTCATACTGGTTTCTTTGACTTTCATTGGCACAATTTTGGTCCTCATGTTGATGAACAGCAATAATGGTTTCCAAAGGTGAGGGAAAGGCTAGGTGCTGAGAACTCTCTTATACCTGCAAGAAGGCAATTAAACACACCTGACCAATTAATACACCTGTGAAGCCATGTGTCCCAAACATTACGGTGCCATAAAATGGGGGGACTATGTATAAACACCGCTGCAATTTCTACATAGTGAAACCAAAATGTATACAAATACCCTTCAGTAAAATCTGAGAATGGCAAATGGCAAAAAAACATTTATACCAGAATATGACAGACAGACAGACAGACAGACCGAGAGGCCTAGCAATTAAATTCACTATTTTCTTATTCATGTCACTCTCACCAGCCCTCTTAAGGTCATAACATTTAAGAAAATAATAAAGATATCCCAGGTAGTGAGCAAGTGCCTGGGAATGGATGCACAGGGGAGGTTTTCGGTGATAGGAGTCAAAATAATGTGAATTGCCGCATTAATTTCAACTGAACTGTATGGTGATGCACTAACACAAATATTTCTTAACAGAGTTCTACATTGATGGAACAGCTTGCCAGGATTTTCAGCACGTCTGAGAACTTGAGATCCTTCTAGAATAAACTGAAGACATTTAAAAAAAAAAAAAAAAAACATAACTGGTAAAAACTACAGTGCAATAACATAACATCTGCGATAAATATTTTGTCACACTCAGTTCCAAGTGGCACTAATAGTGATCCTTACGTTGATTAAAGGGTAGGAATTTAGGTCCTTGCTATTACATCATCATGCTGCGGGCGAACATCTGGTCGCCCCAGGAACGACAGGAACAGGAAGAAACAGACAAACGGGTCCCAGCCCACGTGCGGTACGGGGGAAACACGCTCGCGACATTACCGAAGATGACGCCGTGAGAGGGCTGAGAGAGCAGAGTGGGAGAGAGCCCCGCACAATTACCGCGAAAGTCCCAGACTACTCCGCAGCGCAGACTCAAAAGGGGGGCAGGTTGGCAATTCACGGGTCATTCTGCCACGGAAAAAAAAAACGCGAGAGAACAAGAAGAACGCCGAGTTTCACTTTGACACAGATACTCACACCTGTACTGCTCCATCTCTTCTCTTCCTGCCCTGGTAACGGCACACGGCACGTGGGCTTCCACACACAAACACATTCACATATGAAGACACACACACACGCACACACACACACACACACAGAGGCACACTCTCATACACAAGCATATGTTCACACATTCACAAACACACATTTTTCTAGATACTCCACAATTTTAGATTTGTAAAACAATTCATATGTGGTTAAAGTGCACATTCTCTGCCTTATCTTTGCACACAAGTTTGTTTCACATCGTATACATTACATCTTACTTTTTTATACATAGATCCCCACCACCTATTTCAGGGCACCATAATGTTTGGAACATATTAATATTATGTAAATGAAAGTAGTCACGTTTAGTACTTTGTTGCATATACTTTGCATGCAATGACTGCTTGACGTCTGTGACCCATAGACATCACCAGGTGTTCTTCTCTGGTGATGCTCTGCCATAATCAGCTGCTGCTTCCTTGGGGGACTAGCTGCCTTCAGCATATGAAAGGCGTGTTCAATTGAATTCATACCCTGGTGGATGACTTGGCTGGGTCAAGAATTTTCCGGCTTTTGGCTTTGGAAAACTCCTTTGTTGCCAAAGTGCCGCCTACTGAGGTTGGTTTTTTGCGTTTGCTCTGAACTTGAGCAGACAAGAAGCTTACGTTTACTTCAGATTGAAGAATATTGAATCATTGATGAAGACAAGAGTGTCAGCACCTGTGGCAGCCAGACATGCCCAAACCACGACACCCCACCGCCACGTTCTGAAGATGAGATGTGGTGCTTTCGATCTTCGGCTGTTCCTTTCGGCCTGAACACTTTGCTCTTGCCATCAGTCAAGTAATACAAGTGAGTCTTGGTCTCAGGTGGCTACAATACCTTTTTCCAGAACTCTGCAGGCTCTATACTTCTTAGCTAACTATAACCAGGCTGTCCTTTTTTTCGTGTTTAAAGGTACAATCGGTTATTTCGGACTAGCAGCAACAAATACCTTCAAACCACAACACAGTTTATCCCTCCCCCTTCTCACTGACATTGAAACGCCATTGGCTGTGGCAATTAGAACCAATTTTCAACCAATGAGCTTGATTTATTGCACAGCCGTACAATGTTTTGGCATAGAGTGTCAGGCCGTCAACTGTATATTTTAAAACCCGAATTTAAGGACTATAAACACAGGCAGAGGGTGAGTCAACATGTCAGTGAACAATGACAGAACGGCATTTACAATGGTCTTGTAACAAAATCTTACCTATTGTACATTTAACTAGTAGCATGCATCTTGCAGTACAGCCTCTGTAGATTTGTATGTGAAGTCTTCTATGGACAGTAGTCCCTGACAGATCCAAGCTTGTGTCCTGAAGAGTTTTTCTGATCTGTTGGACAGGTGTTTGAGGGTTTTTCTTTATTATGGTGAGAATTTGTTTATACCTAACAGGCCCTTTGTGACTACCGAGCTCACTAGTCTGTCTTTATTTTTAATGATGTTCCACACACTTGTTTTTTTCTTATTTGTTAAACAACTTAGAGCATATCACCTTTTGTATCAGACCACCCAATGTTTAGGTGAGCAAAAGTGTTGGAACATGTGACTGACTGGTGTTTCTTGGTGCCCAGATGTGCTGTTAGATTCATGAATAAAATCAATGAATAGTTCAGAATGTCTACTCTTAGTTTTAGCCTTGGGTTTTGCCAGCATTTGTGTTAGAAAAGATAAACTAACATGAAGACCAGACAGCTGTCTTTGGGAGAAAAGTATGCCATATTGAAGCTTAGGAAAGGGGAATTCGACTTCTTAGAAAGAGACCGCTGGCATACTGAGCAATAGACACTGAACACGTTGACCAAGGAAAACTACAGCAGTTGATGACAGAAATTTGAGACTTGTGAAGAAAAACCCAAAAACATCAGCCAGTGACATCACACACAATCTCCACAGGGCAGGGGTGTTCTCAATCAACCGTTCAAAGAAGCCTTAGAGAGCAGCAATGCAGGCTATACCACAAGAGGCAAACCACTCATCAGTCGTAAGAATCGGAAGGAGCGATTACAATTTGGAAAGTACAAAGATGAGCCAAAAAAGTTCATAAACTTTTATGTTCATGTTTTATGAACTGATGAGACCAGGATTAACCTCTACCAAAGTGATGGAAAGGCCAAAATGTGGAGAAAGAAGGGATCTGCTCATGATCCAAAACATACAAACTCATCTGTGAAACATGGTGGAGGAAGTGTCATGGCTTGGGCTTGCATGGCTGCTTGTGGAGTGGGCTCACTAATCTTTATTGATAATGTAACTCATGATGGTAGCATCAGGATGAATTCAGAAGTGTACAAAAACATTATGTCTGCCAATTTATGGAGAAATGTGTCCAAACTAATTTGAAGGAATGCCATCATGCAGCAAGATAATGACCCAAAACACACTGCCAACACAATAGGGGAAAAAAGTAGAAGGTTTTAGACTGGCCAAGTCAATCACCAGACCTTAACTAAATTGAGCATGTATTTCACCTCCTGAAGAGGAGATTCATGGGAAAAATAAAACTGAAATAGGCTGCAGTAAAAGCCTGGAAAAGCATCACAAAAGAAGAATTCAACAGTTTGATGATGTCAATGGGTCGCAGGCTTGAAGCAGTTATTGCAAGCAAGGGATACGCTACCAAATATTAAGTGTTACTTACTTTCATTTCCTTAAATTATCTCTGTTCCAATACTTTTGCTCACCAAAAAATTGGGTGGTCTGACGGTGCTATGTTCTAAGTAGCTTAACACATCTAGGTGTAAATATCAGCAAATAAAAGCTGAAATTCTGAACTCGTCTGCTCATCTTTTTATCAAATGTATTCAGTGTATTGCAAAAACAAAATAATTGCACTTTCTGTCCCAATACTTTTGGAGGGGACTGCATATGCTTGGCGCTGTACATTTGTGTGTAAGAAGTTTAACTGATACAATTCATAAATGCAACAAAACTCAGTTGATGTGGAGAGCATTTCGAATATTTTCCAGACCCATTGTATGTAGGTTTGCTCATTTAATACCATGTACTTGTAACGTGTAACGGATAAAGAAACCTTAGAAAATATCAGGTTTCATTGCTAAATCTTAATGAGCTTGAGAAAGTCCAAGCGATGCTCCCAGCAGTCACCAACCATAAGCTTATTTCATTTTCAATCATTAGTGCACATTGCAAATGCTTTTATGACCAATTTCAATTCACACTCAACCTTGCTCTCCTCTGGCGGCAAACCAGCTTTTAATATTCTTTTTAAAAGATACTTGACAGTTAAAATGATCCTGAGTACTTGATTTGGAAAATCAACCATACACATGACATGCTACATGCTAAATACATATAAAGCGTTGATGAAGAAATGGAATTGAAATTCATGTTTCACGCATTCGAAAGGCAGTGCTTCCATTCTGCTTTGAACTGTATGATCCTGCAACTGATTTTAACTGAACACTTTTACATTAAGTGGTCTGCAGTTACTGTATATAGCAAATGGCATTTTATGCAGCACAGATTACAATCTATCAAGAACACATTCTCAATTCAAGCGCAGACTGAAGACCCATCTCTTCAGGCTACACCTTTCCCTCCCCAACTCACCACCATGATTAGCCTTAGACTGTAATGGCACTTATGTATAGATTGTATAGATATTGTTACTTGTATAGGTATTGTTGTTTTTTATTGGCTGTTGTATTGTTGTATTCTAGCTGCCAACTGTGGTATGCTAGTTTGAAAGTTGATTGTACTCTTCAAGGGTTCTGATTTTCTGTATGTTTACACTAGGACTCGGAACTGTACTGTCCTCTCAGGTCCTCTTTGCACTTGTTCTTGTGTTTGATTTGCATTTTGTTGTACTTTGCTCTGGATAAGAGCGTCTGCTAAATGCCATGTAATGTAATGTAATGTAATTTGAGAAAACTTCTAAATATTATTTAAAAAATACACCCCAAGCCTTTCATAAAATGTGGATCTCATGAGGGTTTTTATTTTTTGTTTTTATCACATTACAATTACGGCATACTGTACTCGGTGATTCAGATGTTATTTACCACATAGAACTGCATTTACAAAGAAGGGTTCTCAAATGACCTGAATTCACCCTACATCAGGAACAAAAGAATACACATACATACAGACATACATTTTCTATTCAAATGGGACATGCCGAAAGTATGATTGAATGGTGACTGCCATGATATATTTTGGCAAAAATTAAACAAGATTGCCAGTCATAAATATTTATCTTTATTGGGTCACCCATGTATGCTGATGTACTGATGTAAATCTACATGACCAGTCTTCAGCATCAATGCGTTCACAATGCATTGAGCCTATATAGGCATCCATTTTAAGATGGAGCTGTGCAGTTTTGAGTTGTAAACTAACTTTTGCATACTGCATACTTGACGTTGTAAATGTGGAACTAAAAGTACAATTGCAATAACAATAAAAATACATCTATCAATTTCGTTGGTCCCGACTACTATGTATAAAGTTTAATATAAAAAATGTATTTAGTTATTCATCAATAAATGGCTATATCCTCTAATTATAAAATTATTAATCACATTATATCATAGTCTTAAAACAGTTTGATAATTGCCACATGTAAACTGTACAATTATGCCAGGCAGGATAGCCAGTCTTTTCAATAGATTACTATGACTATGGAAATGGCCTGGTCTACAATGGTTCCCGAAACTAACTGAAACTCTATTTTTCATTTTGTGAAGGGGATTTTTTTGTGCTTGTTTTGCTGAGGCAGTCTGAACCACCAAACTGGAAAAATAGACCACAAACATGACGTGACATCACAAAACAGTGGAAAATGACGTTTGCCAGAGGCGAGCAGGGCTCTGAACAACGATGGGGGTCTCAGCAAGGACCGTGTGGCTTCTGTCGGCTGAAAAAAAATGTATCCATCGCTGAAAAGCTGTTTGAAAAAAAAAAAAAATGTGTCCATTATGAGTTACAGACAGTTGAATGGGAGAAAATATACAGTACTGTGCAGAAGTCTTAGGCACCCGAGACTTTATTATATGTATGTTTATTTTTTGTGTGTGCTAGTATAAAAGAACAAAATATTAATTTTCCAAAATATTTTATTTTACGGAGACATTTTTGTATTTAATCTTAAAAAGTAATGTATTACTGTAAGCAATTGACTACTTTTTACATAAAACCTTGATGAAGGCTGTCTGAGATCAGAAGCAAGGAGCCAAGTCTGCAGAAGAACAGTGGCAAGTTCTCTAACATGCTTGGAACTACCTCCCTGCTGATTGTCTTATAGAACTGCAGGACAGCGTTGGCCATCTCAGACAAGTGATAACAATTTAACGCCGAAGGGTGGTCACAAAAAATATTGATTTGATTCAGTTTTTAACTATTCTGCCAAATTAGTCAAATGTAAGGTAAAATGTATAGTGTGTTTATTTAGGACCTTTCAGTGAATTCGTTTTGAAAGAATGTTATCTGTCAGAATCTTATACAGGTGCCTAAGATTTTTGCACAGTACTGTATATAAATATACTTAGGCCCAAAATATAAATAAGACTGAAACCTGTAGTGAATATTCTGGTGAAAGACAGAAAAGTTACAATCAGTGTCAGTATGATCGTGACCGGGCACTGCTCAAGCCTTTCTGTTCTCTTATCCAGATTGGGACCTGCGGGGGAGGGATGGACACAGCTATTACAGACCAGGGGTGGGGATGGGGGTGTGGGAGAGGGGGAGACAAACGGTGATGGTGGGGGGTGAGAAAAAACTATTGAAACCATCCTGGGGTGGGTGGGCTGTGTGTCGCGGAGGGATCTACTGTATACCACCGACTATCGTGAACGCATTCATTTTTATTTACTTTTTTCCCTTGATTTTACGCCCACTCTTCATGACCGTATAGCCAGAACAGGCCTTGATAATGACTAATTGTGTCAGTAATAACGGACTCACAAATTGACTTGAGAACGTTTAGAACACCATTTCAATGTTGTGTTGCCGAAATTAGTCAATTTGATGAATTTGATTAAAGGTAATGTGGCGGAAGTGATTTTTATATTCTTCTTTCAAGCCCTTCTGAATCTGAAACACAGATACTGACAGACGCAGTATGAGGCCCAATGAGGGTCATTCACCTAACAAGGGCGGCCTGTCATGTAGTGGTTAAAGTACACGGTCCCCCGGTGTAGCCACACCTATACTCACACCCACACAGCCTTTGATGTGTTTGTATTTGTGGCCCTTGAGCAAGGCCCTTAATCCTGCATTGCTCCAGGGGAGGATTGTCTCCTGCTTAAGTCTAAATGAACTGTAAGTCGCCTTGGCTAAAAGCCAAATTACATGTAATGTAAAGAACAGCCCAACAGATGGAAGGAACATATAAAAGACTGATGAGCAAGAAGTCAGAAGGGCAACACATACGGTATCTTTCTCCACAATCTAAGGGGGGCAAACACGCCTGCATCTTGGGGCAATGCACTGGACAAACACAAATGTGGCAGTCCTAGTATTGGTAGCAGTGACTGGATGCAAAATATCCAAGTTAGAGCATCATTTTATCATGACATACCCAAACCATTTTTTTCTTTTCTATAAACACTGCGACACTTCACGGTCAGTAAATGTTCTCCACAGTTGATTAGAGTGACATACAGTTGATTTAGACTAAGCAGGAGACAATCGTCCCCTGGAGCAATGCAGGGTTAAAGATCTTGCTCAAGGGCCCAACGGCTGTGCGGATCTTATGGTGGCTACACCGGGAATTGAGCCGCCGACCTTGCGGGTCCCAGTCATTTACCTTAAACACTATGCTACAGGCCGCCCCCAGGTAGACATCCCACCTGGAAAAGGACACATGCATGCTGCCTTCAAAATCTTCCAAATTAAGGATTGTTTTTTTGCAAACTTTCTATTGAGACGGCACTCGACGGCTTCTTGCCTAAGACGACATTTCTGCATTTTTGCCGTTTGAGATGCAGACACTAACAAGCAGGAAATAAGCCTCAGAACCTCCCTTCATGACCTCTTTGCTGTTCAGGATTTGTTTCCATGAGTGAGTGAGAAAGAAAAATGCAAATAGCATACCTATGTAGGCGAGGGTTACTCAAAACAAAAAGCCCCAGGGACACACTGGTTTTTATTCCAACAAAAAATTGTAATCCCTGAAATGTAACAACCAGTCAATGGTCCCTGAACAGACATCTTCGTCCACTGAAGGATGACATATGAAGAACTATGCATTCAATAAAGAATGTTCCGTATTCATGTTCAGTGTCTTTTAATGTCAGATTATCTACTGCTTTCTTGCTCTGACAAACGATAGAAATGTGTTGCCTCGCTTGATTGATTAAAACATACAGACACCTGCTCACTGAAACTAAGCCATTGTAGAAAAATACAAGTTCAAAGTAAATCACAACAAGCCAGACCTGTAATATGCTAAAACAATTTAAAATAAGTACCAAAGGATCGGTCACATTTTCAATAATTTTCACTGAAAAAAAGATTGGTTGTAAAAAAAATAATTAAAAAAATAGAAATAAAAAACAGTATACAAAATGGTCCCCAAAACCAAATCTGAGAATCCCATATTCAAACAACGTAACAAATGGGTTTTCAGTTACAGAAAACGAGAGGAATACAAAGTCAACCAACCCACTGCAGTGCTGAAAATGAAATTATTCTCGAGGAGCTGAGTAAATTAATGTTCCTCACATATTCACCTCTTTAAATACGTCTCCTCTTTAAAGGAGAATTAAAGCTGGTCATCAGCATTTGGAGTCTGGCTCCCTCTATTGGCTGGTAGTCATGGACTGCAGGCTCAAGCTCTCGGCGGGCCACAGTGTCTGCAGTTTCTATTCAATCAGCAGCCAATTTAGGCCTTGGAAATAAGGTGTGTGAACTATTTAGCCAGTCAATTACTTAAACGAATCAGCAGCCAAAATTTGCCCTCCGGGACAGCAGTGGCGGGCCGACGCTTTGGCTGGTTTTTCAGACAAGTAAGACAAGTAAGTCTGAAAGTATTACCTCAATACATTCGCTCATTTTACGAGTGTTTCCCAAAATAAGTCACTACTCCAGTAGCTCAGTAGTAGCGCGAAACGCTCCAGGACATGAACTAGTGCCTATTGTGTGCCGTCTTAAATTCCTTCGTATTGACGAGGACAAATCAATTAACTTCACTTAGAAATCTCAATCTCATTTAAACCTACCCGAAACGATATCCGATACCCTACCACAAATGTGCGTTTTTCAGACTTGACCGATTCTGGGAAAGCGATGCGCTTCTGTAAGTTGCAATTTTTTTGTTGATTTAAAAGAGCTAGGCTATTCAAACTGGGTCAGTAAATCGGAAGCCTACGTTAAATCATTGTGTTGAAGAATGTGCAATTTGTTGGCACACGCCATTTTGATTCCGTAGGCCTATCGAGAACTGAAGTTGAACTGAGTTGATTTAAGTGAAGGCTATGTTCAAGGGTAAAGAGAGTCAGCCTAGCTATTGGAAAGCTATTATTATCCTTTTCTCTGTATTCTCACTCCAGATCCTTCCTTTCCCTCTCTCTATTACATGTCTCCACCCTTCACTCCCTATTTGGACTTCCTTCCTGTCATTAATCAATTCGTCTCACCTGTTCCTTGTTTTCTGTTCCCCACACCTGTTTATTGCTTAGTCAATTTGTTAGCCTGCCTGTTTTCTTCTTTTTTTGCTAGGTCGTCAGTTCTGTCGCCTTAGTAAAAGGTTGTTCTCTGTTTAGTTCCAGCCTGTTTTCCTGTCTAGTCTAGTCTATTCTAGTCTGTTATGCTCTGTTTTGGATTTTTGGATCGTTTATGACGCCTGCCAGCTCTTTGGACTCTTGTCTCCTTGGATTGCTTTTTCGGTACCTCTGCCCTGTTTTTTAACTTTGCCTTGATTACGCTCTGTCTGCCCCTGCATCTGGGTCATTAAACCTGCTATTTTCCCGAGTCTGCACTTGGTTCCTCTGTCCCCAAAACTGACATTGCCACTCTACAGACTGTTGGCTGAAATTTGAACCTAAAGCTATTTTCATTGACCTATTTTGTATCGTGCCATTTTCACGCTTACGCCCCAACTTTCTATTGAGACAGCACTCGATGGCTTCTTGCCTAAGACGACATTTTTGCATTTTTGCCGTTTGAGATGCAGACACTAACAAGCAGGAAATAAGCCTCAGAACCTCCCTTCATGACCTCTTTGCTGTTCAGGATTGAGTGAGTGAGTGAGTAAGAAAAATGCAAATAGCATACCTATGTAGGCGAGGGTTACTCAAACAAAAAGCCACGGGGACACACTGGTTTTTATTCCAACAAAAATTGTAATCCCTGAAATGTAACAAAAAATCCCCCCCAAAAAAACAGCATACAAAATGGTCCCCAAAACCAAGTCTGAGAATCCCATATTCAAACAACATAACAAATGGGTTTTCAGTTACAGAAAACGAGAGGAATACAAAGTTAACCAACCCACTGCAGTGCTGAAAATGAAATTATTAATCAATAATTAATCAATCAGTATTTCCTGCAACTTAGTGCTTCACAATAAGAACTTGGTTCCACTGGGGCTCGAACCCGGACCTTCTGCGCGGGAGCCGCGGGGCCCTAAACCGAAACACATTAATTCTCAATGGTAGTCCTAAACCACTACGCATGCAATATATTCTTGGCCACCGCGTGGGACGCAAAGGAGCGGTGGCGCTGTTTCGCGTTTTACATTGGATTCAATGAGAAGAGTCCCCGACCAACTGTCAATCGAGAGAGACAGGGAGGGTGAGAGAAAGCAACGAACTCAAGAGATTCAGAGGTAAATCATCCGGCAATAACGTAATTTGGAGTGATATCCGCAATTTATTCACATTAAACAAATACAGTGTCACAATGTGCAAGGAAACATAAGTTTTGAATAAAGAGTTTTTGTCAGTTAGCTAAGTTAACTAGTAGTAGTGGCAGTGGTAATTCACTTTTATGGTATCTAGGGGAGTCTAGTTAGCTAGCAAGCTAGCTATAAATTGTAGCTTTAGGTGTGAGTAAAAATGACTATTTGTTTATTTACTTGTATATCTAATTTAGACATTTCTGGTCCTCTGTAGAAGGTACCTCAAAGCTTTTCAATTGTTCATTAATCTTGAATAAAAAACTATAATCCTCAGTTGACCACCTATATTCACATAACTTACCTTTGTTTATGTCTTTATGTTTCTGTAACTACTGAATGTGAGTAATTTGTGTGCCGGCATTCATGCAGAAAGACTATTTTTATTCCAGTGGCTCAAAATGATCATTATAACATTTGTTTTATTTTTATTACTGTTACTGACACTTTTTTGTACACCTATATTCTCCTACAGAATACAAGAACACAGGTTAAAGACAACCAGAGATTAAAGCCGACAAGAATAGAAGTGTCAAAGGGGTGTTTGAACTCAGACAAGGCCCACATAGCCCACACTTTCAGGCAGGCTTGTGCCTGCCAAGTATATACAGAGCAGTCCGGATATTTTTGGACAGTTGCACAATCTCTGGGGGTTTTTTTTGCCTCTGTACTCCAGCATATGAGATCTGAAATTAAATAAGGAATATGAGATTACGGTGCAGACTGTCACATTTAGTGCGAATTTACATCAATATCAGGTGATCCGAGTAAGATTGAATCCCCTCCCCTCATTTTAGGGAACCAAAAGTAATTGGACAGTTGGCTTTTCAGCTGCTTCTCATTAGTCAGGTGTACTCGAATGCTTCCTTAGTGCAAGAAAGCTTTCGGTATCTAGTCTTAATTCTAGGCTTTTGATCGCCGAGAATTTTTTGATTGAGTCTGTTATTGGTGTTTGTCAACATGAGGCCCAGAGTTGAGTCAAACATTCTAATCATGTAATTATAACTTTAAAGGGTTAAAAAGGCATTAAATCATCTACATTATATCAGAGATTCGAGCTATACTGTGTACTATTCTACGCACTTTGTGGTTCTCTCAGCCAGAAAATAGATTTATTCTTTATGACTGAGAGACGTTTATTCTTGGTACAAATCTTGGTAGCAATATGTGTCCTGATTGGCAGTACTCGGTTAATGCCTCGCACTGGGCATGGGCCCTGTTTCATACACGTCGCTAACTCGGTTAGCCCGATTCGATTGTTGACGTTTTGGGATAAAGACAGGATGTTCGGCTTCATGAAGGGATTCCACAATATAGACGGGCTACACGGTCTGCTGGTTTTCGTTGTTACTCTGCACATAATTAAAAAACATTTTCTTCTTGCTTGGAGAGGTTTTCGGACCCCTAGATATTTTAAGACCCTATGCTGTTGAAAACATTTTCATTCCCACTTGGAAATGATGTAGAATTGAGTTTCATGAGTCAAAACTACGAAAATGACTTACCGCAATGCACAGTAGTTCTGTCCATATCTCAGATTTTTTCACCTACTTTGTTTCGTATGTGTAGCACTTTATTTATGCCTGAATTATGATAATAAACAACATCCATTTGGTATTGTAAATGGTACTTTTTTCAAGTTTCTGTGAGGCTCATCCCTGGAGTTGTAAAGCCTAGAACACTGCAAAAAGGGTGAGGGTTGCGCGAAGGGGTTAAAACACTGGGATTGCAAATGAGGTTGGAAGGAAAGCCAGCATACGCAGGGGGGCCCAGGACTGAGTTTGGGAACCACTGCTCTGACAGATGGACACGGATAAAACATGGTTCAACAGGTTAAAACGTGTTTCTGCCCGGTTTCGAACCGAGGACCTTTCGCGTGTTAGGCGAACTTGATAACCACTACACTACAGAAACCTCGACACACCCTTGCACATTCAGCCTGCCCAAATCGTTAGGGTCAGATGACTGGGTCAGAGCATATCTGATGCTGCCAGTGGTCAGGCATGTAGGGGACGTTTGCCCGACACTGTGAGCGCCTAGGTTACGGGCCTCGTCAGTGCAGTAGGCAGCGCGTCAGTCTCATAATCTGAAGGTTGTGAGTTTGATCGTCACACAGGGCATTACGTTTTTGTTTACCATTACGTTACTGGCATTTGGCAGACGCTCTTACCCAGAGAGACGTACAGTTGATTAGACTAAGCAGGAGACAATCCTCCCCAGGAGAAATGCAGGGTTAAGGGCCTTGCTCAAGGGCCCTGCTCAAGGGCCCAACGGCTGTGTGGATCTTACCGTGGCTACACCAGAGATTCAAACAACCAATGTCCCAGTGACGTACCTTAACCACTAGAATACAGGCGGACCTTGCGAAAATTACAGGAATGCGATGGCCGGGAATCGAACCCGGGTCAACTGCTTGGAAGGCAGCTATGCTCACCACTATACCACCATCGCCTCACACTGGTGTTTGGCAGACGCTCTTATCCAGAGAGACGTGCAGTTGATTAGACTAAGCAGGAGGCAATCCTCCCCTGGAGAAATGCAGGGTTAAGGGCCTTGCTCAAGGGCCCAACGGCTGCGTGGATCTTATCGTGGCTACACCAGAGATTCAAACAACCAATGTCCCTGTCAGGTACCTTAACCAGTAAAATACAGGCCACCCTTGCGAAAAGTACAGGAATGCGATGGCCGGGAATCGAACCCGGGTCAACGCGCGCGGCAGCCGCGGATAGTTAAGCTTAACTTTCCTTAACTTTTCCCATTCATTCTCAACGGAAGTTCTTATCACTTCGGATGCGATATATTCTTGGCCGCACGTTGATATCGCGGCGCTGTTCCGAGAAAAACCAATGACGTCCTTACAGCGCGGATTCCTTAACTTTTCCCATTCATTTTCAACGGAAGCTCTTATCCATGGGCTCCTTTTGGTAAGTCTTATTTAGATAATTATTTTGGCATTAACGGGTCCTCGAATGATATTCATGTTGTTGAGGTATTCCCGATGTATTATTGTTATTTTGAATGTTCCAATTGTTCGTTTTTTTATGTGGGAAAATTACAGGTAAACGGGATAATGTCTCTGCATGTCTGCTTCTCAACGTCGTAGCCAGCTACATTAACATGCTATCACATTACGGTTTTAAAATATCACCGTCATTAATAGTATTGACAATTTGTATACACGTTTGATTCGTGAAGGTTTAGACATAAAATGTATTATTGTTGCTCGTATTTCACTGGCAATTGTTTATTGACATTGGCCTAACTTACTGTCATTCAGACATCTTGGTATATGTTCCTTTATTTTCCATTAATATATTATTATTATTATTGTTGTTGTTGTTAACTTGCCCATATTATGTAGTTGCCCAGCTAAGTACTTAAATAATAGAGCAGTTTCCACAATTATTATATTATACAATATTTACACCCATGTTACCTTAAATTATATGAATGTACAGTAAATACATATACTTTTTGTTCTGTTTTTTCTTTGTTTAGTACAACAATGACTGTAATGCCAGGCATTGCAGTATAATTAGGCACACAGTATAATTAGTATAGGTCTCTTGGTTACTTTCATACATTTGATAACTAACGTTACTTTGATATCTCCAGGTGATCAGCATGTGGAGGCGTCTATATTTTCTCCCAGGTAGGCGCAGATGTACTTCCGAAGAGGTCTGTGAAGTCCTTGGCAAAATCGGAACAATACCAGTACCTCAGGAGACCCAGCCTTCACCTTCCCTCCTGCCCTGGCTATTCCAACTGCCCCAGTCCCAAGCCCAGTCTCCTTTAATACCTATGCATATCCACCATGCTAATATTGTTACAAACAACAATATATAGTTATTCATTGATATTTTTGTTGCTGTTGTTGTGTTTATATGTTCATAAGAATTGTAATATGCAATGCCCTCCGTAATGCTTGGGATAAAAACATTAATTTAGCTCAGTACACCACAATTTTATATTCATAAACAAACGATTCAAAGTGCAAGTTCTCATATTTTATTAAAGGGTATTTTTATGCATTCTGGTTTCACCATGTAGACATGACAGCACTTTTTATACATAATCCCGCATTTCAGGGCACCATAATGTTTGGGACATATTTATGTGATGTAAATTACAGTCATGTTTACTGCATATTTTCTGTCTGCATGACTGGTTGAAGTCTGTGACCCACTGAGACATGACTGTGGTCTTTTGTGGACAGTAGTCTCTGACACATCCACGCCTGCCTCCTGAAGGGTGTTTCTGATCGGTTGGACACATGTTTGGGATTTTTCTTCATTATGATGAGAATTCTTCAGCTATCAGCTGTAGAGGTCTTACTTGGCTTGCCATGCCCTATGCCCCATTACATGTTCTCTCTCCTTAATGCTGTTCCAAACAGTTGATTTTGTTACACCTAAGGTTTGGCATAACAAAGCAGACATTACAGACTTTTTATTTTAATTTTTCAGTCTCATAATGGCTTCCTTGACATTCATTGGAATTTGGACATTCTGGCCCTCATGTTTAATGCCAACAATAATACAAACCAAAGGCAAGAAAAAGCCGAGAAAAATATGATGTTTATTGTTACTATATATAAAACACACTGTAATTTCAATATGGTGAAACCAAAGTCTGTAAACATGCCCTTCAATATTTGCTGAGAATATGCATTTTTGATTACAAATCTAAAATTGTGGAGAACAGAGCCAAATAAAAAAATGTCTTTGTCCTAAACATTACAGATGGCACTGTATATAACATTGTAATCTTTTTTTGTGTATGTAATAAATTGCAATCATTGATCTAATGTCAGTAGTGATGTAATGTCAGTTCTACATCTAATGTAGAACTTTCCACATATTGTCATACACTGCTATTTTCACATACATACTACTGTACTACTTTTATGTTGCCTCATTGTGTAAGTGTAAATATGTTTATACGGTTCTGTACTTTAATGAGCTATACCCTTCACCTCAGTTACATATTTTGCATGTTCTATTTGAAAATATACACTCACTTTATTGGGTATTTATTAGACGTATTAGGTCTTCTGCTGCTGTAGTCTATCCACTTAGAGGTTTGACGCATTGTGTGTTCAGAGATCTGTTCACTGATGTTATGTGCAGTTATTTGCATTACTGTCACCTCCCTGTCAGCTTAGACCAGTCTGTACCTTCTCCATTACCTCACTCATCCTCAAGCCATTTCCGTCTGCAGAACTGCCGATCACTGAATGTTTGTTTGTTTTTCGCACCATTCTGAGTAAACTCAAGAGACTGTTGTGGATGAAAATCCCAGGAGATCAGCAGTTACAGGAATACTCGTACCTTGCACCAACAATCATGCCACAGTCAAAATCACTATTGGTGGATATGAACATGAACTGGAGCTCCTGACCCATATCTGCATGATTTCATGCATTGCACTGCTGCCACGATTAGGTAATCGCATGACTAAGTAGGTGTACAGGTGTTCCTAATAAAGTTCTCAGTGAGTGGATATTTTGGCAATTGTCTGTATCTGTGTGCATGGATAGTAGACAAGTTGTAAATATTGTTCTCCTTCAGTTGCCATAAAAACTTTTACCCAATCCAACCAGCTGCCTGCCTTTCATTTTATTTCCTGCTTGATATTATTAATTTGAATGTAAAGTTTGTCAGGATTAGAAGATATTAAATGATGTACTTCATTATCTGTCACGACCTGGCTCATTGGCCGTGACAAAGAGGGAGACGCACACTGACGCATTTAAAAAACAAGGTCAAATTTATTTGAAATAACCAGTTAACAAAAATGTGTAGTGTGAAAGTCAGTTGCATCAGTAGTGTGAGTGAGTGGATGTGTGAAAAGTATGCTGAAGCAATGTTGTCTAATGCAAACCCAAAAAGAACCAACAGGTACGTGGGAAGAGAGTTCCCTCCTTCAGACAAGAGTCAGGTACATTTTAACATCTGGTCACAGGTGCTTCCAATTGCGCAAATGACCTGGTGCTCCGCCAACAAGGCACCTGTGAAGTATCGCCAGAATAAGTAGCACAGAGCAGGGGGCCGTAACGTATCCCTAATTTTAACAATTTGAAACAATTAAATTAAAAAATTAAAACATTCACAGAGTTACAATAACAGCCATTAAAAACAATGTACTTAAAACAAATTGCATATCCCATATTGTTCAGAGTGAACAGTGGGGGACAGAGCCAAATACCTTAATTGTATTTGAGATAACTATTAAGTAGAATGATGGCAGAAAGGATTTCCTATCCATAGTGAAATGGAGCTGGAGATCTAATGACACAACAAACATGATTATGGGACAATTCTACAAGGAAATAGTTTCCATTATTTATGTCATGGTTTGGCAAAGGGCGGATTCGAGCCGTAGTGACCATCGTAGAGCTCTACACCTACACACGGCTGGCCCGCGCGTGGAAGGCAGCTATGCTCACCACTATACCACCATCGCCTCACACTGGCATTTGGCAGACGCTCTTATCCAGTGAGACGTACAGTTGATTAGACTAAGCAGGAGACAATCCTCCCCTGGAGAAATGCAGGGTTAAGGGCCTTGCTCAAGGGCCCAACGGCTGCGTGGATCTTATCGTGGCGACACCAGAGATTCGAACAACCAATGTCCCTGTCATGTACCTTAACCACTAGAATACAGGCCACCCTTGCGAAAATCACAGGAATGCGATGGCCGGGAATCGAACCCGGGTCAACTGCTTGGAAGGCAGCTATGCTCACCACTATACCACCATCGCCCCACACTGGCATTTAGCAGACGCTCTTATCCAGAGAGACGTACAGTTGATTAGACTAAGCAGGAGACAATCCTCCCCTGGAGAAATGCAGGGTTAAGGGCCTTGCTCAAGGGCCCAACGGCTGCGTGGATCGTATCGTGGCTACACCAGAGATTCGAACAACCAATGTCCCTGTCAGGTACCTTAACCAGTAGAATACAGGCCACCCTTGCGAAAAGTACAGGAATGCGATGGCCGGGAATCGAACCCGGGTCAACTGCTTGGAAGGCAGCTATGCTCACCACTATACCACCATCGCCTCACACTGGCATTTGGCAGACGCTCTTATCCAGTGAGACGTACAGTTGATTAGACTAAGCAGGAGACAATCCTCCCCTGGAGAAATGCAGGGTTAAGGGCCTTGCTCAAGGGCCCAACGGCTGCGTGGATCTTATCGTGGCGACACCAGAGATTCGAACAACCAATGTCCCTGTCATGTACCTTAACCACTAGAATACAGGCCACCCTTGCGAAAATCACAGGAATGAGATGGCTGGTAATCGAACCCGGGTCAATTGTTTGGAAGGCAGCTATGCTCACCACTATACCACCATCGGCCCGCACTGGCATTTAGCAGACGCTCTTATCCAGAGAGACGTACAGTTGATTAGACTAAGCAGGAGACAATCCTCCCCTGGAGAAATGCAGGGTTTAGGGCCTTGCTCAAGGGCCCAACGGCTGCGTGGATCTTATCGTGGCTACACCAGAGATTCAAACAACCAATGTCCCTGTCATGTACCTTAACCACTAGAATACAGGCCACCCTTGCGAAAATTACAGGAATGCGATGGCCGGGAATCGAACCCGGGTCAACTGCTTGGAAGGCAGCTATGCTCACCACTATACCACCATCGCCCCGCACTGGCATTTAGCAGACGCTCTTATCCAGAGAGACGTACAGTTGATTAGACTAAGCAGGAGACAATCCTCCCCTGGAGAAATGCAGGGTTAAGGGCCTTGCTCAAGGGCCCAACGGCTGCGTGGATCTTATCGTGGCTACACCAGAGATTCGAACAACCAATGTCCCTGTCAGGTACCGTAACCAGTAGAATACAGGCCGCCCTTGCGAAAATTACAGGAATGCGATGGCCGGGAATCGAACCCGGGTCAACTGCTTGGAAGGCAGCTATGCTCACCACTATACCACCATCGCCCTGTTTTTCAGCTACACCAGCATGTATACTTCAAAACGGACCAGATGCAGTAACATTTCAAAACAGAAATGACCTGGGTAAGGATCAAACTCACGACCTTCAGACCATGAGACTGTTGCCTATTGCTGCAGCTTGCAGAGTAGGACAAAGATACAACAATATTAAATGAAATCAAATACAATAATAAAGCAAAATTTGTCTCCTTTGCTGGGTGAAACATGTGACACTGTTAGCTCCTGCTGCCAGTGGTTAAGTATGTAGGTGACGTTTGACGGGCACTGTGGTCTTCCCGGTTACTGGCCTCGTTAGCGCAGGTCGTGAGTTCGATCCTCACATGGGGCATTGGTTTTCATTTACCTGGTCTGGTGGACATGTACAGTACTCGGTTAATGCCTCGCACTGGGCATGGGCCCTGTTTCATACACGTCGCTAACTCGGTTAGCCCGATTCGATTGTTGACGTTTTGGGATAAAGACAGGATGTTCGGCTTCATGAAGGGATTCCACAATATAGACGGGCTACACGGTCTGCTGGTTTTCGTTGTTACTCTGCACATAATTAAAAAACATTTTCTTCTTGCTTGGAGAGGTTTTCGGACCCCTAGATATTTTAAGACCCTATGCTGTTGAAAACATTTTCATTCCCACTTGGAAATGATGTAGAATTGAGTTTCATGAGTCAAAACAACGAAAATGACTTACCGCAATGCACAGTAGTTCTGTCCATATCTCAGATTTTTTCACCAACTTTGTTTCGTATGTGTAGCACTTTATTTATGCCTAAATTATGATAATAAACAACATCCATTTGGTATTGTAAATGGTACTTTTTTCAAGTTTCTGTGAGGCTCATGCCTGGAGTTGTAAAGCCTAGAACACTGCAAAAAGGGTGAGGGTTGCGCGAAGGGGTTAAAACACTGGGATTGCAAATGAGGTTGGAAGGAAAGCCAGCATACGCAGGGGGGCCCAGGACTGAGTTTGGGAACCACTGCTCTGACAGAAGGACACGGATAAAACATGGTTCAACAGGTTAAAACGTGTTTCTGCCCGGTTTCGAACCGAGGACCTTTCGCGTGTTAGGCGAACGTGATAACCACTACACTACAGAAACCTTGACACACCCCTGCACATTCAGCCTGCCCAAATCGTTAGGGTCAGATGACTGGGTCAGAGCATATCTGATGCTGCCAGTGGTCAGGCATGTAGGGGACGTTTGCCCAACACTGTGAGCGCCTAGGTTACGGGCCTCGTCAGTGCAGTAGGCAGCGCGTCAATCTCATAATCTGAAGGTTGTGAGTTTGATCGTCACACAGTGCATTACGTTTTTGTTTACCATTACGTTACTGGCATTTGGCAGACGCTCTTACCCAGAGAGACGTACAGTTGATTAGACTAAGCAGGAGACAATCCTCCCCTGGAGAAATGCAGGGTTAAGGGCCTTGCTCAAGGGCCCAACGGCTGCGTGGATCTTATCGTGGCTACACCAGAGATTCAAACAACCAATGTCCCTGTCATGTACCTTAACCACTAGAATACAGGCCACCCTTGCGAAAATTACAGGAATGCGATGGCCGGGAATCGAACCCGGGTCAACTGCTTGGAAGGCAGCTATGCTCACCACTATACCACCATCGCCCCACACTGGCATTTAGCAGACGCTCTTATCCAGAGAGACGTACAGTTGATTAGACTAAGCAGGAGACAATCCTCCCCTGGAGAAATGCAGGGTTAAGGGCCTTGCTCAAGGGCCCAACGGCTGCGTGGATCTTATCGTGGCTACACCAGAGATTCGAACAACCAATGTCCCTGTCAGGTACCGTAACCAGTAGAATACAGGCCGCCCTTGCGACAATTACAGGAATGCGATGGCCGGGAATCGAACCCGGGTCAACTGCTTGGAAGGCAGCTATGCTCACCACGATACCACCATCGCCCTGTTTTTCAGCTACACCAGCATGTATACTTCAAAACGGACCAGATGCAGTAACATTTCAAAACAGAAATGACCTGGGTAAGGATCAAACTCACGACCTTCAGACCATGAGACGGTTGCCTATTGCTGCAGCTTGCAGAGTAGGACAAAGATACAACAATATTAAATGAAATCAAATACAATAATAAAGCAAAATTTGTCTCCTTTGCTGGGTGAAACATGTGACACTGTTAGCTCCTGCTGCCAGTGGTTAAGTATGTAGGTGACGTTTGACGGGCACTGTGGTCTTCCCGGTTACTGGCCTCGTTAGCGCAGTAGGCAGCGCGTCAGTCTCATAATCTGAAGGTCGTGAGTTCGATCCTCACATGGGGCATTGGTTTTCATTTACCTGGTCTGGTGGACATGTACAGTACTCGGTTAATGCCTCTCACTGGGCATGGGCCCTGTTTCATACACGTCGCTAACTCGGTTAGCCCGATTCGATTGTTGACGTTTTGGGATAAAGACAGGATGTTCGGCTTCATGAAGGGATTCCACAATATAGACGGGCTACACGGTCTGCTGGTTTTCGTTGTTACTCTGCACATAATTAAAAAACATTTTCTTCTTGCTTGGAGAGGTTTTCGGACCCCTAGATATTTTAAGACCCTATGCTGTTGAAAACATTTTCATTCCCACTTGGAAATGATGTAGAATTGAGTTTCATGAGTCAAAACAACGAAAATGACTTAACGCAATGCACAGTAGTTCTGTCCATATCTCAGATTTTTTCACCAACTTTGTTTCGTATGTGTAGCACTTTATTTATGCCTAAATTATGATAATAAACAACATCCATTTGGTATTGTAAATGGTACTTTTTTCAAGTTTCTGTGAGGCTCATGCCTGGAGTTGTAAAGCCTAGAACACTGCAAAAAGGGTGAGGGTTGCGCGAAGGGGTTAAAACACTGGGATTGCAAATGAGGTTGGAAGGAAAGCCAGCATACGCAGGGGGGCCCAGGACTGAGTTTGGGAACCACTGCTCTGACAGAAGGACACGGATAAAACATGGTTCAACAGGTTAAAACGTGTTTCTGCCCGGTTTCGAACCGAGGACCTTTCGCGTGTTAGGCGAACGTGATAACCACTACACTACAGAAACCTCGACACCCTACACATTCAGCCTGCCCAAATCGTGAGGGTCAGATGACTGGGTCAGAGCATATCTGATGCTGCCAGTGGTCAGGAATGTAGGGGACGTTTGCCCGACACTGTGAGCGCCTAGGTTACGGGCCTCGTCAGTGCAGCAGGCAGCGCGTCAGTCTCATAATCTGAAGGTTGTGAGTTTGATCGTCACACAGGGCATTACGTTTTTGTTTACCATTACGTTACTGGCATTTGGCAGACGCTCTTACCCAGAGAGACGTACAGTTGATTAGACTAAGCAGGAGACAATCCTCCCCTGGAGAAATGCAGGGTTAAGGGCCTTGCTCAAGGGCCCAACGGCTGCGTGGATCTTATCGTGGCTACACCAGAGATTCAAACAACCAATGTCCCTGTCAGGTACCTTAACCAGTAGAATACAGGCCACCCTTGCGAAAAGTACAGGAATGCGATGGCCGGGAATCGAACCCGGGTCAACTGCTTGGAAGGCAGCTATGCTCACCACTATACCACCATCGCCTCACACTGGCATTTGGCAGACGCTCTTATCCAGTGAGACGTACAGTTGATTAGACTAAGCAGGAGACAATCCTCCCCTGGAGAAATGCAGGGTTAAGGGCCTTGCTCAAGGGCCCAACGGCTGCGTGGATCTTATCGCGGCGACACCAGAGATTCGAACAACCAATGTCCCTGTCATGTACCTTAACCACTAGAATACAGGCCACCCTTGCGAAAATCACAGGAATGAGATGGCTGGGAATCGAACCCGGGTCAATTGTTTGGAAGGCAGCTATGCTCACCACTATACCACCATCGCCCCACACTGGCATTTAGCAGACGCTCTTATCCAGAGAGACGTACAGTTGATTAGACTAAGCAGGAGACAATCCTCCCTTGGAGAAATGCAGGGTTAAGGGCCTTGCTCAAGGGCCCAACGGCTGCGTGGATCTTATCGTGGCTACACCAGAGATTCAAACAACCAATGTCCCTGTCATGTACCTTAACCACTAGAATACAGGCCACCCTTGCGAAAATTACAGGAATGTGATGGCCGGGAATCGAACCCGGGTCAACTGCTTGGAAGGCAGCTATGCTCACCACTATACCACCATCGCCCCACACTGGCCTTTAGCAGACGCTCTTATCCAGAGAGACGTACAGTTGATTAGACTAAGCAGGAGACAATCCTCCCCTGGAGAAATGCAGGGTTAAGGGCCTTGCTCAAGGGCCCAACGGCTGCGTGGATCTTATCGTGGCTACACCAGAGATTCGAACAACCAATGTCCCTGTCAGGTACCTTAACCAGTAGAATACAGGCCGCCCTTGCGAAAATTACAGGAATGCGATGGCCGGGAATCGAACCCGGGTCAACTGCTTGGAAGGCAGCTATGCTCACCACGATACCACCATCGCCCTGTTTTTCAGCTACACCAGCATGTATACTTCAAAACGGACCAGATGCAGTAACATTTCAAAACAGAAATGACCTGGGTAAGGATCAAACTCACGACCTTCAGACCATGAGACGGTTGCCTATTGCTGCAGCTTGCAGAGTAGGACAAAGATACAACAATATTAAATGAAATCAAATACAATAATAAAGCAAAATTTGTCTCCTTTGCTGGGTGAAACATGTGACACTGTTAGCTCCTGCTGCCAGTGGTTAAGTATGTAGGTGACGTTTGACGGGCACTGTGGTCTTCCCGGTTACTGGCCTCGTTAGCGCAGTAGGCAGCGCGTCAGTCTCATAATCTGAAGGTCGTGAGTTAGATCCTCACATGGGGCATTGGTTTTCATTTACCTGGTCTGGTGGACATGTACAGTACTCGGTTAATGCCTCGCACTGGGCATGGGCCCTGTTTCATACACGTCGCTAACTCGGTTAGCCCGATTCGATTGTTGACGTTTTGGGATAAAGACAGGATGTTGGGCTTCATGAAGGGATTCCACAATATAGACGGGCTACACGGTCTGCTGGTTTTCGTTGTTACTCTGCACATAATTAAAAAACATTTTCTTCTTGCTTGGAGAGGTTTTCGGACCCCTAGATATTTTAAGACCCTATGCTGTTGAAAACATTTTCATTCCCACTTGGAAATGACGTAGAATTGAGTTTCATGAGTCAAAACAAAGAAAATGACTTACCGCAATGCACAGTAGTTCTGTCCATATCTCAGATTTTTTCACCAACTTTGTTTCGTATGTGTAGCACTTTATTTATGCCTAAATTATGATAATAAACAACATCCATTTGGTATTGTAAATGGTACTTTTTTCAAGTTTCTGTGAGGCTCATGCCTGGAGTTGTAAAGCCTAGAACACTGCAAAAAGGGTGAGGGTTGCGCGAAGGGGTTAAAACACTGGGATTGCAAATGAGGTTGGAAGGAAAGCCAGCATACGCAGGGGGGCCCAGGACTGAGTTTGGGAACCACTGCTCTGACAGAAGGACACGGATAAAACATGGTTCAACAGGTTAAAACGTGTTTCTGCCCGGTTTCGAACCGCGGACCTTTCGCGTGTTAGGCGAACGTGATAACCACTACACTACAGAAACCTCGACACCCTTGCACATTCAGCCTGCCCAAATCGTTAGGGTCAGATGACTGGGTCAGAGCATATGTGATGCTGCCAGTGGTCAGGCATGTAGGGGACGTTTGCCCGACACTGTGAGCGCCTAGGTTACGGGCCTCGTCAGTGCAGCAGGCAGCGCGTCAGTCTCATAATCTGAAGGTTGTGAGTTTGATCGTCACACAGGGCATTACGTTTTTGTTTACCATTACGTTACTGGCATTTGGCAGACGCTCTTACCCAGAGAGACGTACAGTTGATTAGACTAAGCAGGAGACAATCCTCCCCTGGAGAAATGCAGGGTTAAGGGCCTTGCTCAAGGGCCCAACGGCTGCGTGGATCTTATCGTGGCTACACCAGAGATTCAAACAACCAATGTCCCTGTCAGGTACCTTAACCAGTAGAATACAGGCCACCCTTGCGAAAAGTACAGGAATGCGATGGCCGGGAATCGAACCCGGGTCAACTGTTTGGAAGGCAGCTATGCTCACCACTATACCACCATCGCCTCACACTGGCATTTGGCAGACGCTCTTATCCAGTGAGACGTACAGTTGATTAGACTAAGCAGGAGACAATCCTCCCCTGGAGAAATGCAGGGTTAAGGGCCTTGCTCAAGGGCCCAACGGCTGCGTGGATCTTATCGTGGCGACACCAGAGATTCGAACAACCAATGTCCCTGTCATGTACCTTAACCACTAGAATACAGGCCACCCTTGCGAAAATCACAGGAATGAGATGGCTGGGAATCGAACCCGGGTCAATTGTTTGGAAGGCAGCTATGCTCACCACTATACCACCATCGCCCCACACTGGCATTTAGCAGACGCTCTTATCCAGAGAGACGTACAGTTGATTAGACTAAGCAGGAGACAATCCTCCCTTGGAGAAATGCAGGGTTAAGGGCCTTGCTCAAGGGCCCAACGGCTGCGTGGATCTTATCGTGGCTACACCAGAGATTCAAACAACCAATGTCCCTGTCATGTACCTTAACCACTAGAATACAGGCCACCCTTGCGAAAATTACAGGAATGCGATGGCCGGGAATCGAACCCGGGTCAACTGCTTGGAAGGCAGCTATGCTCACCACTATACCACCATCGCCCCACACTGGCATTTAGCAGACGCTCTTACCCAGAGAGACGTACAGTTGATTAGACTAAGCAGGAGACAATCCTCCCCTGGAGAAATGCAGGGTTAAGGGCCTTGCTCAAGGGCCCAACGGCTGCGTGGATCTTATCGTGGCTACACCAGAGATTTGAACAACCAATGTCCCTGTCAGGTACCTTAACCAGTAGAATACAGGCCACCCTTGCGAAAAGTACAGGAATGCGATGGCCGGGAATCGAACCCGGGTCAACTGCTTGGAAGGCAGCTATGCTCACCACTATACCACCATCGCCTCACACTGGCATCTGGCAGACGCTCTTATCCAGTGAGACGTACAGTTGATTAGACTAAGCAGGAGACAATCCTCCCCTGGAGAAATGCAGGGTTAAGGGCATTGCTCAAGCGCCCAACGGCTGCGTGGATCTTATCGTGGCGACACCAGAGATTCGAACAACCAATGTCCCTGTCATGTACCTTAACCACTAGAATACAGGCCACCCTTGCGAAAATCACAGGAATGAGATGGCTGGGAATCGAACCCGGTTCAATTGCTTGGAAGGCAGCTATGCTCACCACTATACCACCATCGCCCCACACTGGCATTTAGCAGACGGTCTTATCCAGAGAGACGTACAGTTGATTAGACTAAGCAGGAGACAATCCTCCCCTGGAGAAATGCAGGGTTAAGGGCCTTGCTCAAGGGCCCAACGGCTGCGTGGATCTTATCGTGGCTACACCAGAGATTCAAACAACCAATGTCCCTGTCATGTACCTTAACCACTAGAATACAGGCCACCCTTGCGAAAATTACAGGAATGCGATGGCCGGGAATCAAACCCGGGTCAACTGCTTGGAAGGCAGCTATGCTCACCACTATACCACCATCGCCCCACACTGGCATTTAGCAGACGCTCTTATCCAGAGAGACGTACAGTTGATTAGACTAAGCAGGAGACAATCCTCCCCTGGAGAAATGCAGGGTTAAGGGCCTTGCTCAAGGGCCCAACGGCTGCGTGGATCTTATCGTGGCTACACCAGAGATTCGAACAACCAATGTCCCTGTCAGGTACCTTAACCAGTAGAATACAGGCCAGCCTTGCGAAAAGTACAGGAATGCGATGGCCGGGAATCGAACCCGGGTCAACTGCTTGGAAGGCAGCTATGCTCACCACTATACCACCATCGCCCCACACTGGCATTTAGCAGACGCTCTTATCCAGAGAGACGTACAGTTGATTAGACTAAGCAGGAGACAATCCTCCCCTGGAGAAATGCAGGGTTAAGGGCCTTGCTCAAGGGACCAACGGCTGCGTGGATCTTATCGTGGCTACACCAGAGATTCGAACAACCAATGTCCCTGTCATGTACCTTAACCACTAGAATACAGGCCACCCTTGCGAAAATTACAGGAATGCGATGGCCGGGAATCGAACCCGGGTCAACTGCTTGGAAGGCAGCTATGCTCACCACTATACCACCATCGCCCCACACTGGCATTTAGCAGACGCTCTTATCCAGAGAGACGTACAGTTGATTAGACTAAGGAGGAGACAATCCTCCCCTGGAGAAATGCAGGGTTAAGGGCCTTGCTCAAGGGCCCAACGGCTGCGTGGATCTTATCGTGGCTACACCAGAGATTTGAACAACCAATGTCCCTGTCAGGTACCTTAACCAGTAGAATACAGGCCACCCTTGCGAAAATTACAGGAATGCGATGGCCGGGAATCGAACCCGGGTCAACTGCTTGGAAGGCAGCTATGCTCACCACTATACCACCATCGCCTCACACTGGCATTTGGCAGACGCTCTTATCCAGTGAGACGTACAGTTGATTAGACTAAGCAGGAGACAATCCTCCCCTGGAGAAATACAGGGTTAAGGGCATTGCTCAAGCGCCCAACGGCTGCGTGGATCTTATCGTGGCGACACCAGAGATTCGAACAACCAATGTCCCTGTCATGTACCTTAACCACTAGAATACAGGCCACCCTTGCGAAAATCACAGGAATGAGATGGCTGGGAATCGAACCCGGTTCAATTGCTTGGAAGGCAGCTATGCTCACCACTATACCACCATCGCCCCACACTGGCATTTAGCAGACGCTCTTATCCAGAGAGACGTACAGTTGATTAGACTAAGCAGGAGACAATCCTCCCCTGGAGAAATGCAGGGTTAAGGGCCTTGCTCAAGGGCCCAACGGCTGCGTGGATCTTATCGTGGCTACACCAGAGATTCAAACAACCAATGTCCCTGTCATGTACCTTAACCACTAGAATACAGGCCACCCTTGCGAAAATTACAGGAATGCGATGGCCGGGAATCAAACCCGGGTCAACTGCTTGGAAGGCAGCTATGCTCACCACTATACCACCATCGCCCCACACTGGCATTTAGCAGACGCTCTTATCCAGAGAGACGTACAGTTGATTAGACTAAGCAGGAGACAATCCTCCCCTGGAGAAATGCAGGGTTAAGGGCCTTGCTCAAGGGCCCAACGGCTGCGTGGATCTTATCGTGGCTACACCAGAGATTCGAACAACCAATGTCCCTGTCAGGTACCTTAACCAGTAGAATACAGGCCAGCCTTGCGAAAAGTACAGGAATGCGATGGCCGGGAATCGAACCCGGGTCAACTGCTTGGAAGGCAGCTATGCTCACCACTATACCACCATCGCCCCACACTGGCATTTAGCAGACGCTCTTATCCAGAGAGACGTACAGTTGATTAGACTAAGCAGGAGACAATCCTCCCCTGGAGAAATGCAGGGTTAAGGGCCTTGCTCAAGGGACCAACGGCTGCGTGGATCTTATCGTGGCTACACCAGAGATTCAAACAACCAATGTCCCTGTCAGGTACCTTAACCAGTAGAATACAGGCCAGCCTTGCGAAAAGTACAGGAATGCGATGGCCGGGAATCGAACCCGGGTCAACTGCTTGGAAGGCAGCTATGCTCACCACTATACCACCATCGCCCCACACTGGCATTTAGCAGACGCTCTTATCCAGAGAGACGTACAGTTGATTAGACTAAGCAGGAGACAATCCTCCCCTGGAGAAATGCAGGGTTAAGGGCCTTGCTCAAGGGACCAACGGCTGCGTGGATCTTATCGTGGCTACACCAGAGATTCAAACAACCAATGTCCCTGTCAGGTACCTTAACCAGTAGAATACAGGCCAGCCTTGCGAAAAGTACAGGAATGCGATGGCCGGGAATCGAACCCGGGTCAACTGCTTGGAAGGCAGCTATGCTCACCACTATACCACCATCGCCCCACACTGGCATTTAGCAGACGCTCTTATCCAGAGAGACGTACAGTTGATTAGACTAAGCAGGAGACAATCCTCCCCTGGAGAAATGCAGGGTTAAGGGCCTTGCTCAAGGGACCAACGGCTGCGTGGATCTTATCGTGGCTACACCAGAGATTCGAACAACCAATGTCCCTGTCATGTACCTTAACCACTAGAATACAGGCCACCCTTGCGAAAATTACAGGAATGCGATGGCCGGGAATCGAACCCGGGTCAACTGCTTGGAAGGCAGCTATGCTCACCACTATACCACCATCGCCCCACACTGGCATTTAGCAGACGCTCTTATCCAGAGAGACGTACAGTTGATTAGACTAAGGAGGAGACAATCCTCCCCTGGAGAAATGCAGGGTTAAGGGCCTTGCTCAAGGGCCCAACGGCTGCGTGGATCTTATCGTGGCTACACCAGAGATTTGAACAACCAATGTCCCTGTCAGGTACCTTAACCAGTAGAATACAGGCCACCCTTGCGAAAATTACAGGAATGCGATGGCCGGGAATCGAACCCGGGTCAACTGCTTGGAAGGCAGCTATGCTCACCACTATACCACCATCGCCTCACACTGGCATTTGGCAGACGCTCTTATCCAGTGAGACGTACAGTTGATTAGACTAAGCAGGAGACAATCCTCCCCTGGAGAAATACAGGGTTAAGGGCATTGCTCAAGCGCCCAACGGCTGCGTGGATCTTATCGTGGCGACACCAGAGATTCGAACAACCAATGTCCCTGTCATGTACCTTAACCACTAGAATACAGGCCACCCTTGCGAAAATCACAGGAATGAGATGGCTGGGAATCGAACCCGGTTCAATTGCTTGGAAGGCAGCTATGCTCACCACTATACCACCATCGCCCCACACTGGCATTTAGCAGACGCTCTTATCCAGAGAGACGTACAGTTGATTAGACTAAGCAGGAGACAATCCTCCCCTGGAGAAATGCAGGGTTAAGGGCCTTGCTCAAGGGCCCAACGGCTGCGTGGATCTTATCGTGGCTACACCAGAGATTCAAACAACCAATGTCCCTGTCATGTACCTTAACCACTAGAATACAGGCCACCCTTGCGAAAATTACAGGAATGCGATGGCCGGGAATCAAACCCGGGTCAACTGCTTGGAAGGCAGCTATGCTCACCACTATACCACCATCGCCCCACACTGGCATTTAGCAGACGCTCTTATCCAGAGAGACGTACAGTTGATTAGACTAAGCAGGAGACAATCCTCCCCTGGAGAAATGCAGGGTTAAGGGCCTTGCTCAAGGGCCCAACGGCTGCGTGGATCTTATCGTGGCTACACCAGAGATTCGAACAACCAATGTCCCTGTCAGGTACCTTAACCAGTAGAATACAGGCCAGCCTTGCGAAAAGTACAGGAATGCGATGGCCGGGAATCGAACCCGGGTCAACTGCTTGGAAGGCAGCTATGCTCACCACTATACCACCATCGCCCCACACTGGCATTTAGCAGACGCTCTTATCCAGAGAGACGTACAGTTGATTAGACTAAGCAGGAGACAATCCTCCCCTGGAGAAATGCAGGGTTAAGGGCCTTGCTCAAGGGACCAACGGCTGCGTGGATCTTATCGTGGCTACACCAGAGATTCGAACAACCAATGTCCCTGTCATGTACCTTAACCACTAGAATACAGGCCACCCTTGCGAAAATTACAGGAATGCGATGGCCGGGAATCGAACCCGGGTCAACTGCTTGGAAGGCAGCTATGCTCACCACTATACCACCATCGCCCCACACTGGCATTTAGCAGACGCTCTTATCCAGAGAGACGTACAGTTGATTAGACTAAGCAGGAGACAATCCTCCCCTGGAGAAATGCAGGGTTAAGGGCCTTGCTCAAGGGCCCAACGGCTGCGTGGATCTTATCGTGGCTACACCAGAGATTTGAACAACCAATGTCCCTGTCAGGTACCTTAACCAGTAGAATACAGGCCACCCTTGCGAAAATTACAGGAATGCGATGGCCGGGAAACGAACCCGGGTCAACTGCTTGGAAGGCAGCTATGCTCACCACTATACCACCATCGCCCCACACTGGCATTTAGCAGACGCTCGTATCCAGAGAGACGTACAGTTGATTAGACTAAGCAGGAGACAATCCTCCCCTGGAGAAATGCAGGGTTAAGGGCATTGCTCAAGGGCCCAACGGCTGCGTGGATCTTATCGTGGCGACACCAGAGATTCGAACAACCAATGTCCCTGTCATGTACCTTAACCAGTAGAATACAGGCCACCCTTGCGAAAAGTACAGGAATGCGATGGCCGGGAATCGAACCCGGGTCAACTGCTTGGAACGCAGCTATGCTCACCACTATACCACCATCGCCTCACACTGGCATTTGGCAGACGCTCTTATCCAGAGAGACGTACAGTTGATTAGACTAAGCAGGAGACAATCCTCCCCTGGAGAAATGCAGGGTTAAGGGCCTTGCTCAAGGGCCCAACGGCTGCGTGGATCTTATCGTGGCGACACCAGAGATTCGAACAACCAATGTCCCTGTCATGTACCTTAACCACTAGAATACAGGCCACCCTTGCGAAAATCACAGGAATGAGATGGCTGGGAATCGAACCCGGTTGAATTGCTTGGAAGGCAGCTATGCTCACCACTATACCACCATCGCCCCACACTGGCATTTAGCAGACGCTCTTATCCAGAGAGACGTACAGTTGATTAGACTAAGCAGGAGACAATCCTCCCCTGGAGAAATGCAGGGTTAAGGGCCTTGCTCAAGGGCCCAACGGCTGCGTGGATCTTATCGTGGCTACACCAGAGATTCGAACAACCAATGTCCCTGTCAGGTACCTTAACCAGTAGAATACAGGCCAGCCTTGCGAAAAGTACAGGAATGCGATGGCCGGGAATCGAACCCGGGTCAACTGCTTGGAAGGCAGCTATGCTCACCACTATACCACCATCGCCCCACACTGGCATTTAGCAGACGCTCTTATCCAGAGAGACGTACAGTTGATTAGACTAAGCAGGAGACAATCCTCCCCTGGAGAAATGCAGGGTTAAGGGCCTTGCTCAAGGGCCCAACGGCTGCGTGGATCTTATCGTGGCTACACCAGAGATTCGAACAACCAATGTCCCTGTGAGGTACCTTAACCAGTAGAATACATGCCAGCCTTGCGAAAAGTACAGGAATGCGATGGCCGGGAATCGAACCCCGGTCAACTGCTTGGAAGGCAGCTATGCTCACCACTATACCACCATCGCCTCACACTGGCATTTGGCAGACGCTCTTATCCAGTGAGACGTACAGTTGATTAGACTAAGCAGGAGACAATCCTCCCCTGGAGAAATGCAGGGTTAAGGGCATTGCTCAAGGGCCCAACGGCTGCGTGGATCTTATCGTGGCGACACCAGAGATTCGAACAACCAATGTCCCTGTCATGTACCTTAACCACTAGAATACAGGCCACCCTTGCGAAAATCACAGGAATGAGATGGCTGGGAATCGAACCCGGTTCAATTGCTTGGAAGGCAGCTATGCTCACCACTATACCACCATTGCCCCACACTGGCATTTAGCAGACGCTCTTATCCAGAGAGACGTACAGTTGATTAGACTAAGCAGGAGACAATCCTCCCCTGGAGAAATGCAGGGTTAAGGGCCTTGCTCAAGGGCCCAACGGCTGCGTGGATCTTATCGTGGCTACACCAGAGATTCAAACAACCAATGTCCCTGTCATGTACCTTAACCACTAGAATACAGGCCACCCTTGCGAAAATTACAGGAATGCGATGGCCGGGAATCGAACCCGGGTCAACTGCTTGGAAGGCAGCTATGCTCACCACTATACCACCATCGCCCCACACTGGCATTTAGCAGACGCTCGTATCCAGAGAGACGTACAGTTGATTAGACTAAGCAGGAGACAATCCTCCCCTGGAGAAATGCAGGGTTAAGGGCATTGCTCAAGGGCCCAACGGCTGCGTGGATCTTATCGTGGCGACACCAGAGATTCGAACAACCAATGTCCCTGTCATGTACCTTAACCACTAGAATACAGGCCACCCTTGCGAAAATCACAGGAATGAGATGGCTGGGAATCGAACCCGGTTCAATTGCTTGGAAGGCAGCTATGCTCACCACTATACCACCATCGCCCCACACTGGCATTTAGCAGACGCTCTTATCCAGAGAGACGTACAGTTGATTAGACTAAGCAGGAGACAATCCTCCCCTGGAGAAATGCAGGGTTAAGGGCATTGCTCAAGGGCCCAACGGCTGCGTGGATCTTATCGTGGCTACACCAGAGATTCGAACAACCAATGTCCCTGTCAGGTACCTTAACCAGTAGAATACAGGCCAGCCTTGCGAAAAGTACAGGAATGCGATGGCCGGGAATCAAACCCGGGTCAACTGCTTGGAAGGCAGCTATACTCACCACTATACCACCATCGCCCCACACTGGCATTTAGCAGACGCTCGTATCCAGAGAGACGTACAGTTGATTAGACTAAGCAGGAGACAATCCTCCCCTGGAGAAATGCAGGGTTAAGGGCATTGCTCAAGGGCCCAACGGCTGCGTGGATCTTATCGTGGCGACACCAGAGATTCGAACAACCAATGTCCCTGTCATGTACCTTAACCACTAGAATACAGGCCACCCTTGCGAAAATCACAGGAATGAGATGGCTGGGAATCGAACCCGGTTCAATTGCTTGGAAGGCAGCTATGCTCACCACTATACCACCATCGCCCCACACTGGCATTTAGCAGACGCTCTTATCCAGAGAGACGTACAGTTGATTAGACTAAGCAGGAGACAATCCTCCCCTGGAGAAATGCAGGGTTAAGGGCCTTGCTCAAGGGCCCAACGGCTGCGTGGATCTTATCGTGGCTACACCAGAGATTCAAACAACCAATGTCCCTGTCATGTACCTTAACCACTAGAATACAGGCCACCCTTGCGAAAATTACAGGAATGCGATGGCCGGGAATCGAACCCGGGTCAACTGCTTGGAAGGCAGCTATGCTCACCACTATACCACCATCGCCCCACACTGGCATTTAGCAGACGCTCGTATCCAGAGAGACGTACAGTTGATTAGACTAAGCAGGAGACAATCCTCCCCTGGAGAAATGCAGGGTTAAGGGCATTGCTCAAGGGCCCAACGGCTGCGTGGATCTTATCGTGGCGACACCAGAGATTCGAACAACCAATGTCCCTGTCATGTACCTTAACCACTAGAATACAGGCCACCCTTGCGAAAATCACAGGAATGAGATGGCTGGGAATCGAACCCGGTTGAATTGCTTGGAAGGCAGCTATGCTCACCACTATACCACCATCGCCCCACACTGGCATTTAGCAGACGCTCTTATCCAGAGAGACGTACAGTTGATTAGACTAAGCAGGAGACAATCCTCCCCTGGAGAAATGCAGGGTTAAGGGCCTTGCTCAAGGGACCAACGGCTGCGTGGATCTTATCGTGGCTACACCAGAGATTCGAACAACCAATGTCCCTGTCATGTACCTTAACCACTAGAATACAGGCCACCCTTGCGAAAATTACAGGAATGCGATGGCCGGGAATCGAACCCGGGTCAACTGCTTGGAAGGCAGCTATGCTCACCACTATACCACCATCGCCCCACACTGGCATTTAGCAGACGCTCTTATCCAGAGAGACGTACAGTTGATTAGACTAAGCAGGAGACAATCCTCCCCTGGAGAAATGCAGGGTTAAGGGCCTTGCTCAAGGGCCCAACGGCTGCGTGGATCTTATCGTGGCTACACCAGAGATTTGAACAACCAATGTCCCTGTCAGGTACCTTAACCAGTAGAATACAGGCCACCCTTGCGAAAATTACAGGAATGCGATGGCCGGGAATCGAACCCGGGTCAACTGCTTGGAAGGCAGCTATGCTCACCACTATACCACCATCGCCCCACACTGGCATTTAGCAGACGCTCGTATCCAGAGAGACGTACAGTTGATTAGACTAAGCAGGAGACAATCCTCCCCTGGAGAAATGCAGGGTTAAGGGCATTGCTCAAGGGCCCAACGGCTGCGTGGATCTTATCGTGGCGACACCAGAGATTCGAACAACCAATGTCCCTGTCATGTACCTTAACCAGTAGAATACAGGCCACCCTTGCGAAAAGTACAGGAATGCGATGGCCGGGAATCGAACCCGGGTCAACTGCTTGGAAGGCAGCTATGCTCACCACTATACCACCATCGCCTCACACTGGCATTTGGCAGACGCTCTTATCCAGAGAGACGTACAGTTGATTAGACTAAGCAGGAGACAATCCTCCCCTGGAGAAATGCAGGGTTAAGGGCCTTGCTCAAGGGCCCAACGGCTGCGTGGATCTTATCGTGGCGACACCAGAGATTCGAACAACCAATGTCCCTGTCATGTACCTTAACCACTAGAATACAGGCCACCCTTGCGAAAATCACAGGAATGAGATGGCTGGGAATCGAACCCGGTTGAATTGCTTGGAAGGCAGCTATGCTCACCACTATACCACCATCGCCCCACACTGGCATTTAGCAGACGCTCTTATCCAGAGAGACGTACAGTTGATTAGACTAAGCAGGAGACAATCCTCCCCTGGAGAAATGCAGGGTTAAGGGCCTTGCTCAAGGGCCCAACGGCTGCGTGGATCTTATCGTGGCTACACCAGAGATTCGAACAACCAATGTCCCTGTCAGGTACCTTAACCAGTAGAATACATGCCAGCCTTGCGAAAAGTACAGGAATGCTATGGCCGGGAATCGAACCCGGGTCAACTGCTTGGAAGGCAGCTATGCTCACCACTATACCACCATCGCCTCACACTGGCATTTGGCAGACGCTCTTATCCAGTGAGACGTACAGTTGATTAGACTAAGCAGGAGACAATCCTCCCCTGGAGAAATGCAGGGTTAAGGGCATTGCTCAAGGGCCCAACGGCTGCGTGGATCTTATCGTGGCGACACCAGAGATTCGAACAACCAATGTCCCTGTCATGTACCTTAACCACTAGAATACAGGCCACCCTTGCGAAAATCACAGGAATGAGATGGCTGGGAATCGAACCCGGTTCAATTGCTTGGAAGGCAGCTATGCTCACCACTATACCACCATTGCCCCACACTGGCATTTAGCAGACGCTCTTATCCAGAGAGACGTACAGTTGATTAGACTAAGCAGGAGACAATCCTCCCCTGGAGAAATGCAGGGTTAAGGGCCTTGCTCAAGGGCCCAACGGCTGCGTGGATCTTATCGTGGCTACACCAGAGATTCAAACAACCAATGTCCCTGTCATGTACCTTAACCACTAGAATACAGGCCACCCTTGCGAAAATTACAGGAATGCGATGGCCGGGAATCGAACCCGGGTCAACTGCTTGGAAGGCAGCTATGCTCACCACTATACCACCATCGCCCCACACTGGCATTTAGCAGACGCTCGTATCCAGAGAGACGTACAGTTGATTAGACTAAGCAGGAGACAATCCTCCCCTGGAGAAATGCAGGGTTAAGGGCATTGCTCAAGGGCCCAACGGCTGCGTGGATCTTATCGTGGCGACACCAGAGATTCGAACAACCAATGTCCCTGTCATGTACCTTAACCACTAGAATACAGGCCACCCTTGCGAAAATCACAGGAATGAGATGGCTGGGAATCGAACCCGGTTCAATTGCTTGGAAGGCAGCTATGCTCACCACTATACCACCATCGCCCCACACTGGCATTTAGCAGACGCTCTTATCCAGAGAGACGTACAGTTGATTAGACTAAGCAGGAGACAATCCTCCCCTGGAGAAATGCAGGGTTAAGGGCATTGCTCAAGGGCCCAACAGCTGCGTGGATCTTATCGTGGCTACACCAGAGATTCGAACAACCAATGTCCCTGTCAGGTACCTTAACCAGTAGAATACATGCCAGCCTTGCGAAAAGTACAGGAATGCGATGGCCGGGAATCGAACCCGGGTCAACTGCTTGGAAGGCAGCTATGCTCACCACTATACCACCATCGCCTCACACTGGCATTTGGCAGACGCTCTTATCCAGTGAGACGTACAGTTGATTAGACTAAGCAGGAGACAATCCTCCCCTGGAGAAATGCAGGGTTAAGGGCATTGCTCAAGGGCCCAACGGCTGCGTGGATCTTATCGTGGCGACACCAGAGATTCGAACAACCAATGTCCCTGTCATGTACCTTAACCACTAGAATACAGGCCACCCTTGCGAAAATCACAGGAATGAGATGGCTGGGAATCGAACCCGGTTCAATTGCTTGGAAGGCAGCTATGCTCACCACTATACCACCATTGCCCCACACTGGCATTTAGCAGACGCTCTTATCCAGAGAGACGTACAGTTGATTAGACTAAGCAGGAGACAATCCTCCCCTGGAGAAATGCAGGGTTAAGGGCCTTGCTCAAGGGCCCAACGGCTGCGTGGATCTTATCGTGGCTACACCAGAGATTCAAACAACCAATGTCCCTGTCATGTACCTTAACCACTAGAATACAGGCCACCCTTGCGAAAATTACAGGAATGCGATGGCCGGGAATCGAACCCGGGTCAACTGCTTGGAAGGCAGCTATGCTCACCACTATACCACCATCGCCCCACACTGGCATTTAGCAGACGCTCGTATCCAGAGAGACGTACAGTTGATTAGACTAAGCAGGAGACAATCCTCCCCTGGAGAAATGCAGGGTTAAGGGCATTGCTCAAGGGCCCAACGGCTGCGTGGATCTTATCGTGGCGACACCAGAGATTCGAACAACCAATGTCCCTGTCATGTACCTTAACCACTAGAATACAGGCCACCCTTGCGAAAATCACAGGAATGAGATGGCTGGGAATCGAACCCGGTTCAATTGCTTGGAAGGCAGCTATGCTCACCACTATACCACCATCGCCCCACACTGGCATTTAGCAGACGCTCTTATCCAGAGAGACGTACAGTTGATTAGACTAAGCAGGAGACAATCCTCCCCTGGAGAAATGCAGGGTTAAGGGCATTGCTCAAGGGCCCAACAGCTGCGTGGATCTTATCGTGGCTACACCAGAGATTCGAACAACCAATGTCCCTGTGAGGTACCTTAACCAGTAGAATACAGGCCAGCCTTGCGAAAAGTACAGGAATGCGATGGCCGGGAATCAAACCCGGGTCAACTGCTTGGAAGGCAGCTATGCTCACCACTATACCACCATCGCCCCACACTGGCATTTAGCAGACGCTCGTATCCAGAGAGACGTACAGTTGATTAGACTAAGCAGGAGACAATCCTCCCCTGGAGAAATGCAGGGTTAAGGGCATTGCTCAAGGGCCCAACGGCTGCGTGGATCTTATCGTGGCGACACCAGAGATTCGAACAACCAATGTCCCTGTCATGTACCTTAACCACTAGAATACAGGCCACCCTTGCGAAAATCACAGGAATGAGATGGCTGGGAATCGAACCCGGTTCAATTGCTTGGAAGGCAGCTATGCTCACCACTATACCACCATCGCCCCACACTGGCATTTAGCAGACGCTCTTATCCAGAGAGACGTACAGTTGATTAGACTAAGCAGGAGACAATCCTCCCCTGGAGAAATGCAGGGTTAAGGGCCTTGCTCAAGGGCCCAACGGCTGCGTGGATCTTATCGTGGCTACACCAGAGATTCAAACAACCAATGTCCCTGTCATGTACCTTAACCACTAGAATACAGGCCACCCTTGCGAAAATTACAGGAATGCGATGGCCGGGAATCGAACCCGGGTCAACTGCTTGGAAGGCAGCTATGCTCACCACTATACCACCATCGCCCCACACTGGCATTTAGCAGACGCTCTTACCCAGAGAGACGTACAGTTGATTAGACTAAGCAGGAGACAATCCTCCCCTGGAGAAATGCAGGGTTAAGGGCCTTGCTCAAGGGCCCAACGGCTGCGTGGATCTTATCGTGGCTACACCAGAGATTCAAACAACCAATGTCCCTGTCATGTACCTTAACCACTAGAATACAGGCCACCCTTGCGAAAATTACAGGAATGCGATGGCCGGGAATCGAACCCGGGTCAACTGCTTGGAAGGCAGCTATGCTCACCACGATACCACCATCGCCCTGTTTTTCAGCGACACCAGCATGTATACTTCAAAACGGACCAGATGCAGTAACATTTCAAAACAGAAATGACCTGGGTAAGGATCAAACTCACGACCTTCAGACCATGAGACGGTTGCCTATTGCTGCAGCTTGCAGAGTAGGACAAAGATACAACAATATTAAATGAAATCAAATACAATAATAAAGCAAAATTTGTCTCCTTTGCTGGGTGAAACATGTGACACTGTTAGCTCCTGCTGCCAGTGGTTAAGTATGTAGGTGACGTTTGACGGGCACTGTGGTCTTCCCGGTTACTGGCCTCGTTAGCGCAGTAGGCAGCGCGTCAGTCTCATAATCTGAAGGTCGTGAGTTCGATCCTCACATGGGGCATTGGTTTTCATTTACCTGGTCTGGTGGACATGTACAGTACTCGGTTAATGCCTCGCACTGGGCATGGGCCCTGTTTCATACACGTCGCTAACTCGGTTAGCCCGATTCGATTGTTGACGTTTTGGGATAAAGACAGGATGTTCGGCTTCATGAAGGGATTCCACAATATAGACGGGCTACACGGTCTGCTGGTTTTCGTTGTTACTCTGCACATAATTAAAAAACATTTTCTTCTTGCTTGGAGAGGTTTTCGGACCCCTAGATATTTTAAGACCCTATGCTGTTGAAAACATTTTCATTCCCACTTGGAAATGATGTAGAATTGAGTTTCATGAGTCAAAACAACGAAAATGACTTACCGCAATGCACAGTAGTTCTGTCCATATCTCAGATTTTTTCACCAACTTTGTTTCGTACGTGTAGCACTTTATTTATGCCTAAATTATGATAATAAACAACATCCATTTGGTATTGTAAATGGTACTTTTTTCAAGTTTCTGTGAGGCTCAAGCCTGGAGTTGTAAAGCCTAGAACACTGCAAAAAGGGTGAGGGTTGCGCGAAGGGGTTAAAACACTGGGATTGCAAATGAGGTTGGAAGGAAAGCCAGCATACGCAGGGGGGCCCAGGACTGAGTTTGGGAACCACTGCTCTGACAGAAGGACACGGATAAAACATGGTTCAACAGGTTAAAACGTGTTTCTGCCCGGTTTCGAACCGAGGACCTTTCGCGTGTTAGGCGAACGTGATAACCACTACACTACAGAAACCTCGACACCCTTGCACATTCAGCCTGCCCAAATCGTTAGGGTCAGATGACTGGGTCAGAGCATATCTGATGCTGCCAGTGGTCAGGCATGTAGGGGACGTTTGCCCGACACTGTGAGCGCCTAGGTTACGGGCCTCGTCAGTGCAGTAGGCAGCGCGTCAATCTCATAATCTGAAGGTTGTGAGTTTGATCGTCACACAGGGCATTACGTTTTTGTTTACCATTACGTTACTGGCATTTGGCAGACGCTCTTACCCAGAGAGACGTACAGTTGATTAGACTAAGCAGGAGACAATCCTCCCCTGGAGAAATGCAGGGTTAAGGGCCTTGCTCAAGGGCCCAAGGGCTGCGTGGATCTTATCGTGGCTACACCAGAGATTCGAACAACCAATGTCCCTGTCATGTACCTTAACCACGAGAATACAGGCCACCCTTGCGAAAAGTACAAGAATGCGATGGCCGGGAATCGAACCCGGGTCAACTGCTTGGAAGGCAGCTATGCTCACCACTATACCACCATCGCCTCACACTGGCGTTTGGCAGACGCTCTTATCCTGAGAGACGTACAGTTGATTAGACTAAGCAGGAGACAATCCTCCCCTGGGGAAATGCAGGGTTAAGGGCCTTGCTCAAGGGCCCAACGGCTGCGTGGATCTTATCGTGGCTACACCAGAGATTCGAACAACCAATGTCCCTGTCAGGTACCTTAACCAGTAGAATAAAGGCCACCCTTGCGAAAAGTACAGGAATGCGATGGCCGGGAATCGAACCCGGGTCAACTGCTTGGAAGGCAGCTATGCTCACCACTATACCACCATCGCCCCACACTGGCATTTGGCAGACGCTCTTATCCAGTGAGACGTACAGTTGATTAGACTAAGCAGGAGACAATCCTCCCCTGGAGAAATGCAGGGTTAAGGGCCTTGCTCAAGGGCCCAAGGGCTGCGTGGATCTTATCGTGGCTACACCAGAGATTCGAACAACCAATGTCCCTGTCATGTACCTTAACCACGAGAATACAGGCCACCCTTGCGAAAATTACAGGAATGCGATGGCCGGGAATCGAACCCGGGTCAACTGCTTGGAAGGCAGCTATGCTCACCACTATACCACCATCGCCCCACACTGGCATTTAGCAGACGCTCTTATCCAGAGAGAAGTACAGTTGATTAGACTAAGCAAGAGACAATCCCCCCTGGAGAAATGCAGGGTTAAGGGCCTTGCACAAGGGCTCAACGGCTGCGTGGATCTTATCGTGGCTACACCAGAGATTCGAACAACCAATGTCCCTGTCATGTACCTTAACCACTAGAATACAGGCCACCCTTGCGAAAATAACTGGAATGCGATGGCCGGGAATCGAACCCGGGTCAACTGCTTGGAAGGACACTATGCTCACCACTATACCACCATCACCCCACACTGGCATTTAGCAGACGCTCTTATCCAGAGAGACGTACAGTTGATTAGACTAAGCAGGAGACAATCCTCCCCTGGAGAAATGCAGGGTTAAGGGCCTTGCTCAAGGGCCCAACGGCTGCGTGGATCTTATCGTGGCTACACCAGAGATTCGAACAACCAATGTCCCTGTCAGGTACCTTAACCAGTAGAATACAGGCCACCCTTGCGAAAAGTAGAGGAATGCGATGGCCGGGAATCGAACCCGGGTCAACTGCTTGGAAGGCAGCTATGCTCACCACTATACCACCATCGCCCCACACTGGCATTTAGCAGACGCTCTTATCCAGAGAGACGTACAGTTGATTAGACTAAGCAGGAGACAATCCTCCCCTGGAGAAATGCAGGGTTAAGGGCCTTGCTCAAGGGCCCAACGGCTGCGTGGATCTTATCGTGGCTACACCAGAGATTCGAACAACCAATGTCCCTGTCAGGTACCTTAACCAGTAGAATACAGGCCACCCTTGCGAAAAGTAGAGGAATGCGATGGCCGGGAATCGAACCCGGGTCAACTGCTTGGAAGGCAGCTATGCTCACCACTACAGCACCATCGCCTACTTTTGCGGCTACACTAGCCTGTATACTTCAAAACGGACCAAATGCAGTAACATTTCAAAACAGAAATGACCTGGGTAAGGATCAAACTCACGACCTTCAGACCATGAGACTGTTGCCTATTGCTGCAGCTTGCAGAGTAGGACAAAGATACAACAATATTAAATGAAATCAAATACAATAATAAAGCAAAATTTGTCTCCTTTGCTGGGTGAAACATGTGACACTGTTAGCTCCTGCTGCCAGTGGTTAAGTATGTAGGTGACGTTTGACGGGCACTGTGGTCCTCCTGGTTACTGGCCTCGTTAGCGCAGTAGGCAGCGCGTCAGTCTCATAATCTGAAGGTCGTGAGTTCGATCCTCACATGGGGCATTGGTTTTCATTTACCTGGTCTGGTGGACATGTACAGTACTCGGTTAATGCCTCGCACTGGGCATGGGCCCTGTTTCATACACGTCGCTAACTCGGTTAGCCCGATTCGATTGTTGACGTTTTGGGATAAAGACAGGATGTTGGGCTTCATGAAGGGATTCCACAATATAGACGGGCTACACGGTCTGCTGGTTTTCGTTGTTACTCTGCACATAATTAAAAAACATTTTCTTCTTGCTTGGAGAGGTTTTCGGACCCCTAGATATTTTAAGACCCTATGCTGTTGAAAACATTTTCATTCCCACTTGGAAATGACGTAGAATTGAGTTTCATGAGTCAAAACAAAGAAAATGACTTACCGCAATGCACAGTAGTTCTGTCCAAATCTCAGATTTTTTCACCTACTTTGTTTCGTATGTGTAGCACTTTATTTATGCCTAAATTATGATAATAAACAACATCCATTTGGTATTGTAAATGGTACTTTTTTCAAGTTTCTGTGAGGCTCATCCCTGGAGTTGTAAAGCCTAGAACACTGCAAAAAGGGTGAGGGTTGCGCGAAGGGGTTAAAACACTGGGATTGCAAATGAGGTTGGAAGGAAAGCCAGCATACGCAGGGGGGCCCAGGACTGAGTTTGGGAACCACTGCTCTGACAGATGGACACGGATAAAACATGGTTCAACAGGTTAAAACGTGTTTCTGCCCGGTTTCAGGCAGAGGACCTTTCGCGTGTTAGGCTAACGTGACAACCACTACACTACAGAAACCTTGACACACCCCTGCACATTCAGCCTGCCCAAATCGTTAGGGTCAGATGACTGGGTCAGAGCATATCTGATGCTGCCAGTGGTCAGGCATGTAGGGGACGTTTGCCCGACACTGTGAGCGCCTAGGTTACGGGCCTCGTCAGTGCAGTAGGCAGCGCGTCAATCTCATAATCTGAAGGTTGTGAGTTTGATCGTCACACAGGGCATTACGTTTTTGTTTACCATTACGTTACTGGCATTTGGCAGACGCTCTTACCCAGAGAGACGTACAGTTGATTAGACTAAGCAGGAGACAATCCTCCCCTGGGGAAATGCAGGGTTAAGGGCCTTGCTCAAGGGCCCAACGGCTGCGTGGATCTTATCGTGGCTACACCAGAGATTCGAACAACCAATGTCCCTGTCAGGTACCTTAACCAGTAGAATAAAGGCCACCCTTGCGAAAAGTACAGGAATGCGATGGCCGGGTCAACTGCTTGGAAGGCAGCTATGCTCACCACTATACCACCATCGCCCCACACTGCCAGTTGGCAGACGCTCTTATCCAGTGAGACGTACAGTTGATTAGACTAAGCAGGAGACAATCCTCCCCTGGAGAAATGCAGGGTTAAGGGCCTTGCTCAAGGGCCCAAGGGCTGCGTGGATCTTATCGTGGCTACACCAGGCATTTGAACAACCAATGTCCCGGTCATGTACCTTAACCACTAGAATACAGGCCACCCTTGCGAAAATTACTGGAATGCGATGGCCGGGAATCGAACCCAGGTCAACTGCTTGGAAGGCAGCTATGCTCACCACTATACCACCATCGCCCCACACTGGCATTTAGCAGACGCTCTAATCCAGAGAGAAGTACAGTTGATTAGACTAAGCAGGAGACAATCCCCCCTGGAGAAATGCAGGGTTAAGGGCCTTGCTCAAGGGCCCAACGGCTGCGTGGATCTTATCGTGGCTACACCAGAGATTCGAACAACCAATGTCCCTGTCCTGTACCTTAACCACTAGAATACAGGCCACCCTTGCGAAAATAACTGGAATGCGATGGCCGGGAATCGAACCCGGGTCAACTGCTTGGAAGGCAGCTATGCTCACCACTATACCACCATCGCCCCACACTGGCATTTAGCAGACGCTCTTATCCAGAGAGAAGTACAGTTGATTAGACTAAGCAGGAGACAATCCCCCCTGGAGAAATGCAGGGTTAAGGGCCTTGCTCAAGGGCCCAACGGCTGCGTGGATCTTATCGTGGCTACACCAGAGATTCGAACAACCAATGTCCCTGTCATGTACCTTAACCACTAGAATACAGGCCACCCTTGCGAAAATTACTGGAATGCGATGGCCGGGATACAAACCCGGGTCAACTGCTTGGAAGGCAGCTATGCTCACCACTACAGCACCATCGCCTAGTTTTGCGGCTACACTAGCCTGTATACTTCAAAACGGACCAAATGCAGTAACATTTCAAAACAGAAATGACCTGGGTAAGGATCAAACTCACGACCTTCAGACCATGAGACTGTTGCCTATTGCTGCAGCTTGCAGAGTAGGACAAAGATACAACAATATTAAATGAAATCAAATACAATAATAAAGCAAAATTTGTCTCCTTTGCTGGGTGAAACATGTGACACTGTTAGCTCCTGCTGCCAGTGGTTAAGTATGTAGGTGACGTTTGACGGGCACTGTGGTCCTCCTGGTTACTGGCCTCGTTAGCGCAGTAGGCAGCGCGTCAGTCTCATAATCTGAAGGTTGTGAGTTCGATCCTCACTTGGGGCATTGGTTTTCATTTACCTGGTCTGGTGGACATGTACAGTACTCGGTTAATGCCTCGCACTGGGCATGGGCCCTGTTTCATACACGTCGCTAACTCGGTTAGCCCGATTGGATTGTTGACGTTTTGGGATAAAGACAGGATGTTGGGCTTCATGAAGGGATTCCACAATATAGACGGGCTACACAGTCTGTTGGTTTTCGTTGTTACTCTGCACATAATTAAAAAACATTTTCTTCTTGCTTGGAGAGGTTTTCGGACCCCTAGATATTTTAAGACCCTATGCTGTTGAAAACATTTTCATTCCCACTTGGAAATGACGTAGAATTGAGTTTCATGAGTCAAAACAAAGAAAATGACTTACCGCAATGCACAGTAGTTCTGTCCATATCTCAGATTTTTTCACCTACTTTGTTTCGTATGTGTAGCACTTTATTTATGCCTAAATTATGATAATAAACAACATCCATTTGGTATTGTAAATGGTACTTTTTTCAAGTTTCTGTGAGGCTCATCCCTGGAGTTGTAAAGACTAGAACACTGCAAAAAGGGTGAGGGTTGCGCGAAGGGGTTAAAACACTGGCATTGCAAATGAGGTTGGAAGGAAAGCCAGCATACGCAGGGGGGCCCAGGACTGAGTTTGGGAACCACTGCTCTGACAGATGGACACGGATAAAACATGGTTCAACAGGTTAAAACGTGTTTCTGCCCGGTTTCAGGCAGAGGACCTTTCGCGTGTTAGGCTAACGTGACAACCACTACACTACAGAAACCTTGACACACCCCTGCACATTCAGCCTGCCCAAATCGTTACGGTCAGATGACTGGGTCAGAGCATATCTGATGCTGCCAGTGGTCAGGCATGTAGGGGACGTTTGCCCAACACTGTGAGCGCCTAGGTTACGGGCCTCGTCAGTGCAGTAGGCAGCGCGTCAGTCTCATAATCTGAAGGTTGTGAGTTTGATCGTCACACAGGGCATTACGTTTTTGTTTACCATTACGTTACTGGCATTTGGCAGACGCTCTTACCCAGAGAGACGTACAGTTGATTAGACTAAGCAGGAGACAATCCTCCCCTGGGGAAATGCAGGGTTAAGGGCCTTGCTCAAGGGCCCAACGGCTGCGTGGATCTTATCGTGGCTACACCAGAGATTCGAACAACCAATGTCCCTGTCAGGTACCTTAACCAGTAGAATAAAGGCCACCCTTGCGAAAAGTACAGGAATGCGATGGCCGGGAATCGAACCCGGGTCAACTGCTTGGAAGGCAGCTATGCTCACCACTATACCACCATCGCCCCACACAGCCATTTGGCAGACGCTCTTATCCAGTGAGACGTACAGTTGATTAGACTAAGCAGGAGACAATCCTCCCCTGGAGAAATGCAGGGTTAAGGGCCTTGCTCAAGGGCCCAAGGGCTGCGTGGATCTTATCGTGGCTACACCAGAGATTCGAACAACCAATGTCCCTGTCATGTACCTTAACCACGAGAATACAGGCCACCCTTGCGAAAATTACAGGAATGCGATGGCCGGGAATCGAACCCGGGTCAACTGCTTGGAAGGCAGCTATGGTCACCACTATACCACCATCGCCCCGCACTGGCATTTGGCAGACGCTCTTATCCAGTGAGACGTACAGTTGATTAGACTAAGCAGGAGACAATCCTCCCCTGGAGAAATGCAGGGTTAAGGGCCTTGCTCAAGGGCCCAACGGCTGCGTGGATCTTATCGTGGCTACACCAGAGATTCGAACAACCAATGTCCCTGTCATGTACCTTAACCACGAGAATACAGGCCACCCTTGCGAAAATAACTGGAATGCGATGGCCGGGAATCGAACCCGGGTCAACTGCTTGGAAGGCAGCTATGCTCACCACTATACCACCATCACCTCGCACTGGCGTTTGGCCGACGCTCTTATCCAGAGAGACGTACAGTTGATTAGACTAAGCAGGAGACAATCCTCCCCTGGAGAAATGCAGGGTTCAGGGCCTTGCTCAAGGGCCCAACGGCTGCGTGGATCTTTTCGTGGCAACACCAGAGATTCGAACAACCAATGTCCCTGTCCTGTACCTTAACCACTAGAATACAGGCCACCCTTGCGAAAATAACTGGAATGCGATGGCCGGGAATCGAACCCGGGTCAACTGCTTGGAAGGCAGCTATGCTCACCACTATACCACCATCGCCCCACACTGGCATTTAGCAGACGCTCTTATCCAGAGAGAAGTACAGTTGATTAGACTAAGCAGGAGACAATCCCCCCTGGAGAAATGCAGGGTTAAGGGCCTTGCTCAAGGGCCCAACGGCTGCGTGGATCTTATCGTGGCTACACCAGAGATTCGAACAACCAATGTCCCTGTCATGTACCTTAACCACTAGAATACAGGCCACCCTTGCGAAAATTACTGGAATGCGATGGCCGGGATACAAACCCGGGTCAACTGCTTGGAAGGCAGCTATGCTCACCACTACAGCACCATCGCCTAGTTTTGCGGCTACACTAGCCTGTATACTTCAAAACGGACCAAATGCAGTAACATTTCAAAACAGAAATGACCTGGGTAAGGATCAAACTCACGACCTTCAGACCATGAGACTGTTGCCTATTGCTGCAGCTTGCAGAGTAGGACAAAGATACAACAATATTAAATGAAATCAAATACAATAATAAAGCAAAATTTGTCTCCTTTGCTGGGTGAAACATGTGACACTGTTAGCTCCTGCTGCCAGTGGTTAAGTATGTAGGTGACGTTTGACGGGCACTGTGGTCCTCCTGGTTACTGGCCTCGTTAGCGCAGTAGGCAGCGCGTCAGTCTCATAATCTGAAGGTTGTGAGTTCGATCCTCACTTGGGGCATTGGTTTTCATTTACCTGGTCTGGTGGACATGTACAGTACTCGGTTAATGCCTCGCACTGGGCATGGGCCCTGTTTCATACACGTCGCTAACTCGGTTAGCCCGATTGGATTGTTGACGTTTTGGGATAAAGACAGGATGTTGGGCTTCATGAAGGGATTCCACAATATAGACGGGCTACACAGTCTGTTGGTTTTCGTTGTTACTCTGCACATAATTAAAAAACATTTTCTTCTTGCTTGGAGAGGTTTTCGGACCCCTAGATATTTTAAGACCCTATGCTGTTGAAAACATTTTCATTCCCACTTGGAAATGACGTAGAATTGAGTTTCATGAGTCAAAACAAAGAAAATGACTTACCGCAATGCACAGTAGTTCTGTCCATATCTCAGATTTTTTCACCTACTTTGTTTCGTATGTGTAGCACTTTATTTATGCCTAAATTATGATAATAAACAACATCCATTTGGTATTGTAAATGGTACTTTTTTCAAGTTTCTGTGAGGCTCATCCCTGGAGTTGTAAAGACTAGAACACTGCAAAAAGGGTGAGGGTTGCGCGAAGGGGTTAAAACACTGGCATTGCAAATGAGGTTGGAAGGAAAGCCAGCATACGCAGGGGGGCCCAGGACTGAGTTTGGGAACCACTGCTCTGACAGATGGACACGGATAAAACATGGTTCAACAGGTTAAAACGTGTTTCCGCCCGGTTTCAGGCAGAGGACCTTTCGCGTGTTAGGCTAACGTGACAACCACTACACTACAGAAACCTTGACACACCCCTGCACATTCAGCCTGCCCAAATCGTTACGGTCAGATGACTGGGTCAGAGCATATCTGATGCTGCCAGTGGTCAGGCATGTAGGGGACGTTTGCCCAACACTGTGAGCGCCTAGGTTACGGGCCTCGTCAGTGCAGTAGGCAGCGCGTCAGTCTCATAATCTGAAGGTTGTGAGTTTGATCGTCACACAGGGCATTACGTTTTTGTTTACCATTACGTTACTGGCATTTGGCAGACGCTCTTACCCAGAGAGACGTACAGTTGATTAGACTAAGCAGGAGACAATCCTCCCCTGGGGAAATGCAGGGTAAAGGGCCTTGCTCAAGGGCCCAACGGCTGCGTGGATCTTATCGTGGCTACACCAGAGATTCGAACAACCAATGTCCCTGTCAGGTACCTTAACCAGTAGAATAAAGGCCACCCTTGCGAAAAGTACAGGAATGCGATGGCCGGGAATCGAACCCGGGTCAACTGCTTGGAAGGCAGCTATGCTCACCACTATACCACCATCGCCCCACACAGCCATTTGGCAGACGCTCTTATCCAGTGAGACGTACAGTTGATTAGACTAAGCAGGAGACAATCCTCCCCTGGAGAAATGCAGGGTTAAGGGCCTTGCTCAAGGGCCCAAGGGCTGCGTGGATCTTATCGTGGCTACACCAGAGATTCGAACAACCAATGTCCCTGTCATGTACCTTAACCACGAGAATACAGGCCACCCTTGCGAAAATTACAGGAATGCGATGGCCGGGAATCGAACCCGGGTCAACTGCTTGGAAGGCAGCTATGGTCACCACTATACCACCATCGCCCCACACTGGCATTTGGCAGACGCTCTTATCCAGTGAGACGTACAGTTGATTAGACTAAGCAGGAGACAATCCTCCCCTGGAGAAATGCAGGGTTAAGGGCCTTGCTCAAGGGCCCAACGGCTGCGTGGATCTTATCGTGGCTACACCAGAGATTCGAAAAACCAATGTCCCTGTCATGTACCTTAACCACGAGAATACAGGCCACCCTTGCGAAAATAACTGGAATGCGATGGCCGGGAATCGAACCCGGGTCAACTGCTTGGAAGGCAGCTATGCTCACCACTATACCACCATCACCTCGCACTGGCGTTTGGCCGACGCTCTTATCCAGAGAGACGTACAGTTGATTAGACTAAGCAGGAGACAATCCTCCCCTGGAGAAATGCAGGGTTCAGGGCCTTGCTCAAGGGCCCAACGGCTGCGTGGATCTTTTCGTGGCAACACCAGAGATTAGAACAACCAATGTCCCTGTCATGTACCTTAACCACTAGAATACAGGCCACCCTCGCGAAAATTACTGGAATGCGATGGCCGGGAATCGAACCCGGGTCAACTGCTTGGAAGGCAGCTATGCTCACCACTATACCACCATCGCCCCACACTGGCATTTAGCAGACGCTCTTATCCAGAGAGACGTACAGTTGATTAGACTAAGCAGGAGACAATCCTCCCCTGGAGAAATGCAGGGTTAAGGGCCTTGCTCAAGGGCCCAACGGCTGCGTGGATCTTATCGTGGCTACACCAGAGATTCAAACAACCAATGTCCCTGTCAGGTACCTTAACCAGTAGAATACAGGCCACCCTTGCGAAAAGTACAGGAATGCGATGGCCGGGAATCGAACCCGGGTCAACTGCTTGGAAGGCAGCTATGCTCACCACTATACCACCATCGCCCCACACTGGCATTTAGCAGACGCTCTTATCCAGTGAGACGTACAGTTGATTAGACAAAGCAGGAGACAATCCTCCCCTGGAGAAATGCAGGGTTAAGGGCCTTGCTCAAGGGCCCAACGGCTGCGTGGATCTTATTGTGGCTACACCAGAGATTCGAACAACCAATGTCCCTGTCAGGTATCTTAACCAGTAGAATACAGGCCACCCTTGCGAAATGTACAGGAATGCAATGGCCGGGAATCGAACCCAGGTCAACTGCTTGGAAGGCAGCTATGCTCACCACTATACGACCATCGCCTACTTTTTTGGCTACACTAGCATGTATACTTCAAAACGGACCAGATGCAGTAACATTTCAAAACAGAAATGACCTGCGTGAGGATCAAACTCACGACCTTCAGACCATGAGACTGTTGCCTATTGCTGCAGCTTGCAGAGTAGGACAAAGATACAACAATATTAAATGAAATCAAATACAATAATAAAGCAAAATTTGTCTCCTTTGCTGGGTGAAACATGTGACACTGTTAGCTCCTGCTGCCAGTGGTTAAGTATGTAGGTGACGTTTGACGGGCACTGTGGTCTTCCTGGTTACTGGCCTCGTTAGTGCAGTAGGCAGCGCGTCAGTCTCATAATCTGAAGGTCGTGAGTTCGATCCTCACATGGGGCATTGGTTTTCATTCACCTGGTCTGGTGGACATGTACAGTACTCGGTTAATGCCTCGCACTGGGCATGGGCCCTGTTTCATACACGTCGCTAACTCGGTTAGCCCGATTCGATTGTTGACGTTTTGGGATAAAGACAGGATGTTGGGCTTCATGAAGGGATTCCACAATATAGAGGGGCTACACGGTCTGCTGGTTTTCGTTGTTACTCTGCACATAATTAAAAAACATTTTCTTCTTGCTTGGAGAGGTTTTCGGACCCCTAGATATTTTAAGACCCTATGCTGTTGAAAACATTTTCATTCCCACTTGGAAATGATGTAGAATTGAGTTTCATGAGTCAAAACAACGAAAATTACTTACCGCAATGCACAGTAGTTCTGTCCATATCTCAGATTTTTTCACCTACTTTGTTTCGTATGTGTAGCACTTTATTTATGCCTAAATTATGATAATAAACAACATCCATTTGGTATTGTAAATGGTACTTTTTTCAAGTTTCTGTGAGGCTCATCCCTGGAGTTGTAAAGCCTAGAACACTGCAAAAAGGGTGAGGGTTGCGCGAAGGGGTTAAAACACTGGGATTGCAAATGAGGTTGGAAGGAAAGCCAGCATACGCAGGGGGGCCCAGGACTGAGTTTGGGAACCACTGCTCTGACAGATGGACACGGATAAAACATGGTTCAACAGGTTAAAACGTGTTTCTGCCGGTTTCAGGCAGAGGACCTTTCGCGTGTTAGGCTAACGTGACAACCACTACACTACAGAAACCTTGACACACCCCTGCACATTCAGCCTGCCCAAATCGTTAGGGTCAGATGACTGGGTCAGAGCATATCTGATGCTGCCAATGGTCAGGCATGTAGGGGACGTTTGCCAGACACTGTGAGCGCCTAGGTTACGGGCCTCATCAGTGCAGTACGCAGCGCGTCAATCTCATAATCTGAAGGTTGTGAGTTTGATCGTCACACAGGGCATTACGTTTTTGTTTACCATTACGTTACTGGCATTTGGCAGACGCTCTTACCCAGAGAGACGTACAGTTGATTAGACTAAGCAGGAGACAATCCTCCCCTGGGGAAATGCAGGGTTAAGGGCCTTGCTCAAGGGCCCAACGGCTGTGTGGATCTTACCGTGGCTACACCAGAGATTCGAACAACCAATGTCCCTGTCAGGTACCTTAACCAGTAGAATACAGGCCACCCTTGCGAAAAGTACAGGAATGCGATGGCCGGGAATCGAACCCGGGTCAACTGCTTGGAAGGCAGCTATGCTCACCACTATACCACCATCGCCTAGTGTCTTGGCTACACTAGCATGTATACTTCAAAACGGACCAGATGCAGTAACATTTCAAAATAGAAATGACCTGGGTAAGGATCAAACTCACGACCTTCAGACCATGAGACTGTTGCCTATTGCTGCAGCTTGCAGAGTAGGACAAAGATACAACAATATTAAATTAAATCAAATACAATAATAAAGCAAAATTTGTCTCCTTTGCTGGGTGAAACATGTGACACTGTTAGCTCCTGCTGCCAGTGGTTAAGTATGTAGGTGACGTTTGACGGGCACTGTGGTCTTCCCGGTTACTGGCCTCGTTAGCGCAGTAGGCAGTGCGTCAGTCTCATAATCTGAAGGTCGTGAGTTCGATCCTCACATGGGGCATTGGTTTTCATTTACCTGGTCTGGTGGACATGTACAGTACTCGGTTAATGCCTCGCACTGGGCATGGGCCCTGTTTCATACACGTCGCTAACTCGGTTAGCCCGATTCGATTGTTGACGTTTTGGGATAAAGACAGGATGTTCGGCTTCATGAAGGGATTCCACAATATAGACGGGCTACACGGTCTGCTGGTTTTCGTTGGTACTCTGCACATAATTTAAAAACATTTTCTTCTTGCTTGGAGAGGTTTGCGGACCCCTAGATATTTTAAGACCCTATGCTGTTGAAAACATTTTCATTCCCACTTGGAAATGATGTAGAACTGAGTTTCATGAGTCAAAACAAAGAAAATGACTTCCCGCAATGCACAGTAGTTCTGTCCATATCTCAGATTTTTTCACCTACTTTGTTTCGTATGTGTAGCACTTTTTTTATGCCTAAATTATGATAATAAACAACATCCATTTGGTATTGTAAATGGTACTTTTTTCAAGTTTCTGTGAGGCTCATGCCTAGAGTTGTAAAGCCTAGAACACTGCAAAAAGGGTGAGGGTTGCGCGAAGGGGTTAAAACACTGGGATTGCAAATGAGGTTGGAAGGAAAGCCAGCATACGCAGGGGGGCCCAGGACTGAGTTTGGGAACCACTGCTCTGACAGATGGACACGGATAAAACATGGTTCAACAGGTTAAAACGTGTTTCTGCCCGGTTTCAGGCAGAGGACCTTTCGCGTGTTAGGCTAACGTGACAACCACTACACTACAGAAACCTTGACACACCCCTGCACATTCAGCCTGCCCAAATCGTTAGGGTCAGATGACTGGGTCAGAGCATATCTGATGCTGCCAGTGGTCAGGCATGTAGGGGACGTTTGCCCGACACTGTGAGCGCCTAGGTTACGGGCCTCGTCAGTGCAGTAGGCAGCGCGTCAATCTCATAATCTGAAGGTTGTGAGTTTGATCGTCACACAGGGCATTACGTTTTTGTTTACCATTACGTTACTGGCATTTGGCAGACGCTCTTACCCAGAGAGACGTACAGTTGATTAGACTAAGCAGGAGACAATCCTCCCCTGGGGAAATGCAGGGTTAAGGGCCTTGCTCAAGGGCCCAACGGCTGTGTGGATCTTACCGTGGCTACACCAGAGATTCAAACAACCAATGTCCCAGTGACATACCTTAACCACTAGAATACAGGCCACCCTTGCGAAAATTACAGGAATGCGATGGCCGGGAATCGAACCCGGGTCAACTGCTTGGAAGGCAGCTAGGCTCACCACTATACCACCATCGCCTCACACAGGCGTTTGGCAGACGCTCTTATCCAGAGAGACGTACAGTTGATTAGACTAAGCAGGAGACAATCCTCCCCTGGGGAAATGCAGGGTTAAGGGCCTTGCTCAAGGGCCCAACGGCTGTGTGGATCTTACCGTGGCTACACCAGAGATTCGAACAACCAATGTCCCTGTCAGGTACCTTAACCAGTAGAATACAGGCCACCCTTGCGAAAAGTACAGGAATGCGATGGCCGGGAATCGAACCCGGGTCAACTGCTTGGAAGGCAGCTATGCTCACCACTATACCACCATCGCCTAGTTTCTTGGCTAGACTAGCATGTATACTTCAAAACGGACCAGATGCAGTAACATTTCAAAACAGAAATGACCTGGGTAAGGATCAAACTCACGACCTTCAGACCATGAGACTGTTGCCTATTGCTGCAGCTTGCAGAGTAGGACAAAGATACAACAATATTAAATGAAATCAAATACAATAATAAAGCAAAATTTGTCTCCTTTGCTGGGTGAAACATGTGACACTGTTAGCTCCTGCTGCCAGTGGTTAAGTATGTAGGTGACGTTTGACGGGCACTGTGGTCTTCCCGGTTACTGGCCTCGTTAGCGCAGTAGGCAGCGCGTCAGTCTCATAATCTGAAGGTCGTGAGTTCGATCCTCACATGGGGCATTGGTTTTCATTTACCTGGTCTGGTGGACATGTACAGTACTCGGTTAATGCCTCGCACTGGGCATGGGCCCTGTTTCATACACGTCGCTAACTCGGTTAGCCCGATTCGATTGTTGACGTTTTGGGATAAAGACAGGATGTTCGGCTTCATGAAGGGATTCCACAATATAGACGGGCTACACGGTCTGCTGGTTTTCGTTGTTACTCTGCACATAATTTAAAAACATTTTCTTCTTGCTTGGAGAGGTTTGCGGACCCCTAGATATTTTACGACCCTATGCTGTTGAAAACATTTTCATTCCCACTTGGAAATGATGTAGAACTGAGTTTCATGAGTCAAAACAATGAAAATGACTTCCCGCAATGCACAGTAGTTCTGTCCATATCTCAGATTTTTTCACCTACTTTGTTTCGTATGTGTAGCACTTTTTTTATGCCTAAATTATGATAATAAACAACATCCATTTGGTATTGTAAATGGTACTGTTTTCAAGTCTCTGTGAGGCTCACCCCTGGAGTTGTAAAGCCTAGAACACTGCAAAAAGGGTGAGGGTTGCGCGAAGGGGTTAAAACACTGGGATTGCAAATGAGGTTGGAAGGAAAGCCAGCATACGCAGGGGGGCCCAGGACTGAGTTTGGGAACCACTGCTCTGACAGATGGACACGGATAAAACATGGTTCAACAGGTTAAAACGTGTTTCTGCCCGGTTTCAGGCAGAGGACCTTTCGCGTGTTAGGCTAACGTGACAACCACTACACTACAGAAACCTTGACACACCCCTGCACATTCAGCCTGCCCAAATCGTTAGGGTCAGATGACTGGGTCAGAGCATATCTGATGCTGCCAGTGGTCAGGCATGTAGGGGACGTTTGCCCGACACTGTGAGCGCCTAGGTTACGGGCCTCGTCAGTGCAGTAGGCAGCGCGTCAATCTCATAATCTGAAGGTTGTGAGTTTGATCGTCACACAGGGCATTACGTTTTTGTTTACCATTACGTTACTGGCATTTGGCAGACGCTCTTACCCAGAGAGACGTACAGTTGATTAGACTAAGCAGGAGACAATCCACCCCTGGAGAATTGCAGGGTTAAGGGCCTTGCTCAAGGGCCCAACGGCTGTGTGGATCTTACCGTGGCTACACCAGAGATTCGAACAACCAATGTCCCTGTCAGGTACCTTAACCAGTAGAATACAGGCCACCCTTGCGAAAAGTACAGGAATGCGATGGCCGGGAATCGAACCCAGGTCAACTGCTTGGAAGGCAGCTATGCTCACCACTATACCACCATCGCCTAGTTTCTTGGCTACACTAGCATGTATACTTCAAAACGGACCAGATGCAGTAACATTTCAAAACAGAAATGACCTGGGTAAGGATCAAACTCACGACCTTCAGACCATGAGACTGTTGCCTATTGCTGCAGCTTGCAGAGTAGGACAAAGATACAACAATATTAAATGAAATCAAATACAATAATAAAGCAAAATTTGTCTCCTTTGCTGGGTGAAACATGTGACACTGTTAGCTCCTGCTGCCAGTGGTTAAGTATGTAGGTGACGTTTGACGGGCACTGTGGTCTTCCCGGGTACTGGCCTCGTTAGCGCAGTAGGCAGCGCGTCAGTCTCATAATCTGAAGGTCGTGAGTTCGATCCTCACATGGGGCATTGGTTTTCATTTACCTGGTCTGGTGGACATGTACAGTACTCGGTTAATGCCTCGCACTGGGCATGGGCCCTGTTACATACACGTCGCTAACTCGGTTAGCCCGATTCGATTGTTGACGTTTTGGGATAAAGACAGGATGTTGGGCTTCATGAAGGGATTCCACAATATAGACGGGCTACACGGTCTGCTGGTTTTCGTTGTTACTCTGCACATAATTAAAAAACATTTTCTTCTTGCTTGGAGAGGTTTTCGGACCCCTAGATATTTTAAGACCCTATGCTGTTGAAAATATTTTCATTCCCACTTGGAAATGATGTAGAATTGAGTTTCATGAGTCAAAACAACGAAAATTACTTACCGCAATGCACAGTAGTTCTGTCCACATCTCAGATTTTTTCACCTACTTTGTTTCGTATGTGTAGCACTTTATTCATGCCTAAATTATGATAATAAACAACATCCATTTGGTATTGTAAATGGTACTTTTTTCAAGTTTCTGTGAGGCTCATGCCTGGAGTTGTAAAGCCTAGAACACTGCAAAAAGGGTGAGGGTTGCGCGAAGGGGTTAAAACACTGGGATTGCAAATGAGGTTGGAAGGAAAGCCAGCATACGCAGGGGGGCCCAGGACTGAGTTTGGGAACCACTGCTCTGACAGATGGACACGGATAAAACATGGTTCAACAGGTTAAAACGTGTTTCTGCCCGGTTTCAGGCAGAGGACCTTTCGCGTGTTAGGCTAACGTGACAACCACTACACTACAGAAACCTTGACACACCCCTGCACATTCAGCCTGCCCAAATCGTTAGGGTCAGATGACTGGGTCAGAGCATATCTGATGCTGCCAGTGGTCAGGCATGTAGGGGACGTTTGTCCGACACTGTGAGCGCCTAGGTTACGGGCCTCGTCAGTGCAGTAGGCAGCGCGTCAGTCTCATAATCTGAAGGTTGTGAGTTTGATCGTCACACAGGGCATTACGTTTTTGTTTACCATTACGTTACTGGCATTTGGCAGACGCTCTTACCCAGAGAGACGTACAGTTGATTAGACTAAGCAGGAGACAATCCTCCCCTGGAGAATTGCAGGGTTAAGGGCCTTGCTCAAGGGTCCAACGGCTGCGTGGATCTTATCGTGGCTACACCAGAGATTCGAACAACCAATGTCCCTGTCATGTACCTTAACCACTAGAATACAGGCCACCCTTGCGAAAATAACAGGAATGCGATGGCCGGGAATCGAACCCGGGTCAACTGCTTGGAAGGCAGCTATGCTCACCACTATACCACCATCGCCTATTTTTTTGGCGACACTAGCATGTATACTTCAAAACGGACCAGATGCAGTAACATTTCAAAACAGAAATGACCTGGGTAAGGATCAAACTCACGACCTTCAGACCATGAGACTGTTGCCTATTGCTGCAGCTTGCAGAGTAGGACAAAGATACAACAATATTAAATGAAATCAAATACAATAATAAAGCAAAATTTGTCTCCTTTGCTGGGTGAAACATGTGACACTGTTAGCTCCTGCTGCCAGTGGTTAAGTATGTAGGTGACGTTTGACGGGCACTGTGGTCTTCCCGGGTACTGGCCTCGTTAGCGCAGTAGGCAGCGCGTCAGTCTCATAATCTGAAGGTCGTGAGTTCGATCCTCACATGGGGCATTGGTCTTCATTTACCTGGTCTGGTGGACATGTACAGTACTCGGTTAATGCCTCGCACTGGGCATGGGCCCTGTTTCATACACGTCGCTAACTCGGTTAGCCCGATTCGATTGTTGACGTTTTGGGATAAAGACAGGATGTTGGGCTTCATGAAGGGATTCCACATTATAGACGGGCTACACGGTCTGCTGGTTTTCGTTGTTACTCTGCACATAATTAAAAAACATTTTCTTCTTGCTTGGAGAGGTTTTCGGACCCCTAGATATTTTAAGACCCTATGCTGCTGAAAACATTTTCATTCCCACTTGGAAATGATGTAGAATTGAGTTTCATGAGTCAAAACAACGAAAATTACTTACCGCAATGCACAGTAGTTCTGTCCACATCTCAGATTTTTCACCTACTTTGTTTCGTATGTGTAGCACTTTATTTATGCCTAAATTATGATAATAAACAACATCCATTTGGTATTGTAAATGGTACTTTTTTCAAGTTTCTGTGAGGCTCATGCCTGGAGTTGTAAAGCCTAGAACACTGCAAAAAGGGTGAGGGTTGCGCGAAGGGGTTAAAACACTGGGATTGCAAATGAGGTTGGAAGGAAAGCCAGCATACGCAGGGGGGCCCAGGACTGAGTTTGGGAACCACTGCTCTGACAGATGGACACGGATAAAACATGGTTCAACAGGTTAAAACGTGTTTCTGCCCGGTTTCAGGCAGAGGACCTTTCGCGTGTTAGGCTAAGGTGACAACCACTACACTACAGAAACCTTGACACACCCCTGCACATTCAGCCTGCCCAAATCGTTAGGGTCAGATGACTGGGTCAGAGCATATCTGATGCTGCCAGTGGTCAGGCATGTAGGGGACGTTTGCCCGACACTGTGAGCGCCTAGGTTACGGGCCTCGTCAGTGCAGTAGGCAGCGCGTCAATCTCATAATCTGAAGGTTGTGAGTTTGATCGTCACACAGGGCATTACGTTTTTGTTTACCATTACGTTACTGGCATTTGGCAGACGCTCTTACCCAGAGAGACGTACAGTTGATTAGACTAAGCAGGAGACAATCCTCCCCTGGGGAAATGCAGGGTTAAGGGCCTTGCTCAAGGGCCCAACGGCTGTGTGGATCTTACCGTGGCTACACCAGAGATTCAAACAACCAATGTCCCAGTGACATACCTTAACCACTAGAATACAGGCCACCCTTGCGAAAATTACAGGAATGCGATGGCCGGGAATCGAACCTGGGTCAACTGCTTGGAAGGCAGCTATGCTCACCACTATACCACCATCGCCTCACACAGGCGTTTGGCAGACGCTCTTATCCAGAGAGACGTACAGTTGATTAGACTAAGCAGGAGACAATCCTTCCCTGGAGAATTGCAGGGATAAGGGCCTTGCTCAAGGGTCCAACGGCTGCGTGGATCTTATCGTGGCTACACCAGAGATTCGAACAACCAATGTCCCTGTCATGTACCTTAACCACTAGAATACAGGCCACCCTTGCGAAAATTACAGGAATGCGATGGCCGGGAATCGAACCCGGGTCTACTGCTTGGAAGGCAGCTATGCTCACCACTATACCACCATCACCTATTTTTTTGGCGACACTAGCATGTATACTTCAAAACGGACCAGATGCAGTAACATTTCAAAACAGAAATGACCTGGGTAAGGATCAAACTCACGACCTTCAGACCATGAGACTGTTGCCTATTGCTGCAGCTTGCAGAGTAGGACAAAGATACAACAATATTAAATGAAATCAAATACAATAATAAAGCAAAATTTGTCTCCTTTGCTGGGTGAAACATGTGACACTGTTAGCTCCTGCTGCCAGTGGTTAAGTATGTAGGTGACGTTTGACGGGCACTGTGGTCTTCCCGGGTACTGGCCTCGTTAGCGCAGTAGGCAGCGCGTCAGTCTCATAATCTGAAGGTCGTGAGTTCGATCCTCACATGGGGCATTGGTTTTCATTTACCTGGTCTGGTGGACATGTACAGTACTCGGTTAATGCCTCGCACTGGGCATGGGCCCTGTTTCATACACGTCGCTAACTCGGTTAGCCCGATTCGATTGTTGACGTTTTGGGATAAAGACAGGATGTTCGGCTTCATGAAGGGATTCCACAATATAGACGGGCTACACGGTCTGCTGGTTTTCGTTGTTACTCTGCACATAATTTAAAAACATTTTCTTCTTGCTTGGAGAGGTTTGCGGACCCCTAGATATTTTAAGACCCTATGCTGTTGAAAACATTTTCATTCCCACTTGGAAATGATGTAGAATTGAGTTTCATGAGTCAAAACAACGAAAATTACTTACCGCAATGCACAGTAGTTCTGTCCACATCACCTACTTTGTTTCGTATGTGTAGCACTTTATTCATGCCTAAATTATGATAATAAACAACATCCATTTGGTATTGTAAATGGTACTTTTTTCAAGTTTCTGTGAGGCTCACCCCTGGAGTTGTAAAGCCTAGAACACTGCAAAAAGGGTGAGGGTTGCGCGAAGGGGTTAAAACACTGGGATTGCAAATGAGGTTGGAAGGAAAGCCAGCATACGCAGGGGGGCCCAGGACTGAGTTTGGGAACCACTGCTCTGACAGATGGACACGGATAAAACATGGTTCAACAGGTTAAAACGTGTTTCTGCCCGGTTTCAGGCAGAGGACCTTTCGCGTGTTAGGCTAACGTGACAACCACTACACTACAGAAACCTTGACACACCCCTGCACATTCAGCCTGCCCAAATCGTTAGGGTCAGATGACTGGGTCAGAGCATATCTGATGCTGCCAGTGGTCAGGCATGTAGGGGACGTTTGCCCGACACTGTGAGCGCCTAGGTTACGGGCCTCGTCAGTGCAGTAGGCAGCGCGTCAATCTCATAATCTGAAGGTTGTGAGTTTGATCGTCACACAGGGCATTACGTTTTTGTTTACCATTACGTTACTGGCATTTGGCAGACGCTCTTACCCAGAGAGACGTACAGTTGATTAGACTAAGCAGGAGACAATCCTCCCCTGGGGAAATGCAGGGTTAAGGGCCTTGCTCAAGGGCCCAACGGCTGTGTGGATCTTACCGTGGCTACACCAGAGATTCAAACAACCAATGTCCCAGTGACATACCTTAACCACTAGAATACAGGCCACCCTTGCGAAAATTACAGGAATGCGATGGCCGGGAATCGAACCCGGGTCAACTGCTTGGAAGGCAGCTATGCTCACCACTATACCACCATCGCCTATTTTTTTGGCGACACTAGCATGTATACTTCAAAACGGACCAGATGCAGTAACATTTCAAAACAGAAATGACCTGGGTAAGGATCAAACTCACGACCTTCAGACCATGAGACTGTTGCCTATTGCTGCAGCTTGCAGAGTAGGACAAAGATACAACAATATTAAATGAAATCAAATACAATAATAAAGCAAAATTTGTCTCCTTTGCTGGGTGAAACATGTGACACTGTTAGCTCCTGCTGCCAGTGGTTAAGTATGTAGGTGACGTTTGACGGGCACTGTGGTCTTCCCGGGTACTGGCCTCGTTAGCGCAGTAGGCAGCGCGTCAGTCTCATAATCTGAAGGTCGTGAGTTCGATCCTCACATGGGGCATTGGTTTTCATTTACCTGGTCTGGTGGACATGTACAGTACTCGGTTAATGCCTCGCACTGGGCATGGGCCCTGTTTCATACACGTCGCTAACTCGGTTAGCCAGATTCGATTGTTGACGTTTTGGGATAAAGACAGGATGTTCGGCTTCATGAAGGGATTCCACAATATAGACGGGCTACACGGTCTGCTGGTTTTCGTTGTTACTCTGTACATAATTTAAAAACATTTTCTTCTTGCTTGGAGAGGTTTGCGGACCCCTAGATATTTTAAGACCCTATGCTGTTGAAAACATTTTCATTCCCACTTGGAAATGATGTAGAACTGAGTTTCATGAGTCAAAACAATGAAAATGACTTCCCGCAATGCACAGTAGTTCTGTCCATATCTCAGATTTTTTCACCTACTTTGTTTCGTATGTGCAGCACTTTTTTTATGCCTAAATTATGATAATAAACAACATCCATTTGGTATTGTAAATGGTACTGTTTTCAAGTCTCTGTGAGGCTCACCCCTGGAGTTGTAAAGCCTAGAACACTGCAAAAAGGGTGAGGGTTGCGCGAAGGGGTTAAAACACTGGGATTGCAAATGAGGTTGGAAGGAAAGCCAGCATACGCAGGGGGGCCCAGGACTGAGTTTGGGAACCACTGCTCTGACAGATGGACACGAATAAAACATGGTTCAACAGGTTAAAACGTGTTTCTGCCCGGTTTCAGGCAGAGGACCTTTCGCGTGTTAGGCTAACGTGACAACCACTACACTACAGAAACCTTGACACACCCCTGCACATTCAGCCTGCCCAAATCGTTAGGGTCAGATGACTGGGTCAGAGCATATCTGATGCTGCCAGTGGTCAGGCATGTAGGGGACGTTTGCCCGACACTGTGAGCGCCTAGGTTACGGGCCTCGTCAGTGCAGTAGGCAGCGCGTCAATCTCATAATCTGAAGGTTGTGAGTTTGATCGTCACACAGGGCATTACGTTTTTGTTTACCATTACGTTACTGGCATTTGGCAGACGCTCTTACCCAGAGAGACGTACAGTTGATTAGACTAAGCAGGAGACTATCCTCCCCTGGAGAAATGCAGGGTTAAGGGCCTTGCTCAAGGGCCCAACGGCTGTGTGGATCTTACCGTGGCTACACCAGAGATTCAAACAACCAATGTCCCAGTGACATACCTTAACCACTAGAATACAGGCCACCCTTGCGAAAATTACAGGAATGCGATGGCCGGGAATCGAACCCGGGTCAACTGCTTGGAAGGCAGCTATGCTCACCACTATACCACCATCGCCTCACACAGGCGTTTGGCAGACGCTCTCATCCAGAGAGACGTACAGTTGATTAGACTAAGCAGGAGACAATCCTCCCCTGGAGAATTGCAGGGTTAAGGGCCTTGCTCAAGGGTCCAAAGGCTGCGTGGATCTTATCGTGGCTACACCAGAGATTCGAACAACCAATGTCCCTGTCATGTACCTTAACCACTAGAATACAGGCCACCCTTGCGAAAATTACAGGAATGCGATGGCCGGGAATCGAACCCGGGTCAACTGCTTGGAAGGCAGCTATGCTCACCACTATACCACCATCGCCTATTTTTTTGGCGACACTAGCATGTATACTTCAAAACGGACCAGATGCAGTAACATTTCAAAACAGAAATGACCTGGGTAAGGATCAAACTCACGACCTTCAGACCATGAGACTGTTGCCTATTGCTGCAGCTTGCAGAGTAGGACAAAGATACAACAATATTAAATGAAATCAAATACAATAATAAAGCAAAATTTGTCTCCTTTGCTGGGTGAAACATGTGACACTGTTAGCTCCTGCTGCCAGTGGTTAAGTATGTAGGTGACGTTTGACGGGCACTGTGGTCTTCCCGGTTACTGGCCTCGTTAGCGCAGTAGGCAGCGCGTCAGTCTCATAATCTGAAGGTCGTGAGTTCGATCCTCACATGGGGCATTGGTTTTCATTTACCTGGTCTGGTGGACATGTACAGTACTCGGTTAATGCCTCGCACTGGGCATGGGCCCTGTTTCATACACGTCGCTAACTCGGTTAGCCCGATTCGATTGTTGACGTTTTGGGATAAAGACAGGATGTTCGGCTTCATGAAGGGATTCCACAATATAGACGGGCTACACGGTCTGCTGGTTTTCGTTGTTACTCTGCACATAATTTAAAAATATTTTCTTCTTGCTTGGAGAGGTTTGCGGACCCCTAGATATTTTAAGACCCTATGCTGTTGAAAACATTTTCATTCCCACTTGGAAATGATGTAGAACTGAGTTTCATGAGTCAAAACAATGAAAATGACTTACCGCAATGCACAGTAGTTCTGTCCATATCTCAGATTTTTTCACCTACTTTGTTTCGTATGTGCAGCACTTTTTTTATGCCTAAATTATGATAATAAACAACATCCATTTGGTATTGTAAATGGTACTGTTTTCAAGTCTCTGTGAGGCTCACCCCTGGAGTTGTAAAGCCTAGAACACTGCAAAAAGGGTGAGGGTTGCGCGAAGGGGTTAAAACACTGGGATTGCAAATGAGGTTGGAAGGAAAGGCAGCATACGCAGGGGGGCCCAGGACTGAGTTTGGGAACCACTGCTCTGACAGATGGACACGAATAAAACATGGTTCAACAGGTTAAAACGTGTTTCTGCCCGGTTTCAGGCAGAGGACCTTTCGCGTGTTAGGCTAACGTGACAACCACTACACTACAGAAACCTTGACACACCCCTGCACATTCAGCCTGCCCAAATCGTTAGGGTCAGATGACTGGGTCAGAGCATATCTGATGCTGCCAGTGGTCAGGCATGTAGGGGACGTTTGCCCGACACTGTGAGCGCCTAGGTTACGGGCCTCGTCAGTGCAGTAGGCAGCGCGTCAATCTCATAATCTGAAGGTTGTGAGTTTGATCGTCACACAGGGCATTACGTTTTTGTTTACCATTACGTTACTGGCATTTGGCAGACGCTCTTACCCAGAGAGACGTACAGTTGATTAGACTAAGCAGGAGACTATCCTCCCCTGGAGAAATGCAGGGTTAAGGGCCTTGCTCAAGGGCCCAACGGCTGTGTGGATCTTACCGTGGCTACACCAGAGATTCAAACAACCAATGTCCCAGTGACAGACCTTAACCACTAGAATACAGGCCACCCTTGCGAAAATTACAGGAATGCGATGGCCGGGAATCGAACCCGGGTCAACTGCTTGGAAGGCAGCTATGCTCACCACTATACCACCATCGCCTCACACAGGCGTTTGGCAGACGCTCTCATCCAGAGAGACGTACAGTTGATTAGACTAAGCAGGAGACAATCCTCCCCTGGAGAATTGCAGGGTTAAGGGCCTTGCTCAAGGGTCCAACGGCTGCGTGGATCTTATCGTGGCTACACCAGAGATTCGAACAACCAATGTCCCTGTCATGTACCTTAACCACTAGAATACAGGCCACCCTTGCGAAAATTACAGGAATGCGATGGCCGGGAATCGAACCCGGGTCAACTGCTTGGAAGGCAGCTATGCTCACCACTATACCACCATCGCCTATTTTTTTGGCGACACTAGCATGTATACTTCAAAACGGACCAGATGCAGTAACATTTCAAAACAGAAATGACCTGGGTAAGGATCAAACTCACGACCTTCAGACCATGAGACTGTTGCCTATTGCTGCAGCTTGCAGAGTAGGACAAAGATACAACAATATTAAATGAAATCAAATACAATAATAAAGCAAAATTTGTCTCCTTTGCTGGGTGAAACATGTGACACTGTTAGCTCCTGCTGCCAGTGGTTAAGTATGTAGGTGACGTTTGACGGGCACTGTGGTCTTCCCGGGTACTGGCCTCGTTAGCGCAGTAGGCAGCGCGTCAGTCTCATAATCTGAAGGTCGTGAGTTCGATCCTCACATGGGGCATTGGTTTTCATTTACCTGGTCTGGTGGACATGTACAGTACTCGGTTAATGCCTCGCACTGGGCATGGGCCCTGTTTCATACACGTCGCTAACTCGGTTAGCCAGATTCGATTGTTGACGTTTTGGGATAAAGACAGGATGTTCGGCTTCATGAAGGGATTCCACAATATAGACGGGCTACACGGTCTGCTGGTTTTCGTTGTTACTCTGTACATAATTTAAAAACATTTTCTTCTTGCTTGGAGAGGTTTGCGGACCCCTAGATATTTTAAGACCCTATGCTGTTGAAAACATTTTCATTCCCACTTGGAAATGATGTAGAACTGAGTTTCATGAGTCAAAACAATGAAAATGACTTCCCGCAATGCACAGTAGTTCTGTCCATATCTCAGATTTTTTCACCTACTTTGTTTCGTATGTGCAGCACTTTTTTTATGCCTAAATTATGATAATAAACAACATCCATTTGGTATTGTAAATGGTACTGTTTTCAAGTCTCTGTGAGGCTCACCCCTGGAGTTGTAAAGCCTAGAACACTGCAAAAAGGGTGAGGGTTGCGCGAAGGGGTTAAAACACTGGGATTGCAAATGAGGTTGGAAGGAAAGCCAGCATACGCAGGGGGGCCCAGGACTGAGTTTGGGAACCACTGCTCTGACAGATGGACACGAATAAAACATGGTTCAACAGGTTAAAACGTGTTTCTGCCCGGTTTCAGGCAGAGGACCTTTCGCGTGTTAGGCTAACGTGACAACCACTACACTACAGAAACCTTGACACACCCCTGCACATTCAGCCTGCCCAAATCGTTAGGGTCAGATGACTGGGTCAGAGCATATCTGATGCTGCCAGTGGTCAGGCATGTAGGGGACGTTTGCCCGACACTGTGAGCGCCTAGGTTACGGGCCTCGTCAGTGCAGTAGGCAGCGCGTCAATCTCATAATCTGAAGGTTGTGAGTTTGATCGTCACACAGGGCATTACGTTTTTGTTTACCATTACGTTACTGGCATTTGGCAGACGCTCTTACCCAGAGAGACGTACAGTTGATTAGACTAAGCAGGAGACTATCCTCCCCTGGAGAAATGCAGGGTTAAGGGCCTTGCTCAAGGGCCCAACGGCTGTGTGGATCTTACCGTGGCTACACCAGAGATTCAAACAACCAATGTCCCAGTGACATACCTTAACCACTAGAATACAGGCCACCCTTGCGAAAATTACAGGAATGCGATGGCCGGGAATCGAACCCGGGTCAACTGCTTGGAAGGCAGCTATGCTCACCACTATACCACCATCGCCTCACACAGGCGTTTGGCAGACGCTCTCATCCAGAGAGACGTACAGTTGATTAGACTAAGCAGGAGACAATCCTCCCCTGGAGAATTGCAGGGTTAAGGGCCTTGCTCAAGGGTCCAACGGCTGCGTGGATCTTATCGTGGCTACACCAGAGATTCGAACAACCAATGTCCCTGTCATGTACCTTAACCACTAGAATACAGGCCACCCTTGCGAAAATTACAGGAATGCGATGGCCGGGAATCGAACCCGGGTCAACTGCTTGGAAGGCAGCTATGCTCACCACTATACCACCATCGCCTATTTTTTTGGCGACACTAGCATGTATACTTCAAAACGGACCAGATGCAGTAACATTTCAAAACAGAAATGACCTGGGTAAGGATCAAACTCACGACCTTCAGACCATGAGACTGTTGCCTATTGCTGCAGCTTGCAGAGTAGGACAAAGATACAACAATATTAAATGAAATCAAATACAATAATAAAGCAAAATTTGTCTCCTTTGCTGGGTGAAACATGTGACACTGTTAGCTCCTGCTGCCAGTGGTTAAGTATGTAGGTGACGTTTGACGGGCACTGTGGTCTTCCCGGTTACTGGCCTCGTTAGCGCAGTAGGCAGCGCGTCAGTCTCATAATCTGAAGGTCGTGAGTTCGATCCTCACATGGGGCATTGGTTTTCATTTACCTGGTCTGGTGGACATGTACAGTACTCGGTTAATGCCTCGCACTGGGCATGGGCCCTGTTTCATACACGTCGCTAACTCGGTTAGCCCGATTCGATTGTTGACGTTTTGGGATAAAGACAGGATGTTCGGCTTCATGAAGGGATTCCACAATATAGACGGGCTACACGGTCTGCTGGTTTTCGTTGTTACTCTGCACATAATTTAAAAACATTTTCTTCTTGCTTGGAGAGGTTTGCGGACCCCTAGATATTTTAAGACCCTATGCTGTTGAAAACATTTTCATTCCCACTTGGAAATGATGTAGAACTGAGTTTCATGAGTCAAAACAATGAAAATGACTTCCCGCAATGCACAGTAGTTCTGTCCATATCTCAGATTTTTTCACCTACTTTGTTTCGTATGTGCAGCACTTTTTTTATGCCTAAATTATGATAATAAACAACATCCATTTGGTATTGTAAATGGTACTGTTTTCAAGTCTCTGTGAGGCTCACCCCTGGAGTTGTAAAGCCTAGAACACTGCAAAAAGGGTGAGGGTTGCGCGAAGGGGTTAAAACACTGGGATTGCAAATGAGGTTGGAAGGAAAGCCAGCATACGCAGGGGGGCCCAGGACTGAGTTTGGGAACCACTGCTCTGACAGATGGACACGGATAAAACATGGTTCAACAGGTTAAAACGTGTTTCTGCCCGGTTTCGAACCGAGGACCTTTCGCGTGTTAGGCGAACTTGATAACCACTACACTACAGAAACCTCGACACACCCTTGCACATTCAGCCTGCCCAAATCGTTAGGGTCAGATGACTGGGTCAGAGCATATCTGATGCTGCCAGTGGTCAGGCATGTAGGGGACGTTTGCCCGACACTGTGAGCGCCTAGGTTACGGGCCTCGTCAGTGCAGTAGGCAGCGCGTCAGTCTCATAATCTGAAGGTTGTGAGTTTGATCGTCACACAGGGCATTACGTTTTTGTTTACCATTACGTTACTGGCATTTGGCAGACGCTCTTACCCAGAGAGACGTACAGTTGATTAGACTAAGCAGGAGGCAATCCTCCCCTGGAGAAATGCAGGGTTAAGGGCCTTGCTCAAGGGCCCAACGGCTGCGTGGATCTTATCGTGGCTACACCAGAGATTCGAACAACCAATGTCCCTGTCAGGTACCGTAACCAGTAGAATACAGGCCGCCCTTGCAAAAATTACGGGAATGCGATGGCCGGGAATCGAACCCGGGTCAACTGCTTGGAAGGCAGCTATGCTCACCACTATACCACCATCGCCCTGTTTTTCAGGTACACCAGCATGTATACTTCAAAACGGACCAGATGCAGTAACATTTCAAAACAGAAATGACCTGGGTAAGGATCAAACTCACGACCTTCAGACCATGAGACTGTTGCCTATTGCTGCAGCTTGCAGAGTAGGACAAAGATACAACAATATTAAATGAAATCAAATACAATAATAAAGCAAAATTTGTCTCCTTTGCTGGGTGAAACATGTGACACTGTTAGCTCCTGCTGCCAGTGGTTAAGTATGTAGGTGACGTTTGACGGGCACTGTGGTCTTCCTGGTAACTGGCCTCGTTAGCGCAGTAGGCAGCGCGTCAGTCTCATAATCTGAAGGTCGTGAGTTAGATCCTCACATGGGGCATTGGTTTTCATTTACCTGGTCTGGTGGACATGTACAGTACTCGGTTAATGCCTCACACTGGGCATGGGCCCTGTTTCATACACGTCGCTAACTCGGTTAGCCCGATTCGATTGTTGACGTTTTGGGATAAAGACAGGATGTTCGGCTTCATGAAGGGATTCCACAATATAGACGGGCTACACGGTCTGCTGGTTTTCGTTGTTACTCTGCACATAATTTAAAAACATTTTCTTCTTGCTTGGAGAGGTTTTCGGACCCCTAGATATTTTAAGACCCTATGCTGTTGAAAACATTTTCATTCCCACTTGGAAATGATGTAGAATTGAGTTTCATGAGTCAAAACTACGAAAATGACTTACCGCAATGCACAGTAGTTCTGTCCATATCTCAGATTTTTTCACCTACTTTGTTTCGTATGTGTAGCACTTTATTTATGCCTAAATTATGATAATAAACAACATCCATTTGGTATTGTAAATGGTACTTTTTTCAAGTTTCTGTGAGGCTCATCCCTGGAGTTGTAAAGCCTAGAACACTGCAAAAAGGGTGAGGGTTGCGCGAAGGGGTTAAAACACTGGGATTGCAAATGAGGTTGGAAGGAAAGCCAGCATACGCAGGGGGGCCCAGGACTGAGTTTGGGAACCACTGCTCTGACAGATGGACACGGATAAAACATGGTTCAACAGGTTAAAACGTGTTTCTGACCGGTTTCAGGCAGAGGACCTTTCGCGTGTTAGGCTAACGTGACAACCACTACACTACAGAAACCTTGACACACCCCTGCACATTCAGCCTGCCCAAATCGTTAGGGTCAGATGACTGGGTCAGAGCATATCTGATGCTGCCAGTGGTCAGGCATGTAGGGGACGTTTGCCCAACACTGTGAGCGCCTAGGTTACGGGCCTCGTCAGTGCAGTAGGCAGCGCGTCAGTCTCATAATCTGAAGGTTGTGAGTTTGATCGTCACACAGGGCATTACGTTTTTGTTTACCATTACGTTACTGGCATTTGGCAGACGCTCTTACCCAGAGAGACGTACAGTTGATTAGACTAAGCAGGAGACAATCCTCCCCAGGAGAAATGCAGGGTTAAGGGCCTTGCTCAAGGGCCCAACGGCTGCGTGGATCTTATCGTGGCTACACCAGAGATTCAAACAACCAATGTCCCTGTCAGGTACCTTAACCAGTAGAATACAGGCCACCCTTGCGAAAAGTACAGGAATGAGATGGCCGGGAATCGAACCCGGGTCAACTGCTTGGAAGGCAGCTATGCTCACCACTATACCACCATCGCCTCACACTGGCATTTGGCAGACGCTCTTATCCAGTGAGACGTACAGTTGATTAGACTAAGCAGGAGACAATCCTCCCCTGGAGAAATGCAGGGTTAAGGGCCTTGCTCAAGGGCCCAACGGCTGCGTGGATCTTATCGTGGCGACACCAGAGATTCGAACAACCAATGTCCCTGTCATGTACCTTAACCACTAGAATACAGGCCACCCTTGCGAAAATCACAGGAATGCGATGGCCGGGAATCGAACCCGGGTCAACTGCTTGGAAGGCAGCTATGCTCACCACTATACCACCATCGCCCCACACTGGCATTTAGCAGACGCTCTTATCCAGAGAGACGTACAGTTGATTAGACTAAGCAGGAGACAATCCTCCCCTGGAGAAATGCAGGGTTAAGGGCCTTGCTCAAGGGCCCAACGGCTGCGTGGATCTTATCGTGGCTACACCAGAGATTTGAACAACCAATGTCCCTGTCAGGTACCTTAACCAGTATAATACAGGCCACCCTTGCGAAAAGTACAGGAATGCGATGGCCGGGAATCGAACCCGGATCAACTGCTTGGAAGGCAGCTATGCTCACCACTATACCACCATCGCCTCACACTGGCTTTTGGCAGACGCTCTTATCCAGTGAGACGTACAGTTGATTAGACTAAGCAGGAGACAATCCTCCCCTGGAGAAATGCAGGGTTAAGGGCCTTGCTCAAGGGCCCAACGGCTGCGTGGATCTTATCGTGGCTACACCAGAGATTTGAACAACCAATGTCCCTGTCAGGTACCTTAACCAGTAGAATACAGGCCACCCTTGCGAAAAGTACAGGAATGCGATGGCCGGGAATCGAACCCGGATCAACTGCTTGGAAGGCAGCTATGCTCACCACTATACCACCATCGCCTCACACTGGCATTTGGCAGACGCTCTTATCCAGTGAGACGTACAGTTGATTAGACTAAGCAGGAGACAATCCTCCCCTGGAGAAATGCAGGGTTAAGGGCATTGCTCAAGGGCCCAACGGCTGCGTGGATCTTATCGTGGCGACACCAGAGATTCGAACAACCAATGTCCCTGTCATGTACCTTAACCACTAGAATACAGGCCACCCTTGCGAAAATCACAGGAATGAGATGGCTGGGAATCGAACCCAGGTCAATTGTTTGGAAGGCAGCTATGCTCACCACTATACCACCATCGGCCCGCACTGGCATTTAGCAGACGCTCTTATCCAGAGAGACGTACAGTTGATTAGACTAAGCAGGAGACAATCCTCCCCTGGAGAAATGCAGGGTTAAGGGCCTTGCTCAAGGGCCCAACGGCTGCGTGGATCTTATCGTGGCTGCACCAGAGATTCAAACAACCAATGTCCCTGTCATGTACCTTAACCACTAGAATACAGGCCACCCTTGCGAAAATTACAGGAATGCGATGGCCGGGAATCGAACCCGGGTCAACTGCTTGGAAGGCAGCTATGCTCACCACTATACCACCATCGCCCCGCACTGGCATTTAGCAGACGCTCTTATCCAGAGAGACGTACAGTTGATTAGACTAAGCAGGAGACAATCCTCCCCTGGAGAAATGCAGGGTTAAGGGCCTTGCTCAAGGGCCCAACGGCTGCGTGGATCTTATCGTGGCTACACCAGAGATTCGAACAACCAATGTCCCTGTCAGGTACCGTAACCAGTAGAATACAGGCCGCCCTTGCGAAAATTACAGGAATGCGATGGCCGGGAATCGAACCCGGGTCAACTGCTTGGAAGGCAGCTATGCTCACCACTATACCACCATCGCCCTGTTTTTCAGCTACACCAGCATGTATACTTCAAAACGGACCAGATGCAGTAACATTTCAAAACAGAAATGACCTGGGTAAGGATCAAACTCACGACCTTCAGACCATGAGACTGTTGCCTATTGCTGCAGCTTGCAGAGTAGGACAAAGATACAACAATATTAAATGAAATCAAATACAATAATAAAGCAAAATTTGTCTCCTTTGCTGGGTGAAACATGTGACACTGTTAGCTCCTGCTGCCAGTGGTTAAGTATGTAGGTGACGTTTGACGGGCACTGTGGTCTTCCCGGTTACTGGCCTCGTTAGCGCAGTAGGCAGCGCGTCAGTCTCATAATCTGAAGGTCGTGAGTTCGATCCTCACATGGGGCATTGGTTTTCATTTACCTGGTCTGGTGGACATGTACAGTACTCGGTTAATGCCTCGCACTGGGCATGGGCCCTGTTTCATACACGTCGCTAACTCGGTTAGCCCGATTCGATTGTTGACGTTTTGGGATAAAGACAGGATGTTCGGCTTCATGAAGGGATTCCACAATATAGACGGGCTACACGGTCTGCTGGTTTTCGTTGTTACTCTGCACATAATTAAAAAACATTTTCTTCTTGCTTGGAGAGGTTTTCGGACCCCTAGATATTTTAAGACCCTATGCTGTTGAAAACATTTTCATTCCCACTTGGAAATGATGTAGAATTGAGTTTCATGAGTCAAAACAACGAAAATGACTTACCGCAATGCACAGTAGTTCTGTCCATATCTCAGATTTTTTCACCAACTTTGTTTCGTATGTGTAGCACTTTATTTATGCCTAAATTATGATAATAAACAACATCCATTTGGTATTGTAAATGGTACTTTTTTCAAGTTTCTGTGAGGCTCATGCCTGGAGTTGTAAAGCCTAGAACACTGCAAAAAGGGTGAGGGTTGCGCGAAGGGGTTAAAACACTGGGATTGCAAATGAGGTTGGAAGGAAAGCCAGCATACGCAGGGGGGCCCAGGACTGAGTTTGGGAACCACTGCTCTGACAGAAGGACACGGATAAAACATGGTTCAACAGGTTAAAACGTGTTTCTGCCCGGTTTCGAACCGAGGACCTTTCGCGTGTTAGGCGAACGTGATAACCACTACACTACAGAAACCTCGACACCCTTGCACATTCAGCCTGCCCAAATCGTTAGGGTCAGATGACTGGGTCAGAGCATATCTGATGCTGCCAGTGGTCAGGCATGTAGGGGACGTTTGCCCGACACTGTGAGCGCCTAGGTTACGGGCCTCGTCAGTGCAGTAGGCAGCGCGTCAATCTCATAATCTGAAGGTTGTGAGTTTGATCGTCACACAGTGCATTACGTTTTTGTTTACCATTACGTTACTGGCATTTGGCAGACGCTCTTACCCAGAGAGACGTACAGTTGATTAGACTAAGCAGGAGACAATCCTCCCCTGGAGAAATGCAGGGTTAAGGGCCTTGCTCAAGGGCCCAACGGCTGCGTGGATCTTATCGTGGCTGCACCAGAGATTCAAACAACCAATGTCCCTGTCATGTACCTTAACCACTAGAATACAGGCCACCCTTGCGAAAATTACAGGAATGCGATGGCCGGGAATCGAACCCGGGTCAACTGCTTGGAAGGCAGCTATGCTCACCACTATACCACCATCGCCCCACACTGGCATTTAGCAGACGCTCTTATCCAGAGAGACGTACAGTTGATTAGACTAAGCAGGAGACAATCCTCCCCTGGAGAAATGCAGGGTTAAGGGCCTTGCTCAAGGGCCCAACGGCTGCGTGGATCTTATCGTGGCTACACCAGAGATTCGAACAACCAATGTCCCTGTCAGGTACCGTAACCAGTAGAATACAGGCCGCCCTTGCGAAAATTACAGGAATGCGATGGCCGGGAATCGAACCCGGGTCAACTGGTTGGAAGGCAGCTATGCTCACCACGATACCACCATCGCCCTGTTTTTCAGCTACACCAGCATGTATACTTCAAAACGGACCAGATGCAGTAACATTTCAAAACAGAAATGACCTGGGTAAGGATCAAACTCACGACCTTCAGACCATGAGACTGTTGCCTATTGCTGCAGCTTGCAGAGTAGGACAAAGATACAACAATATTAAATGAAATCAAATACAATAATAAAGCAAAATTTGTCTCCTTTGCTGGGTGAAACATGTGACACTGTTAGCTCCTGCTGCCAGTGGTTAAGTATGTAGGTGACGTTTGACGGGCACTGTGGTCTTCCCGGTTACTGGCCTCGTTAGCGCAGTAGGCAGCGCGTCAGTCTCATAATCTGAAGGTTGTGAGTTCGATCCTCACATGGGGCATTGGTTTTCATTTACCTGGTCTGGTGGACATGTACAGTACTCGGTTAATGCCTCGCACTGGGCATGGGCCCTGTTTCATACACGTCGCTAACTCGGTTAGCCCGATTCGATTGTTGACGTTTTGGGATAAAGACAGGATGTTCGGCTTCATGAAGGGATTCCACAATATAGACGGGCTACACGGTCTGCTGGTTTTCGTTGTTACTCTGCACATAATTAAAAAACATTTTCTTCTTGCTTGGAGAGGTTTTCGGACCCCTAGATATTTTAAGACCCTATGCTGTTGAAAACATTTTCATTCCCACTTGGAAATGATGTAGAATTGAGTTTCATGAGTCAAAACAACGAAAATGACTTACCGCAATGCACAGTAGTTCTGTCCATATCTCAGATTTTTTCACCAACTTTGTTTCGTATGTGTAGCACTTTATTTATGCCTAAATTATGATAATAAACAACATCCATTTGGTATTGTAAATGGTACTTTTTTCAAGTTTCTGTGAGGCTCATGCCTGGAGTTGTAAAGCCTAGAACACTGCAAAAAGGGTGAGGGTTGCGCGAAGGGGTTAAAACACTGGGATTGCAAATGAGGTTGGAAGGAAAGCCAGCATACGCAGGGGGGCCCAGGACTGAGTTTGGGAACCACTGCTCTGACAGAAGGACACGGATAAAACATGGTTCAACAGGTTAAAACGTGTTTCTGCCCGGTTTCGAACCGAGGACCTTTCGCGTGTTAGGCGAACGTGATAACCACTACACTACAGAAACCTCGACACCCTTGCACATTCAGCCTGCCCAAATCGTTAGGGTCAGATGACTGGGTCAGAGCATATCTGATGCTGCCAGTGGTCAGGCATGTAGGGGACGTTTGCCCGACACTGTGAGCGCCTAGGTTACGGGCCTCGTCAGTGCAGTAGGCAGCGCGTCAATCTCATAATCTGAAGGTTGTGAGTTTGATCGTCACACAGTGCATTACGTTTTTGTTTACCATTACGTTACTGGCATTTGGCAGACGCTCTTACCCAGAGAGACGTACAGTTGATTAGACTAAGCAGGAGACAATCCTCCCCTGGAGAAATGCAGGGTTAAGGGCCTTGCTCAAGGGCCCAACGGCTGCGTGGATCTTATCGTGGCTGCACCAGAGATTCAAACAACCAATGTCCCTGTCATGTACCTTAACCACTAGAATACAGGCCACCCTTGCGAAAATTACAGGAATGCGATGGCCGGGAATCGAACCCGGGTCAACTGCTTGGAAGGCAGCTATGCTCACCACTATACCACCATCGCCCCACACTGGCATTTAGCAGACGCTCTTATCCAGAGAGACGTACAGTTGATTAGACTAAGCAGGAGACAATCCTCCCCTGGAGAAATGCAGGGTTAAGGGCCTTGCTCAAGGGCCCAACGGCTGCGTGGATCTTATCGTGGCTACACCAGAGATTCGAACAACCAATGTCCCTGTCAGGTACCGTAACCAGTAGAATACAGGCCGCCCTTGCGAAAATTACAGGAATGCGATGGCCGGGAATCGAACCCGGGTCAACTGCTTGGAAGGCAGCTATGCTCACCACGATACCACCATCGCCCTGTTTTTCAGCTACACCAGCATGTATACTTCAAAACGGACCAGATGCAGTAACATTTCAAAACAGAAATGACCTGGGTAAGGATCAAACTCACGACCTTCAGACCATGAGACGGTTGCCTATTGCTGCAGCTTGCAGAGTAGGACAAAGATACAACAATATTAAATGAAATCAAATACAATAATAAAGCAAAATTTGTCTCCTTTGCTGGGTGAAACATGTGACACTGTTAGCTCCTGCTGCCAGTGGTTAAGTATGTAGGTGACGTTTGACGGGCACTGTGGTCTTCCCGGTTACTGGCCTCGTTAGCGCAGTAGGCAGCGCGTCAGTCTCATAATCTGAAGGTCGTGAGTTCGATCCTCACATGGGGCATTGGTTTTCATTTACCTGGTCTGGTGGACATGTACAGTACTCGGTTAATGCCTCGCACTGGGCATGGGCCCTGTTTCATACACGTCGCTAACTCGGTTAGCCCGATTCGATTGTTGACGTTTTGGGATAAAGACAGGATGTTCGGCTTCATGAAGGGATTCCACAATATAGACGGGCTACACGGTCTGCTGGTTTTCGTTGTTACTCTGCACATAATTAAAAAACATTTTCTTCTTGCTTGGAGAGGTTTTCGGACCCCTAGATATTTTAAGACCCTATGCTGTTGAAAACATTTTCATTCCCACTTGGAAATGATGTAGAATTGAGTTTCATGAGTCAAAACAACGAAAATGACTTACCGCAATGCACAGTAGTTCTGTCCATATCTCAGATTTTTTCACCAACTTTGTTTCGTATGTGTAGCACTTTATTTATGCCTAAATTATGATAATAAACAACATCCATTTGGTATTGTAAATGGTACTTTTTTCAAGTTTCTGTGAGGCTCATGCCTGGAGTTGTAAAGCCTAGAACACTGCAAAAAGGGTGAGGGTTGCGCGAAGGGGTTAAAACACTGGGATTGCAAATGAGGTTGGAAGGAAAGCCAGCATACGCAGGGGGGCCCAGGACTGAGTTTGGGAACCACTGCTCTGACAGAAGGACACGGATAAAACATGGTTCAACAGGTTAAAACGTGTTTCTGCCCGGTTTCGAACCGAGGACCTTTCGCGTGTTAGGCGAACGTGATAACCACTACACTACAGAAACCTTGACACACCCCGGCACATTCAGCCTGCCCAAATCGTTAGGGTCAGATGACTGGGTCAGAGCATATCTGATGCTGCCAGTGGTCAGGCATGTAGGGGACGTTTGCCCAACACTGTGAGCGCCTAGGTTACGGGCCTCGTCAGTGCAGTAGGCTGCGCGTCAATCTCATAATCTGAAGGTTGTGAGTTTGATCGTCACACAGTGCATTACGTTTTTGTTTACCATTACGTTACTGGCATTTGGCAGACGCTCTTACCCAGAGAGACGTACAGTTGATTAGACTAAGCAGGAGACAATCCTCCCCTGGAGAAATGCAGGGTTAAGGGCCTTGCTCAAGGGCCCAACGGCTGCGTGGATCTTATCGTGGCTACACCAGAGATTCGAACAACCAATGTCCCTGTCAGGTACCTTAACCAGTAGAATACATGCCAGCCTTGCGAAAAGTACAGGAATGCGATGGCCGGGAATCGAACCCGGGTCAACTGCTTGGAAGGCAGCTATGCTCACCACTATACCACCATCGCCTCACAGTGGCATTTGGACGACGCTCTTATCCAGTGAGACGTACAGTTGATTAGACTAAGCAGGAGACAATCCTCCCCTGGAGAAATGCAGGGTTAAGGGCATTGCTCAAGGGCCCAACGGCTGCGTGGATCTTATCGTGGCGACACCAGAGATTCGAACAACCAATGTCCCTGTCATGTACCTTAACCACTAGAATACAGGCCACCCTTGCGAAAATCACAGGAATGAGATGGCTGGGAATCAAACCCGGTTCAATTGCTTGGAAGGCAGCTATGCTCACCACTATACCACCATCGCCCCACACTGGCATTTAGCAGACGCTCTTATCCAGAGAGACGTACAGTTGATTAGACTAAGCAGGAGACAATCCTCCCCTGGAGAAATGCAGGGTTAAGGGCCTTGCTCAAGGGCCCAACGGCTGCGTGGATCTTATCGTGGCTACACCAGAGATTCAAACAACCAATGTCCCTGTGACGTACCTTAACCACTAGAATACAGGCCACCCTTGCGAAAATTACAGGAATGCGATGGCCGGGAATCGAACCCGGGTCAACTGCTTGGAAGGCAGCTATGCTCACCACTATACCACCATCGCCCCACACTGGCATTTAGCAGACGCTCTTATCCAGAGAGACGTACAGTTGATTAGACTAAGCAGGAGACAATCCTCCCCTGGAGAAATGCAGGGTTAAGGGCCTTGCTCAAGGGCCCAACGGCTGCGTGGATCTTATCGTGGCTACACCAGAGATTCGAACAACCAATGTCCCTGTCAGGTACCGTAACCAGTAGAATACAGGCCGCCCTTGCGAAAATTACAGGAATGCGATGGCCGGGAATCGAACCCGGGTCAACTGCTTGGAAGGCAGCTATGCTCACCACGATACCACCATCGCCCTGTTTTTCAGCTACACCAGCATGTATACTTCAAAACGGACCAGATGCAGTAACATTTCAAAACAGAAATGACCTGGGTAAGGATCAAACTCACGACCTTCAGACCATGAGACGGTTGCCTATTGCTGCAGCTTGCAGAGTAGGACAAAGATACAACAATATTAAATGAAATCAAATACAATAATAAAGCAAAATTTGTCTCCTTTGCTGGGTGAAACATGTGACACTGTTAGCTCCTGCTGCCAGTGGTTAAGTATGTAGGTGACGTTTGACGGGCACTGTGGTCTTCCCGGTTACTGGCCTCGTTAGCGCAGTAGGCAGCGCGTCAGTCTCATAATCTGAAGGTCGTGAGTTCGATCCTCACATGGGGCATTGGTTTTCATTTACCTGGTCTGGTGGACATGTACAGTACTCGGTTAATGCCTCGCACTGGGCATGGGCCCTGTTTCATACACGTCGCTAACTCGGTTAGCCCGATTCGATTGTTGACGTTTTGGGATAAAGACAGGATGTTCGGCTTCATGAAGGGATTCCACAATATAGACGGGCTACACGGTCTGCTGGTTTTTCGTTGTTACTCTGCACATAATTAAAAAACATTTTCTTCTTGCTTGGAGAGGTTTTCGGACCCCTAGATATTTTAAGACCCTATGCTGTTGAAAACATTTTCATTCCCACTTGGAAATGATGTAGAATTGAGTTTCATGAGTCAAAACAACGAAAATGACTTAACGCAATGCACAGTAGTTCTGTCCATATCTCAGATTTTTTCACCAACTTTGTTTCGTATGTGTAGCACTTTATTTATGCCTAAATTATGATAATAAACAACATCCATTTGGTATTGTAAATGGTACTTTTTTCAAGTTTCTGTGAGGCTCATGCCTGGAGTTGTAAAGCCTAGAACACTGCAAAAAGGGTGAGGGTTGCGCGAAGGGGTTAAAACACTGGGATTGCAAATGAGGTTGGAAGGAAAGCCAGCATACGCAGGGGGGCCCAGGACTGAGTTTGGGAACCACTGCTCTGACAGAAGGACACGGATAAAACATGGTTCAACAGGTTAAAACGTGTTTCTGCCCGGTTTCGAACCGAGGACCTTTCGCGTGTTAGGCGAACGTGATAACCACTACACTACAGAAACCTCGACACCCTACACATTCAGCCTGCCCAAATCGTTAGGGTCAGATGACTGGGTCAGAGCATATCTGATGCTGCCAGTGGTCAGGCATGTAGGGGACGTTTGCCCGACACTGTGAGCGCCTAGGTTACGGGCCTCGTCAGTGCAGCAGGCAGCGCGTCAGTCTCATAATCTGAAGGTTGTGAGTTTGATCGTCACACAGGGCATTACGTTTTTGTTTACCATTACGTTACTGGCATTTGGCAGACGCTCTTACCCAGAGAGACGTACAGTTGATTAGACTAAGCAGGAGACAATCCTCCCCTGGAGAAATGCAGGGTTAAGGGCCTTGCTCAAGGGCCCAACGGCTGCGTGGATCTTATCGTGGCTACACCAGAGATTCGAACAACCAATGTCCCTGTCAGGTACCTTAACCAGTAGAATACATGCCAGCCTTGCGAAAAGTACAGGAATGCGATGGCCGGGAATCGAACCCGGGTCAACTGCTTGGAAGGCAGCTATGCTCACCACTATACCACCATCGCCTCACACTGGCATTTGGACGACGCTCTTATCCAGTGAGACGTACAGTTGATTAGACTAAGCAGGAGACAATCCTCCCCTGGAGAAATGCAGGGTTAAGGGCATTGCTCAAGGGCCCAACGGCTGCGTGGATCTTATCGTGGCGACACCAGAGATTCGAACAACCAATGTCCCTGTCATGTACCTTAACCACTAGAATACAGGCCACCCTTGCGAAAATCACAGGAATGAGATGGCTGGGAATCAAACCCGGTTCAATTGCTTGGAAGGCAGCTATGCTCACCACTATACCACCATCGCCCCACACTGGCATTTAGCAGACGCTCTTATCCAGAGAGACGTACAGTTGATTAGACTAAGCAGGAGACAATCCTCCCCTGGAGAAATGCAGGGTTAAGGGCCTTGCTCAAGGGCCCAACGGCTGCGTGGATCTTATCGTGGCTACACCAGAGATTCAAACAACCAATGTCCCTGTGACGTACCTTAACCACTAGAATACAGGCCACCCTTGCGAAAATTACAGGAATGCGATGGCCGGGAATCGAACCCGGGTCAACTGCTTGGAAGGCAGCTATGCTCACCACTATACCACCATCGCCCCACACTGGCATTTAGCAGACGCTCGTATCCAGAGAGACGTACAGTTGATTAGACTAAGCAGGAGACAATCCTCCCCTGGAGAAATGCAGGGTTAAGGGCATTGCTCAAGGGCCCAACGGCTGCGTGGATCTTATCGTGGCGACACCAGAGATTCGAACAACCAATGTCCCTGTCAGGTACCTTAACCAGTAGAATACAGGCCACCCTTGCGAAAAGTACAGGAACGCGATGGCCGGGAATCGAACCCGGATCAACTGCTTGGAAGGCAGCTATGCTCACCACTATACCACCATCGCCTCACACTGGCATTTGGCAGACGCTCTTATCCAGTGAGACGTACAGTTGATTAGACTAAGCAGGAGACAATCCTCCCCTGGAGAAATGCAGGGTTAAGGGCCTTGCTCAAGGGCCCAACGGCTGCGTGGATCTTATCGTGGCGACACCAGAGATTCGAACAACCAATGTCCCTGTCATGTACCTTAACCACTAGAATACAGGCCACCCTTGCGAAAATCACAGGAATGAGATGGCTGGGAATCGAACCCGGTTGAATTGCTTGGAAGGCAGCTATGCTCACCACTATACCACCATCGCCCCACACTGGCATTTAGCAGACGCTCTTATCCAGAGAGACGTACAGTTGATTAGACTAAGCAGGAGACAATCCTCCCCTGGAGAAATGCAGGGTTAAGGGCCTTGCTCAAGGGCCCAACGGCTGCGTGGATCTTATCGTGGCTACACCAGAGATTCGAACAACCAATGTCCCTGTCAGGTACCTTAACCAGTAGAATACAGGCCAGCCTTGCGAAAAGTACAGGAATGCGATGGCCGGGAATCGAACCCGGGTCAACTGCTTGGAAGGCAGCTATGCTCACCACTATACCACCATCGCCCCACACTGGCATTTAGCAGACGCTCTTATCCAGAGAGACGTACAGTTGATTAGACTAAGCAGGAGACAATCCTCCCCTGGAGAAATGCAGGGTTAAGGGCCTTGCTCAAGGGCCCAACGGCTGCGTGGATCTTATCGTGGCTACACCAGAGATTCAAACAACCAATGTCCCTGTCATGTACCTTAACCACTAGAATACAGGCCACCCTTGCGAAAATTACAGGAATGCGATGGCCGGGAATCGAACCCGGGTCAACTGCTTGGAAGGCAGCTATGCTCACCACTATACCACCATCGCCTCACACTGGCATTTGGCAGACGCTCTTATCCAGTGAGACGTACAGTTGATTAGACTAAGCAGGAGACAATCCTCCCCTGGAGAAATGCAGGGTTAAGGGCCTTGCTCAAGGGGCCAACGGCTGCGTGGATCTTATCGTGGCGACACCAGAGATTCGAACAACCAATGTCCCTGTCATGTACCTTAACCACTAGAATACAGGCCACCCTTGCGAAAATCACAGGAATGAGATGGCTGGGAATCGAACCCGGTTGAATTGCTTGGAAGGCAGCTATGCTCACCACTATACCACCATCGCCCCACACTGGCATTTAGCAGACGCTCTTATCCAGAGAGACGTACAGTTGATTAGACTAAGCAGGAGACAATCCTCCCCTGGAGAAATGCAGGGTTAAGGGCATTGCTCAAGGGCCCAACGGCTGCGTGGATCTTATCGTGGCGACACCAGAGATTCGAACAACCAATGTCCCTGTCAGGTACCTTAACCAGTAGAATACAGGCCAGCCTTGCGAAAAGTACAGGAATGCGATGGCCGGGAATCGAACCCGGGTCAACTGCTTGGAAGGCAGCTATGCTCACCACTATACCACCATCGCCCCACACTGGCATTTGGCAGACGCTCTTATCCAGTGAGACGTACAGTTGATTAGACTAAGCAGGAGACAATCCTCCCCTGGAGAAATGCAGGGTTAAGGGCATTGCTCAAGGGCCCAACGGCTGCGTGGATCTTATCGTGGCGACACCAGAGATTCGAACAACCAATGTCCCTGTCATGTACCTTAACCAGTAGAATACAGGCCACCCTTGCGAAAAGTACAGGAATGCGATGGCCGGGAATCGAACCCGGGTCAACTGCTTGGAAGGCAGCTATGCTCACCACTATACCACCATCGCCTCACACTGGCATTTGGCAGACGCTCTTATCCAGTGAGACGTACAGTTGATTAGACTAAGCAGGAGACAATCCTCCCCTGGAGAAATGCAGGGTTAAGGGCCTTGCTCAAGGGCCCAACGGCTGCGTGGATCTTATCGTGGCGACACCAGAGATTCGAACAACCAATGTCCCTGTCATGTACCTTAACCACTAGAATACAGGCCACCCTTGCGAAAATCACAGGAATGAGATGGCTGGGAATCGAACCCGGTTGAATTGCTTGGAAGGCAGCTATGCTCACCACTATACCACCATCGCCCCACACTGGCATTTAGCAGACGCTCTTATCCAGAGAGACGTACAGTTGATTAGACTAAGCAGGAGACAATCCTCCCCTGGAGAAATGCAGGGTTAAGGGCCTTGCTCAAGGGCCCAACGGCTGCGTGGATCTTATCGTGGCTACACCAGAGATTCGAACAACCAATGTCCCTGTCAGGTACCTTAACCAGTAGAATACAGGCCAGCCTTGCGAAAAGTACAGGAATGCGATGGCCGGGAATCGAACCCGGGTCAACTGCTTGGAAGGCAGCTATGCTCACCACTATACCACCATCGCCCCACACTGGCATTTAGCAGACGCTCTTATCCAGAGAGACGTACAGTTGATTAGACTAAGCAGGAGACAATCCTCCCCTGGAGAAATGCAGGGTTAAGGGCCTTGCTCAAGGGCCCAACGGCTGCGTGGATCTTATCGTGGCTACACCAGAGATTCAAACAACCAATGTCCCTGTCATGTACCTTAACCACTAGAATACAGGCCACCCTTGCGAAAATTACAGGAATGCGATGGCCGGGAATCGAACCCGGGTCAACTGCTTGGAAGGCAGCTATGCTCACCACTATACCACCATCGCCTCACACTGGCATTTGGCAGACGCTCTTATCCAGTGAGACGTACAGTTGATTAGACTAAGCAGGAGACAATCCTCCCCTGGAGAAATGCAGGGTTAAGGGCCTTGCTCAAGGGCCCAACGGCTGCGTGGATCTTATCGTGGCGACACCAGAGATTCGAACAACCAATGTCCCTGTCATGTAGCTTAACCACTAGAATACAGGCCACCCTTGCGAAAATCACAGGAATGAGATGGCTGGGAATCGAACCCGGTTGAATTGCTTGGAAGGCAGCTATGCTCACCACTATACCACCATCGCCCCACACTGGCATTTAGCAGACGCTCTTATCCAGAGAGACGTACAGTTGATTAGACTAAGCAGGAGACAATCCTCCCCTGGAGAAATGCAGGGTTAAGGGCATTGCTCAAGGGCCCAACGGCTGCGTGGATCTTATCGTGGCTACACCAGAGATTCGAACAACCAATGTCCCTGTCAGGTACCTTAACCAGTAGAATACAGGCCAGCCTTGCGAAAAGTACAGGAATGCGATGGCCGGGAATCGAACCCGGGTCAACTGCTTGGAAGGCAGCTATGCTCACCACTATACCACCATCGCCCCACACTGGCATTTAGCAGACGCTCTTATCCAGAGAGACGTACAGTTGATTAGACTAAGCAGGAGACAATCCTCCCCTGGAGAAATGCAGGGTTAAGGGCCTTGCTCAAGGGCCCAACGGCTGCGTGGATCTTATCGTGGCTACACCAGAGATTCAAACAACCAATGTCCCTGTCATGTACCTTAACCACTAGAATACAGGCCACCCTTGCGAAAATTACAGGAATGCGATGGCCGGGAATCGAACCCGGGTCAACTGCTTGGAAGGCAGCTATGCTCACCACTATACCACCATCGCCTCACACTGGCATTTGGCAGACGCTCTTATCCAGTGAGACGTACAGTTGATTAGACTAAGCAGGAGACAATCCTCCCCTGGAGAAATGCAGGGTTAAGGGCCTTGCTCAAGGGCCCAACGGCTGCGTGGATCTTATCGTGGCGACACCAGAGATTCGAACAACCAATGTCCCTGTCATGTACCTTAACCACTAGAATACAGGCCACCCTTGCGAAAATCACAGGAATGAGATGGCTGGGAATCGAACCCGGTTGAATTGCTTGGAAGGCAGCTATGCTCACCACTATACCACCATCGCCCCACACTGGCATTTAGCAGACGCTCTTATCCAGAGAGACGTACAGTTGATTAGACTAAGCAGGAGACAATCCTCCCCTGGAGAAATGCAGGGTTAAGGGCATTGCTCAAGGGCCCAACAGCTGCGTGGATCTTATCGTGGCTACACCAGAGATTCGAACAACCAATGTCCCTGTCAGGTACCTTAACCAGTAGAATACAGGCCAGCCTTGCGAAAAGTACAGGAATGCGATGGCCGGGAATCGAACCCGGGTCAACTGCTTGGAAGGCAGCTATGCTCACCACTATACCACCATCGCCCCACACTGGCATTTGGCAGACGCTCTTATCCAGTGAGACGTACAGTTGATTAGACTAAGCAGGAGACAATCCTCCCCTGGAGAAATGCAGGGTTAAGGGCATTGCTCAAGGGCCCAACGGCTGCGTGGATCTTATCGTGGCGACACCAGAGATTCGAACAACCAATGTCCCTGTCATGTACCTTAACCACTAGAATACAGGCCACCCTTGCGAAAATCACAGGAATGAGATGGCTGGGAATCGAACCCGGTTCAATTGCTTGGAAGGCAGCTATGCTCACCACTATACCACCATCGCCCCACACTGGCATTTAGCAGACGCTCTTATCCAGAGAGACGTACAGTTGATTAGACTAAGCAGGAGACAATCCTCCCCTGGAGAAATGCAGGGTTAAGGGCCTTGCTCAAGGGCCCAACGGCTGCGTGGATCTTATCGTGGCTACACCAGAGATTCAAACAAGCAATGTCCCTGTCATGTACCTTAACCACTAGAATACAGGCCACCCTTGCGAAAATTACAGGAATGCGATGGCCGGGAATCGAACCCGGGTCAACTGCTTGGAAGGCAGCTATGCTCACCACTATACCACCATCGCCCTGTTTTTCAGCTACACCAGCATGTATACTTCAAAACGGACCAGATGCAGTAACATTTCAAAACAGAAATGACCTGGGTAAGGATCAAACTCACGACCTTCAGACCATGAGACTGTTGCCTATTGCTGCAGCTTGCAGAGTAGGACAAAGATACAACAATATTAAATGAAATCAAATACAATAATAAAGCAAAATTTGTCTCCTTTGCTGGGTGAAACATGTGACACTGTTAGCTCCTGCTGCCAGTGGTTAAGTATGTAGGTGACGTTTGACGGGCACTGTGGTCTTCCCGGTTACTGGCCTCGTTAGCGCAGTAGGCAGCGCGTCAGTCTCATAATCTGAAGGTCGTGAGTTCGATCCTCACATGGGGCATTGGTTTTCATTTACCTGGTCTGGTGGACATGTACAGTACTCGGTTAATGCCTCGCACTGGGCATGGGCCCTGTTTCATACACGTCGCTAACTCGGTTAGCCCGATTCGATTGTTGACGTTTTGGGATAAAGACAGGATGTTCGGCTTCATGAAGGGATTCCACAATATAGACGGGCTACACGGTCTGCTGGTTTTCGTTGTTACTCTGCACATAATTAAAAAACATTTTCTTCTTGCTTGGAGAGGTTTTCGGACCCCTAGATATTTTAAGACCCTATGCTGTTGAAAACATTTTCATTCCCACTTGGAAATGATGTAGAATTGAGTTTCATGAGTCAAAACAACGAAAATGACTTACCGCAATGCACAGTAGTTCTGTCCATATCTCAGATTTTTTCACCTACTTTGTTTCGTATGTGTAGCACTTTATTTATGCCTAAATTATGATAATAAACAACATCCATTTGGTATTGTAAATGGTACTTTTTTCAAGTTTCTGTGAGGCTCATGCCTGGAGTTGTAAAGCCTAGAACACTGCAAAAAGGGTGAGGGTTGCGCGAAGGGGTTAAAACACTGGGATTGCAAATGAGGTTGGAAGGAAAGCCAGCATACGCAGGGGGGCCCAGGACTGAGTTTGGGAACCACTGCTCTGACAGAAGGACACGGATAAAACATGGTTCAACAGGTTAAAACGTGTTTCTGCCCGGTTTCGAACCGAGGACCTTTCGCGTGTTAGGCGAACGTGATAACCACTACACTACAGAAACCTCGACACCCTTGCACATTCAGCCTGCCCAAATCGTTAGGGTCAGATGACTGGGTCAGAGCATATCTGATGCTGCCAGTGGTCAGGCATGTAGGGGACGTTTGCCCGACACTGTGAGCGCCTAGGTTACGGGCCTCGTCAGTGCAGTAGGCAGCGCGTCAGTCTCATAATCTGAAGGTTGTGAGTTTGATCGTCACACAGGGCATTACGTTTTTGTTTACCATTACGTTACTGGCATTTGGCAGACGCTCTTACCCAGAGAGACGTACAGTTGATTAGACTAAGCAGGAGACAATCCTCCCCTGGAGAAATGCAGGGTTAAGGGCCTTGCTCAAGGGCCCAACGGCTGCGTGGATCTTATCGTGGCTACACCAGAGATTCAAACAACCAATGTCCCTGTCATGTACCTTAACCACTAGAATACAGGCCACCCTTGCGAAAATTACAGGAATGCGATGGCCGGGAATCGAACCCGGGTCAACTGCTTGGAAGGCAGCTATGCTCACCACTATACCACCATCGCCCCACACTGGCATTTAGCAGACGCTCTTATCCAGAGAGACGTACAGTTGATTAGACTAAGCAGGAGACAATCCTCCCCTGAAGAAATGCAGGGTTAAGGGCCTTGCTCAAGGGCCCAACGGCTGCGTGGATCTTATCGTGGCTACACCAGAGATTCGAACAACCAATGTCCCTGTCAGGTACCGTAACCAGTAGAATACAGGCCGCCCTTGCGAAAATTACAGGAATGCGATGGCCGGGAATCGAACCCGGGTCAACTGCTTGGAAGGCAGCTATGCTCACCACGATACCACCATCGCCCTGTTTTTCAGCTACACCAGCATGTATACTTCAAAACGGACCAGATGCAGTAACATTTCAAAACAGAAATGACCTGGGTAAGGATCAAACTCACGACCTTCAGACCATGAGACGGTTGCCTATTGCTGCAGCTTGCAGAGTAGGACAAAGATACAACAATATTAAATGAAATCAAATACAATAATAAAGCAAAATTTGTCTCCTTTGCTGGGTGAAACATGTGACACTGTTAGCTCCTGCTGCCAGTGGTTAAGTATGTAGGTGACGTTTGACGGGCACTGTGGTCTTCCCGGTTACTGGCCTCGTTAGCGCAGTAGGCAGCGCGTCAGTCTCATAATCTGAAGGTCGTGAGTTCGATCCTCACATGGGGCATTGGTTTTCATTTACCTGGTCTGGTGGACATGTACAGTACTCGGTTAATGCCTCGCACTGGGCATGGGCCCTGTTTCATACACGTCGCTAACTCGGTTAGCCCGATTCGATTGTTGACGTTTTGGGATAAAGACAGGATGTTCGGCTTCATGAAGGGATTCCACAATATAGACGGGCTACACGGTCTGCTGGTTTTCGTTGTTACTCTGCACATAATTAAAAAACATTTTCTTCTTGCTTGGAGAGGTTTTCGGACCCCTAGATATTTTAAGACCCTATGCTGTTGAAAACATTTTCATTCCCACTTGGAAATGATGTAGAATTGAGTTTCATGAGTCAAAACAACGAAAATGACTTACCGCAATGCACAGTAGTTCTGTCCATATCTCAGATTTTTTCACCAACTTTGTTTCGTATGTGTAGCACTTTATTTATGCCTAAATTATGATAATAAACAACATCCATTTGGTATTGTAAATGGTACTTTTTTCAAGTTTCTGTGAGGCTCATGCCTGGAGTTGTAAAGCCTAGAACACTGCAAAAAGGGTGAGGGTTGCGCGAAGGGGTTAAAACACTGGGATTGCAAATGAGGTTGGAAGGAAAGCCAGCATACGCAGGGGGGCCCAGGACTGAGTTTGGGAACCACTGCTCTGACAGAAGGACACGGATAAAACATGGTTCAACAGGTTAAAACGTGTTTCTGCCCGGTTTCGAACCGAGGACCTTTCGCGTGTTAGGCGAACGTGATAACCACTACACTACAGAAACCTCGACACCCTTGCACATTCAGCCTGCCCAAATCGTTAGGGTCAGATGACTGGGTCAGAGCATATCTGATGCTGCCAGTGGTCAGGCATGTAGGGGACGTTTGCCCGACACTGTGAGCGCCTAGGTTACGGGCCTCGTCAGTGCAGTAGGCAGCGCGTCAATCTCATAATCTGAAGGTTGTGAGTTTGATCGTCACACAGGGCATTACGTTTTTGTTTACCATTACGTTACTGGCATTTGGCAGACGCTCTTACCCAGAGAGACGTACAGTTGATTAGACTAAGCAGGAGACAATCCTCCCCTGGGGAAATGCAGGGTTAAGGGCCTTGCTCAAGGGCCCAAGGGCTGCGTGGATCTTATCGTGGCTACACCAGAGATTCGAACAACCAATGTCCCTGTCATGTACCTTAACCACGAGAATACAGGCCACCCTTGCGAAAAGTACAAGAATGCGATGGCCGGGATTCGAACCCGGGTCAACTGCTTGGAAGGCAGCTATGCTCACCACTATACCACCATCGCCTCACACTGGCGTTTGGCAGACGCTCTTATCCAGAGAGACGTACAGTTGATTAGACTAAGCAGGAGACAATCCTCCCCTGGGGAAATGCAGGGTTAAGGGCCTTGCTCAAGGGCCCAACGGCTGCGTGGATCTTATCGTGGCTACACCAGAGATTCGAACAACCAATGTCCCTGTCAGGTACCTTAACCAGTAGAATAAAGGCCACCCTTGCGAAAAGTACAGGAATGCGATGGCCGGGATTCGAACCCGGGTCAACTGCTTGGAAGGCAGCTATGCTCACCACTATACCACCATCGCCCCACACTGGCATTTGGCAGACGCTCTTATCCAGTGAGACGTACAGTTGATTAGACTAAGCAGGAGACAATCCTCCCCTGGAGAAATGCAGGGTTAAGGGCCTTGCTCAAGGGCCCAAGGGCTGCGTGGATCTTATCGTGGCTACACCAGAGATTCGAACAACCAATGTCCCTGTCATGTACCTTAACCACGAGAATACAGGCCACCCTTGCGAAAATTACAGGAATGCGATGGCCGGGAATCGAACCCGGGTCAACTGCTTGGAAGGCAGCTATGCTCACCACTATACCACCATCGCCCCACACTGGCATTTAGCAGACGCTCTTATCCAGAGAGAAGTACAGTTGATTAGACTAAGCAGGAGACAATCCCCCCTGGAGAAATGCAGGGTTAAGGGCCTTGCTCAAGGGCTCAACGGCTGCGTGGATCTTATCGTGGCAACACCAGAGATTCGAACAACCAATGTCCCTGTCATGTACCTTAACCACTAGAATACAGGCCACCCTTGCGAAAATAACTGGAATGCGATGGCCGGGAATCGAACCCGGGTCAACTGCTTGGAAGGACACTATGCTCACCACTATACCACCATCGCCCCACACTGGCATTTAGCAGACGCTCTTATCCAGAGAGACGTACAGTTGATTAGACTAAGCAGGAGACAATCCTCCCCTGGAGAAATGCAGGGTTAAGGGCCTTGCTCAAGGGCCCAACGGCTGCGTGGATCTTATCGTGGCTACACCAGAGATTCGAACAACCAATGTCCCTGTCAGGTACCTTAACCAGTAGAATACAGGCCACCCTTGCGAAAAGTAGAGGAATGCGATGGCCGGGAATCGAACCCGGGTCAACTGCTTGGAAGGCAGCTATGCTCACCACTACAGCACCATCGCCTAGTTTTGCGGCTACACTAGCCTGTATACTTCAAAACGGACCAAATGCAGTAACATTTCAAAACAGAAATGACCTGGGTAAGGATCAAACTCACGACCTTCAGACCATGAGACTGTTGCCTATTGCTGCAGCTTGCAGAGTAGGACAAAGATACAACAATATTAAATGAAATCAAATACAATAATAAAGCAAAATTTGTCTCCTTTGCTGGGTGAAACATGTGACACTGTTAGCTCCTGCTGCCAGTGGTTAAGTATGTAGGTGACGTTTGACGGGCACTGTGGTCCTCCTGGTTACTGGCCTCGTTAGCGCAGTAGGCAGCGCGTCAGTCTCATAATCTGAAGGTCGTGAGTTCGATCCTCACATGGGGCATTGGTTTTCATTTACCTGGTCTGGTGGACATGTACAGAACTCGGTTAATGCCTCGCACTGGGCATGGGCCCTGTTTCATACACGTCGCTAACTCGGTTAGCCCGATTCGATTGTTGACGTTTTGGGATAAAGACAGGATGTTGGGCTTCATGAAGGGATTCCACAATATAGACGGGCTACACGGTCTGCTGGTTTTCGTTGTTACTCAGCACATAATTAAAAAACATTTTCTTCTTGCTTGGAGAGGTTTTCGGACCCCTAGATATTTTAAGACCCTATGCTGTTGAAAACATTTTCATTCCCACTTGGAAATGACGTAGAATTGAGTTTCATGAGTCAAAACAAAGAAAATGACTTACCGCAATGCACAGTAGTTCTGTCCATATCTCAGATTTTTTCACCTACTTTGTTTCGTATGTGTAGCACTTTATTTATGCCTAAATTATGATAATAAACAACATCCATTTGGTATTGTAAATGGTACTTTTTTCAAGTTTCTGTGAGGCTCATCCCTGGAGTTGTAAAGCCTAGAACACTGCAAAAAGGGTGAGGGTTGCGCGAAGGGGTTAAAACACTGGGATTGCAAATGAGGTTGGAAGGAAAGCCAGCATACGCAGGGGGGCCCAGGACTGAGTTTGGGAACCACTGCTCTGACAGATGGACACGGATAAAACATGGTTCAACAGGTTAAAACGTGTTTCTGCCCGGTTTCAGGCAGAGGACCTTTCGCGTGTTAGGCTAACGTGACAACCACTACACTACAGAAACCTTGACACACCCCTGCACATTCAGCCTGCCCAAATCGTTAGGGTCAGATGACTGGGTCAGAGCATATCTGATGCTGCCAGTGGTCAGGCATGTAGGGGACGTTTGCCCGACACTGTGAGCGCCTAGGTTACGGGCCTCGTCAGTGCAGTAGGCAGCGCGTCAATCTCATAATCTGAAGGTTGTGAGTTTGATCGTCACACAGGGCATTACGTTTTTGTTTACCATTACGTTACTGGCATTTGGCAGACGCTCTTACCCAGAGAGACGTACAGTTGATTAGACTAAGCAGGAGACAATCCTCCCCTGGGGAAATGCAGGGTTAAGGGCCTTGCTCAAGGGCCCAACGGCTGCGTGGATCTTATCGTGGCTACACCAGAGATTCAAACAACCAATGTCCCTGTCATGTACCTTAACCACTAGAATACAGGCCACCCTTGCGAAAATTACAGGAATGCGATGGCCGGGAATCGAACCCGGGTCAACTGCTTGGAAGGCAGCTATGCTCACCACTATACCACCATCGCCTCACACTGGCATTTGGCAGACGCTCTTATCCAGTGAGACGTACAGTTGATTAGACTAAGCAGGAGACAATCCTCCCCTGGAGAAATGCAGGGTTAAGGGCCTTGCTCAAGGGCCCAACGGCTGCGTGGATCTTATCGTGGCGACACCAGAGATTCGAACAACCAATGTCCCTGTCATGTACCTTAACCACTAGAATACAGGCCACCCTTGCGAAAATCACAGGAATGAGATGGCTGGGAATCGAACCCGGTTGAATTGCTTGGAAGGCAGCTACGCTCACCACTATACCACCATCGCCCCACACTGGCATTTAGCAGACGCTCTTATCCAGAGAGACGTACAGTTGATTAGACTAAGCAGGAGACAATCCTCCCCTGGAGAAATGCAGGGTTAAGGGCATTGCTCAAGGGCCCAACGGCTGCGTGGATCTTATCGTGGCTACACCAGAGATTCGAACAACCAATGTCCCTGTCAGGTACCTTAACCAGTAGAATACAGGCCAGCCTTGCGAAAAGTACAGGAATGCGATGGCCGGGAATCGAACCCGGGTCAACTGCTTGGAAGGCAGCTATGCTCACCACTATACCACCATCGCCCCACACTGGCATTTGGCAGACGCTCTTATCCAGTGAGACGTACAGTTGATTAGACTAAGCAGGAGACAATCCTCCCCTGGAGAAATGCAGGGTTAAGGGCATTGCTCAAGGGCCCAACGGCTGCGTGGATCTTATCGTGGCGACACCAGAGATTCGAACAACCAATGTCCCTGTCATGTACCTTAACCAGTAGAATACAGGCCACCCTTGCGAAAAGTACAGGAATGCGATGGCCGGGAATCGAACCCGGGTCAACTGCTTGGAAGGCAGCTATGCTCACCACTATACCACCATCGCCTCACACTGGCATTTGGCAGACGCTCTTATCCAGTGAGACGTACAGTTGATTAGACTAAGCAGGAGACAATCCTCCCCTGGAGAAATGCAGGGTTAAGGGCCTTGCTCAAGGGCCCAACGGCTGCGTGGATCTTATCGTGACGACACCAGAGATTCGAACAACCAATGTCCCTGTCATGTACCTTAACCACTAGAATACAGGCCACCCTTGCGAAAATCACAGGAATGAGATGGCTGGGAATCGAACCCGGTTGAATTGCTTGGAAGGCAGCTATGCTCACCACTATACCACCATCGCCCCACACTGGCATTTAGCAGACGCTCTTATCCAGAGAGACGTACAGTTGATTAGACTAAGCAGAAGACAATCCTCCCCTGGAGAAATGCAGGGTTAAGGGCCTTGCTCAAGGGCCCAACGGCTGCGTGGATCTTATCGTGGCTACACCAGAGATTCGAACAACCAATGTCCCTGTCAGGTACCTTAACCAGTAGAATACAGGCCAGCCTTGCGAAAAGTACAGGAATGCGATGGCCGGGAATCGAACCCGGGTCAACTGCTTGGAAGGCAGCTATGCTCACCACTATACCACCATCGCCCCACACTGGCATTTAGCAGACGCTCTTATCCAGAGAGACGTACAGTTGATTAGACTAAGCAGGAGACAATCCTCCCCTGGAGAAATGCAGGGTTAAGGGCATTGCTCAAGGGCCCAACGGCTGCGTGGATCTTATCGTGGCGACACCAGAGATTCGAACAACCAATGTCCCTGTCAGGTACCTTAACCAGTAGAATACAGGCCACCCTTGCGAAAAGTACAGGAATGCGATGGCCGGGAATCGAACCCGGGTCAACTGCTTGGAAGGCAGCTATGCTCACCACTATACCACCATCGCCTCACACTGGCATTTGGCAGACGCTCTTATCCAGTGAGACGTACAGTTGATTAGACTAAGCAGGAGACAATCCTCCCCTGGAGAAATGCAGGGTTAAGGGCCTTGCTCAAGGGCCCAACGGCTGCGTGGATCTTATCGTGGCGACACCAGAGATTCGAACAACCAATGTCCCTGTCATGTACCTTAACCACTAGAATACAGGCCACCCTTGCGAAAATCACAGGAATGAGATGGCTGGGAATCGAACCCGGTTGAATTGCTTGGAAGGCAGCTATGCTCACCACTATACCACCATCGCCCCACACTGGCATTTAGCAGACGCTCTTATCCAGAGAGACGTACAGTTGATTAGACTAAGCAGGAGACAATCCTCCCCTGGAGAAATGCAGGGTTAAGGGCCTTGCTCAAGGGCCCAACGGCTGCGTGGATCTTATCGTGGCTACACCAGAGATTCGAACAACCAATGTCCCTGTCAGGTACCTTAACCAGTAGAATACAGGCCAGCCTTGCGAAAAGTACAGGAATGCGATGGCCGGGAATCGAACCCGGGTCAACTGCTTGGAAGGCAGCTATGCTCACCACTATACCACCATCGCCCCACACTGGCATTTAGCAGACGCTCTTATCCAGAGAGACGTACAGTTGATTAGACTAAGCAGGAGACAATCCTCCCCTGGAGAAATGCAGGGTTAAGGGCCTTGCTCAAGGGCCCAACGGCTGCGTGGATCTTATCGTGGCTACACCAGAGATTCAAACAACCAATGTCCCTGTCATGTACCTTAACCACTAGAATACAGGCCACCCTTGCGAAAATTACAGGAATGCGATGGCCGGGAATCGAACCCGGGTCAACTGCTTGGAAGGCAGCTATGCTCACCACTATACCACCATCGCCTCACACTGGCATTTGGCAGACGCTCTTATCCAGTGAGACGTACAGTTGATTAGACTAAGCAGGAGACAATCCTCCCCTGGAGAAATGCAGGGTTAAGGGCCTTGCTCAAGGGCCCAACGGCTGCGTGGATCTTATCGTGGCGACACCAGAGATTCGAACAACCAATGTCCCTGTCATGTACCTTAACCACTAGAATACAGGCCACCCTTGCGAAAATCACAGGAATGAGATGGCTGGGAATCGAACCCGGTTGAATTGCTTGGAAGGCAGCTATGCTCACCACTATACCACCATCGCCCCACACTGGCATTTAGCAGACGCTCTTATCCAGAGAGACGTACAGTTGATTAGACTAAGCAGGAGACAATCCTCCCCTGGAGAAATGCAGGGTTAAGGGCATTGCTCAAGGGCCCAACGGCTGCGTGGATCTTATCGTGGCTACACCAGAGATTCGAACAACCAATGTCCCTGTCAGGTACCTTAACCAGTAGAATACAGGCCAGCCTTGCGAAAAGTACAGGAATGCGATGGCCGGGAATCGAACCCGGGTCAACTGCTTGGAAGGCAGCTATGCTCACCACTATACCACCATCGCCCCACACTGGCATTTGGCAGACGCTCTTATCCAGTGAGACGTACAGTTGATTAGACTAAGCAGAAGACAATCCTCCCCTGGAGAAATGCAGGGTTAAGGGCATTGCTCAAGGGCCCAACGGCTGCGTGGATCTTATCGTGGCGACACCAGAGATTCGAACAACCAATGTCCCTGTCATGTACCTTAACCAGTAGAATACAGGCCACCCTTGCGAAAAGTACAGGAATGCGATGGCCGGGAATCGAACCCGGGTCAACTGCTTGGAAGGCAGCTATGCTCACCACTATACCACCATCGCCTCACACTGGCATTTGGCAGACGCTCTTATCCAGTGAGACGTACAGTTGATTAGACTAAGCAGGAGACAATCCTCCCCTGGAGAAATGCAGGGTTAAGGGCCTTGCTCAAGGGCCCAACGGCTGCGTGGATCTTATCGTGGCGACACCAGAGATTCGAACAACCAATGTCCCTGTCATGTACCTTAACCACTAGAATACAGGCCACCCTTGCGAAAATCACAGGAATGAGATGGCTGGGAATCGAACCCGGTTGAATTGCTTGGATGGCAGCTATGCTCACCACTATACCACCATCGCCCCACACTGGCATTTAGCAGACGCTCTTATCCAGAGAGACGTACAGTTGATTAGACTAAGCAGGAGACAATCCTCCCCTGGAGAAATGCAGGGTTAAGGGCCTTGCTCAAGGGCCCAACGGCTGCGTGGATCTTATCGTGGCTACACCAGAGATTCGAACAACCAATGTCCCTGTCAGGTACCTTAACCAGTAGAATACAGGCCAGCCTTGCGAAAAGTACAGGAATGCGATGGCCGGGAATCGAACCCGGGTCAACTGCTTGGAAGGCAGCTATGCTCACCACTATACCACCATCGCCCCACACTGGCATTTAGCAGACGCTCTTATCCAGAGAGACGTACAGTTGATTAGACTAAGCAGGAGACAATCCTCCCCTGGAGAAATGCAGGGTTAAGGGCCTTGCTGAAGGGCCCAACGGCTGCGTGGATCTTATCGTGGCTACACCAGAGATTCAAACAACCAATGTCCCTGTCATGTACCTTAACCACTAGAATACAGGCCACCCTTGCGAAAATTACAGGAATGCGATGGCCGGGAATCGAACCCGGGTCAACTGCTTGGAAGGCAGCTATGCTCACCACTATACCACCATCGCCTCACACTGGCATTTGGCAGACGCTCTTATCCAGTGAGACGTACAGTTGATTAGACTAAGCAGGAGACAATCCTCCCCTGGAGAAATGCAGGGTTAAGGGCCTTGCTCAAGGGCCCAACGGCTGCGTGGATCTTATCGTGGCGACACCAGAGATTCGAACAACCAATGTCCCTGTCATGTACCTTAACCACTAGAATACAGGCCACCCTTGCGAAAATCACAGGAATGAGATGGCTGGGAATCGAACCCGGTTGAATTGCTTGGAAGGCAGCTATGCTCACCACTATACCACCATCGCCCCACACTGGCATTTAGCAGACGCTCTTATCCAGAGAGACGTACAGTTGATTAGACTAAGCAGGAGACAATCCTCCCCTGGAGAAATGCAGGGTTAAGGGCATTGCTCAAGGGCCCAACGGCTGCGTGGATCTTATCGTGGCTACACCAGAGATTCGAACAACCAATGTCCCTGTCAGGTACCTTAACCAGTAGAATACAGGCCAGCCTTGCGAAAAGTACAGGAATGCGATGGCCGGGAATCGAACCCGGGTCAACTGCTTGGAAGGCAGCTATGCTCACCACTATACCACCATCGCCCCACACTGGCATTTAGCAGACGCTCTTATCCAGAGAGACGTACAGTTGATTAGACTAAGCAGGAGACAATCCTCCCCTGGAGAAATGCAGGGTTAAGGGCCTTGCTCAAGGGCCCAACGGCTGCGTGGATCTTATCGTGGCTACACCAGAGATTCAAACAACCAATGTCCCTGTCATGTACCTTAACCACTAGAATACAGGCCACCCTTGCGAAAATTACAGGAATGCGATGGCCGGGAATCGAACCCGGGTCAACTGCTTGGAAGGCAGCTATGCTCACCACTATACCACCATCGCCTCACACTGGCATTTGGCAGACGCTCTTATCCAGTGAGACGTACAGTTGATTAGACTAAGCAGGAGACAATCCTCCCCTGGAGAAATGCAGGGTTAAGGGCCTTGCTCAAGGGCCCAACGGCTGCGTGGATCTTATCGTGGCGACACCAGAGATTCGAACAACCAATGTCCCTGTCATGTACCTTAACCACTAGAATACAGGCCACCCTTGCGAAAATCACAGGAATGAGATGGCTGGGAATCGAACCCGGTTGAATTGCTTGGAAGGCAGCTATGCTCACCACTATACCACCATCGCCCCACACTGGCATTTAGCAGACGCTCTTATCCAGAGAGACGTACAGTTGATTAGACTAAGCAGGAGACAATCCTCCCCTGGAGAAATGCAGGGTTAAGGGCATTGCTCAAGGGCCCAACGGCTGCGTGGATCTTATCGTGGCTACACCAGAGATTCGAACAACCAATGTCCCTGTCAGGTACCTTAACCAGTAGAATACAGGCCAGCCTTGCGAAAAGTACAGGAATGCGATGGCCGGGAATCGAACCCGGGTCAACTGCTTGGAAGGCAGCTATGCTCACCACTATACCACCATCGCCCCACACTGGCATTTGGCAGACGCTCTTATCCAGAGAGACGTACAGTTGATTAGACTAAGCAGGAGACAATCCTCCCCTGGAGAAATGCAGGGTTAAGGGCATTGCTCAAGGGCCCAACGGCTGCGTGGATCTTATCGTGGCTACACCAGAGATTCGAACAACCAATGTCCCTGTCAGGTACCTTAACCAGTAGAATACAGGCCAGCCTTGCGAAAAGTACAGGAATGTGATGGCCGGGAATCGAACCCGGGTCAACTGCTTGGAAGGCAGCTATGCTCACCACTATACCACCATCGCCCCACACTGGCATTTGGCAGACGCTCTTATCCAGTGAGACGTACAGTTGATTAGACTAAGCAGGAGACAATCCTCCCCTGGAGAAATGCAGGGTTAAGGGCATTGCTCAAGGGCCCAACGGCTGCGTGGATCTTATCGTGGCGACACCAGAGATTCGAACAACCAATGTCCCTGTCATGTACCTTAACCACTAGAATACAGGCCACCCTTGCGAAAATCACAGGAATGAGATGGCTGGGAATCGAACCCGGTTGAATTGCTTGGATGGCAGCTATGCTCACCACTATACCACCATCGCCCCACACTGGCATTTAGCAGACGCTCTTATCCAGAGAGACGTACAGTTGATTAGACTAAGCAGGAGACAATCCTCCCCTGGAGAAATGCAGGGTTAAGGGCCTTGCTCAAGGGCCCAACGGCTGCGTGGATCTTATCGTGGCTACACCAGAGATTCGAACAACCAATGTCCCTGTCAGGTACCTTAACCAGTAGAATACAGGCCAGCCTTGCGAAAAGTACAGGAATGCGATGGCCGGGAATCGAACCCGGGTCAACTGCTTGGAAGGCAGCTATGCTCACCACTATACCACCATCGCCCCACACTGGCATTTAGCAGACGCTCTTATCCAGAGAGACGTACAGTTGATTAGACTAAGCAGGAGACAATCCTCCCCTGGAGAAATGCAGGGTTAAGGGCCTTGCTCAAGGGCCCAACGGCTGCGTGGATCTTATCGTGGCTACACCAGAGATTCAAACAACCAATGTCCCTGTCATGTACCTTAACCACTAGAATACAGGCCACCCTTGCGAAAATTACAGGAATGCGATGGCCGGGAATCGAACCCGGGTCAACTGCTTGGAAGGCAGCTATGCTCACCACTATACCACCATCGCCTCACACTGGCATTTGGCAGACGCTCTTATCCAGTGAGACGTACAGTTGATTAGACTAAGCAGGAGACAATCCTCCCCTGGAGAAATGCAGGGTTAAGGGCCTTGCTCAAGGGCCCAACGGCTGCGTGGATCTTATCGTGGCGACACCAGAGATTCGAACAACCAATGTCCCTGTCATGTACCTTAACCACTAGAATACAGGCCACCCTTGCGAAAATCACAGGAATGAGATGGCTGGGAATCGAACCCGGTTGAATTGCTTGGAAGGCAGCTATGCTCACCACTATACCACCATCGCCCCACACTGGCATTTAGCAGACGCTCTTATCCAGAGAGACGTACAGTTGATTAGACTAAGCAGGAGACAATCCTCCCCTGGAGAAATGCAGGGTTAAGGGCATTGCTCAAGGGCCCAACGGCTGCGTGGATCTTATCGTGGCTACACCAGAGATTCGAACAACCAATGTCCCTGTCAGGTACCTTAACCAGTAGAATACAGGCCAGCCTTGCGAAAAGTACAGGAATGTGATGGCCGGGAATCGAACCCGGGTCAACTGCTTGGAAGGCAGCTATGCTCACCACTATACCACCATCGCCCCACACTGGCATTTGGCAGACGCTCTTATCCAGTGAGACGTACAGTTGATTAGACTAAGCAGGAGACAATCCTCCCCTGGAGAAATGCAGGGTTAAGGGCATTGCTCAAGGGCCCAACGGCTGCGTGGATCTTATCGTGGCGACACCAGAGATTCGAACAACCAATGTCCCTGTCATGTACCTTAACCAGTAGAATACAGGCCACCCTTGCGAAAAGTACAGGAATGCGATGGCCGGGAATCGAACCCGGGTCAACTGCTTGGAAGGCAGCTATGCTCACCACTATACCACCATCGCCTCACACTGGCATTTGGCAGACGCTCTTATCCAGTGAGACGTACAGTTGATTAGACTAAGCAGGAGACAATCCTCCCCTGGAGAAATGCAGGGTTAAGGGCCTTGCTCAAGGGCCCAACGGCTGCGTGGATCTTATCGTGGCGACACCAGAGATTCGAACAACCAATGTCCCTGTCATGTACCTTAACCACTAGAATACAGGCCACCCTTGCGAAAATCACAGGAATGAGATGGCTGGGAATCGAACCCGGTTGAATTGCTTGGATGGCAGCTATGCTCACCACTATACCACCATCGCCCCACACTGGCATTTAGCAGACGCTCTTATCCAGAGAGACGTACAGTTGATTAGACTAAGCAGGAGACAATCCTCCCCTGGAGAAATGCAGGGTTAAGGGCCTTGCTCAAGGGCCCAACGGCTGCGTGGATCTTATCGTGGCTACACCAGAGATTCGAACAACCAATGTCCCTGTCAGGTACCTTAACCAGTAGAATACAGGCCAGCCTTGCGAAAAGTACAGGAATGCGATGGCCGGGAATCGAACCCGGGTCAACTGCTTGGAAGGCAGCTATGCTCACCACTATACCACCATCGCCCCACACTGGCATTTAGCAGACGCTCTTATCCAGAGAGACGTACAGTTGATTAGACTAAGCAGGAGACAATCCTCCCCTGGAGAAATGCAGGGTTAAGGGCCTTGCTCAAGGGCCCAACGGCTGCGTGGATCTTATCGTGGCTACACCAGAGATTCAAACAACCAATGTCCCTGTCATGTACCTTAACCACTAGAATACAGGCCACCCTTGCGAAAATTACAGGAATGCGATGGCCGGGAATCGAACCCGGGTCAACTGCTTGGAAGGCAGCTATGCTCACCACTATACCACCATCGCCTCACACTGGCATTTGGCAGACGCTCTTATCCAGTGAGACGTACAGTTGATTAGACTAAGCAGGAGACAATCCTCCCCTGGAGAAATGCAGGGTTAAGGGCCTTGCTCAAGGGCCCAACGGCTGCGTGGATCTTATCGTGGCGACACCAGAGATTCGAACAACCAATGTCCCTGTCATGTACCTTAACCACTAGAATACAGGCCACCCTTGCGAAAATCACAGGAATGAGATGGCTGGGAATCGAACCCGGTTGAATTGCTTGGAAGGCAGCTATGCTCACCACTATACCACCATCGCCCCACACTGGCATTTAGCAGACGCTCTTATCCAGAGAGACGTACAGTTGATTAGACTAAGCAGGAGACAATCCTCCCCTGGAGAAATGCAGGGTTAAGGGCATTGCTCAAGGGCCCAACGGCTGCGTGGATCTTATCGTGGCTACACCAGAGATTCGAACAACCAATGTCCCTGTCAGGTACCTTAACCAGTAGAATACAGGCCAGCCTTGCGAAAAGTACAGGAATGCGATGGCCGGGAATCGAACCCGGGTCAACTGCTTGGAAGGCAGCTATGCTCACCACTATACCACCATCGCCCCACACTGGCATTTAGCAGACGCTCTTATCCAGAGAGACGTACAGTTGATTAGACTAAGCAGGAGACAATCCTCCCCTGGAGAAATGCAGGGTTAAGGGCCTTGCTCAAGGGCCCAACGGCTGCGTGGATCTTATCGTGGCTACACCAGAGATTCAAACAACCAATGTCCCTGTCATGTACCTTAACCACTAGAATACAGGCCACCCTTGCGAAAATTACAGGAATGCGATGGCCGGGAATCGAACCCGGGTCAACTGCTTGGAAGGCAGCTATGCTCACCACTATACCACCATCGCCTCACACTGGCATTTGGCAGACGCTCTTATCCAGTGAGACGTACAGTTGATTAGACTAAGCAGGAGACAATCCTCCCCTGGAGAAATGCAGGGTTAAGGGCCTTGCTCAAGGGCCCAACGGCTGCGTGGATCTTATCGTGGCGACACCAGAGATTCGAACAACCAATGTCCCTGTCATGTACCTTAACCACTAGAATACAGGCCACCCTTGCGAAAATCACAGGAATGAGATGGCTGGGAATCGAACCCGGTTGAATTGCTTGGAAGGCAGCTATGCTCACCACTATACCACCATCGCCCCACACTGGCATTTAGCAGACGCTCTTATCCAGAGAGACGTACAGTTGATTAGACTAAGCAGGAGACAATCCTCCCCTGGAGAAATGCAGGGTTAAGGGCATTGCTCAAGGGCCCAACGGCTGCGTGGATCTTATCGTGGCTACACCAGAGATTCGAACAACCAATGTCCCTGTCAGGTACCTTAACCAGTAGAATACAGGCCAGCCTTGCGAAAAGTACAGGAATGCGATGGCCGGGAATCGAACCCGGGTCAACTGCTTGGAAGGCAGCTATGCTCACCACTATACCACCATCGCCCCACACTGGCATTTAGCAGACGCTCTTATCCAGAGAGACGTACAGTTGATTAGACTAAGCAGGAGACAATCCTCCCCTGGAGAAATGCAGGGTTAAGGGCCTTGCTCAAGGGCCCAACGGCTGCGTGGATCTTATCGTGGCTACACCAGAGATTCAAACAACCAATGTCCCTGTCATGTACCTTAACCACTAGAATACAGGCCACCCTTGCGAAAATTACAGGAATGCGATGGCCGGGAATCGAACCCGGGTCAACTGCTTGGAAGGCAGCTATGCTCACCACTATACCACCATCGCCTCACACTGGCATTTGGCAGACGCTCTTATCCAGTGAGACGTACAGTTGATTAGACTAAGCAGGAGACAATCCTCCCCTGGAGAAATGCAGGGTTAAGGGCCTTGCTCAAGGGCCCAACGGCTGCGTGGATCTTATCGTGGCGACACCAGAGATTCGAACAACCAATGTCCCTGTCATGTACCTTAACCACTAGAATACAGGCCACCCTTGCGAAAATCACAGGAATGAGATGGCTGGGAATCGAACCCGGTTGAATTGCTTGGAAGGCAGCTATGCTCACCACTATACCACCATCGCCCCACACTGGCATTTAGCAGACGCTCTTATCCAGAGAGACGTACAGTTGATTAGACTAAGCAGGAGACAATCCTCCCCTGGAGAAATGCAGGGTTAAGGGCATTGCTCAAGGGCCCAACGGCTGCGTGGATCTTATCGTGGCTACACCAGAGATTCGAACAACCAATGTCCCTGTCAGGTACCTTAACCAGTAGAATACAGGCCAGCCTTGCGAAAAGTACAGGAATGCGATGGCCGGGAAACGAACCCGGGTCAACTGCTTGGAAGGCAGCTATGCTCACCACTATACCACCATCGCCCCACACTGGCATTTGGCAGACGCTCTTATCCAGTGAGACGTACAGTTGATTAGACTAAGCAGGAGACAATCCTCCCCTGGAGAAATGCAGGGTTAAGGGCATTGCTCAAGGGCCCAACGGCTGCGTGGATCTTATCGTGGCGACACCAGAGATTCGAACAACCAATGTCCCTGTCATGTACCTTAACCACTAGAATACAGGCCACCCTTGCGAAAATCACAGGAATGAGATGGCTGGGAATCGAACCCGGTTCAATTGCTTGGAAGGCAGCTATGCTCACCACTATACCACCATCGCCCCACACTGGCATTTAGCAGACGCTCTTATCCAGTGAGACGTACAGTTGATTAGACTAAGCAGGAGACAACCCTCCCCTGGAGAAATGCAGGGTTAAGGGCCTTGCTAAAGGGCCCAACGGCTGCGTGGATCTTATCGTGGCTACACCAGAGATTCGAACAACCAATGTCCCTGTCAGGTACCTTAACCAGTAGAATACAGGCCAGCCTTGCGAAAAGTACAGGAATGCGATGGCCGGGAATCGAACCCGGGTCAACTGCTTGGAAGGCAGCTATGCTCACCACTATACCACCATCGCCCCACACTGGCATTTAGCAGACGCTCTTATCCAGAGAGACGTACAGTTGATTAGACTAAGCAGGAGACAATCCTCCCCTGGAGAAATGCAGGGTTAAGGGCCTTGCTCAAGGGCCCAACGGCTGCGTGGATCTTATCGTGGCTACACCAGAGATTCAAACAACCAATGTCCCTGTCATGTACCTTAACCACTAGAATACAGGCCACCCTTGCGAAAATTACAGGAATGCGATGGCCGGGAATCGAACCCGGGTCAACTGCTTGGAAGGCAGCTATGCTCACCACTATACCACCATCGCCCCACACTGGCATTTAGCAGACGCTCTTATCCAGAGAGACGTACAGTTGATTAGACTAAGCAGGAGACAATCCTCCCCTGAAGAAATGCAGGGTTAAGGGCCTTGCTCAAGGGCCCAACGGCTGCGTGGATCTTATCGTGGCTACACCAGAGATTCGAACAACCAATGTCCCTGTCAGGTACCGTAACCAGTAGAATACAGGCCGCCCTTGCGAAAATTACAGGAATGCGATGGCCGGGAATCGAACCCGGGTCAACTGCTTGGAAGGCAGCTATGCTCACCACGATACCACCATCGCCCTATTTTTCAGCTACACCAGCATGTATACTTCAAAACGGACCAGATGCAGTAACATTTCAAAACAGAAATGACCTGGGTAAGGATCAAACTCACGACCTTCAGACCATGAGACGGTTGCCTATTGCTGCAGCTTGCAGAGTAGGACAAAGATACAACAATATTAAATGAAATCAAATACAATAATAAAGCAAAATTTGTCTCCTTTGCTGGGTGAAACATGTGACACTGTTAGCTCCTGCTGCCAGTGGTTAAGTATGTAGGTGACGTTTGACGGGCACTGTGGTCTTCCCGGTTACTGGCCTCGTTAGCGCAGTAGGCAGCGCGTCAGTCTCATAATCTGAAGGTCGTGAGTTCGATCCTCACATGGGGCATTGGTTTTCATTTACCTGGTCTGGTGGACATGTACAGTACTCGGTTAATGCCTCGCACTGGGCATGGGCCCTGTTTCATACACGTCGCTAACTCGGTTAGCCCGATTCGATTGTTGACGTTTTGGGATAAAGACAGGATGTTCGGCTTCATGAAGGGATTCCACAATATAGACGGGCTACACGGTCTGCTGGTTTTCGTTGTTACTCTGCACATAATTAAAAAACATTTTCTTCTTGCTTGGAGAGGTTTTCGGACCCCTAGATATTTTAAGACCCTATGCTGTTGAAAACATTTTCATTCCCACTTGGAAATGATGTAGAATTGAGTTTCATGAGTCAAAACAACGAAAATGACTTACCGCAATGCACAGTAGTTCTGTCCATATCTCAGATTTTTTCACCAACTTTGTTTCGTATGTGTAGCACTTTATTTATGCCTAAATTATGATAATAAACAACATCCATTTGGTATTGTAAATGGTACTTTTTTCAAGTTTCTGTGAGGCTCATGCCTGGAGTTGTAAAGCCTAGAACACTGCAAAAAGGGTGAGGGTTGCGCGAAGGGGTTAAAACACTGGGATTGCAAATGAGGTTGGAAGGAAAGCCAGCATACGCAGGGGGGCCCAGGACTGAGTTTGGGAACCACTGCTCTGACAGAAGGACACGGATAAAACATGGTTCAACAGGTTAAAACGTGTTTCTGCCCGGTTTCGAACCGAGGACCTTTCGCGTGTTAGGCGAACGTGATAACCACTACACTACAGAAACCTCGACATCCTGCACATTCAGCCTGCCCAAATCGTTAGGGTCAGATGACTGGGTCAGAGCATATCTGATGCTGCCAGTGGTCAGGCATGTAGGGGACGTTTGCCCGACACTGTGAGCGCCTAGGTTACGGGCCTCGTCAGTGCAGCAGGCAGCGCGTCAGTCTCATAATCTGAAGGTTGTGAGTTTGATCGTCACACAGGGCATTACGTTTTTGTTTACCATTACGTTACTGGCATTTGGCAGACGCTCTTACCCAGAGAGACGTACAGTTGATTAGACTAAGCAGGAGACAATCCTCCCCTGGGGAAATGCAGGGTTAAGGGCCTTGCTCAAGGGCCCAAGGGCTGCGTGGATCTTATCGTGGCTACACCAGAGATTCGAACAACCAATGTCCCTGTCAGGTACCGTAACCAGTAGAATACAGGCCACCCTTGCGAAAATCACAGGAATGAGATGGCTGGGAATCGAACCCGGTTGAATTGCTTGGAAGGCAGCTATGCTCACCACTATACCACCATCGCCCCACACTGGCATTTGGCAGACGCTCTTATCCAGTGAGACGTACAGTTGATTAGACTAAGCAGGAGACAATCCTCCCCTGGAGAAATGCAGGGTTAAGGGCATTGCTCAAGGGCCCAACGGCTGCGTGGATCTTATCGTGGCGACACCAGAGATTCGAACAACCAATGTCCCTGTCATGTACCTTAACCAGTAGAATACAGGCCACCCTTGCGAAAAGTACAGGAATGCGATGGCCGGGAATCGAACCCGGGTCAACTGCTTGGAAGGCAGCTATGCTCACCACTATACCACCATCGCCTCACACTGGCATTTGGCAGACGCTCTTATCCAGTGAGACGTACAGTTGATTAGACTAAGCAGGAGACAATCCTCCCCTGGAGAAATGCAGGGTTAAGGGCCTTGCTCAAGGGCCCAACGGCTGCGTGGATCTTATCGTGGCGACACCAGAGATTCGAACAACCAATGTCCCTGTCATGTACCTTAACCACTAGAATACAGGCCACCCTTGCGAAAATCACAGGAATGAGATGGCTGGGAATCGAACCCGGTTGAATTGCTTGGATGGCAGCTATGCTCACCACTATACCACCATCGCCCCACACTGGCATTTAGCAGACGCTCTTATCCAGAGAGACGTACAGTTGATTAGACTAAGCAGGAGACAATCCTCCCCTGGAGAAATGCAGGGTTAAGGGCCTTGCTCAAGGGCCCAACGGCTGCGTGGATCTTATCGTGGCTACACCAGAGATTCGAACAACCAATGTCCCTGTCAGGTACCTTAACCAGTAGAATACAGGCCAGCCTTGCGAAAAGTACAGGAATGCGATGGCCGGGAATCGAACCCGGGTCAACTGCTTGGAAGGCAGCTATGCTCACCACTATACCACCATCGCCCCACACTGGCATTTAGCAGACGCTCTTATCCAGAGAGACGTACAGTTGATTAGACTAAGCAGGAGACAATCCTCCCCTGGAGAAATGCAGGGTTAAGGGCCTTGCTCAAGGGCCCAACGGCTGCGTGGATCTTATCGTGGCTACACCAGAGATTCAAACAACCAATGTCCCTGTCATGTACCTTAACCACTAGAATACAGGCCACCCTTGCGAAAATTACAGGAATGCGATGGCCGGGAATCGAACCCGGGTCAACTGCTTGGAAGGCAGCTATGCTCACCACTATACCACCATCGCCTCACACTGGCATTTGGCAGACGCTCTTATCCAGTGAGACGTACAGTTGATTAGACTAAGCAGGAGACAATCCTCCCCTGGAGAAATGCAGGGTTAAGGGCCTTGCTCAAGGGCCCAACGGCTGCGTGGATCTTATCGTGGCGACACCAGAGATTCGAACAACCAATGTCCCTGTCATGTACCTTAACCACTAGAATACAGGCCACCCTTGCGAAAATCACAGGAATGAGATGGCTGGGAATCGAACCCGGTTGAATTGCTTGGAAGGCAGCTATGCTCACCACTATACCACCATCGCCCCACACTGGCATTTAGCAGACGCTCTTATCCAGAGAGACGTACAGTTGATTAGACTAAGCAGGAGACAATCCTCCCCTGGAGAAATGCAGGGTTAAGGGCATTGCTCAAGGGCCCAACAGCTGCGTGGATCTTATCGTGGCTACACCAGAGATTCGAACAACCAATGTCCCTGTCAGGTACCTTAACCAGTAGAATACAGGCCAGCCTTGCGAAAAGTACAGGAATGCGATGGCCGGGAATCGAACCCGGGTCAACTGCTTGGAAGGCAGCTATGCTCACCACTATACCACCATCGCCCCACACTGGCATTTGGCAGACGCTCTTATCCAGTGAGACGTACAGTTGATTAGACTAAGCAGGAGACAATCCTCCCCTGGAGAAATGCAGGGTTAAGGGCATTGCTCAAGGGCCCAACGGCTGCGTGGATCTTATCGTGGCGACACCAGAGATTCGAACAACCAATGTCCCTGTCATGTACCTTAACCACTAGAATACAGGCCACCCTTGCGAAAATCACAGGAATGAGATGGCTGGGAATCGAACCCGGTTCAATTGCTTGGAAGGCAGCTATGCTCACCACTATACCACCATCGCCCCACACTGGCATTTAGCAGACGCTCTTATCCAGAGAGACGTACAGTTGATTAGACTAAGCAGGAGACAATCCTCCCCTGGAGAAATGCAGGGTTAAGGGCCTTGCTCAAGGGCCCAACGGCTGCGTGGATCTTATCGTGGCTACACCAGAGATTCAAACAACCAATGTCCGTGTCATGTACCTTAACCACTAGAATACAGGCCACCCTTGCGAAAATTACAGGAATGCGATGGCCGGGAATCGAACCCGGGTCAACTGCTTGGAAGGCAGCTATGCTCACCACTATACCACCATCGCCCCACACTGGCATTTAGCAGACGCTCGTATCCAGAGAGACGTACAGTTGATTAGACTAAGCAGGAGACAACCCTCCCCTGGAGAAATGCAGGGTTAAGGGCCTTGCTCAAGGGCCCAACGGCTGCGTGGATCTTATCGTGGCTACACCAGAGATTCAAACAAGCAATGTCCCTGTCATGTACCTTAACCACTAGAATACAGGCCACCCTTGCGAAAATTACAGGAATGCGATGGCCGGGAATCGAACCCGGGTCAACTGCTTGGAAGGCAGCTATGCTCACCACTATACCACCATCGCCCTGTTTTTCAGCTACACCAGCATGTATACTTCAAAACGGACCAGATGCAGTAACATTTCAAAACAGAAATGACCTGGGTAAGGATCAAACTCACGACCTTCAGACCATGAGACTGTTGCCTATTGCTGCAGCTTGCAGAGTAGGACAAAGATACAACAATATTAAATGAAATCAAATACAATAATAAAGCAAAATTTGTCTCCTTTGCTGGGTGAAACATGTGACACTGTTAGCTCCTGCTGCCAGTGGTTAAGTATGTAGGTGACGTTTGACGGGCACTGTGGTCTTCCCGGTTACTGGCCTCGTTAGCGCAGTAGGCAGCGCGTCAGTCTCATAATCTGAAGGTCGTGAGTTAGATCCTCACATGGGGCATTGGTTTTCATTTACCTGGTCTGGTGGACATGTACAGTACTCGGTTAATGCCTCGCACTGGGCATGGGCCCTGTTTCATACACGTCGCTAACTCGGTTAGCCCGATTCGATTGTTGACGTTTTGGGATAAAGACAGGATGTTCGGCTTCATGAAGGGATTCCACAATATAGACGGGCTACACGGTCTGCTGGTTTTCGTTGTTACTCTGCACATAATTAAAAAACATTTTCTTCTTGCTTGGAGAGGTTTTCGGACCCCTAGATATTTTAAGACCCTATGCTGTTGAAAACATTTTCATTCCCACTTGGAAATGATGTAGAATTGAGTTTCATGAGTCAAAACAACGAAAATGACTTACCGCAATGCACAGTAGTTCTGTCCATATCTCAGATTTTTTCACCTACTTTGTTTCGTATGTGTAGCACTTTATTTATGCCTAAATTATGATAATAAACAACATCCATTTGGTATTGTAAATGGTACTTTTTTCAAGTTTCTGTGAGGCTCATGCCTGGAGTTGTAAAGCCTAGAACACTGCAAAAAGGGTGAGGGTTGCGCGAAGGGGTTAAAACACTGGGATTGCAAATGAGGTTGGAAGGAAAGCCAGCATACGCAGGGGGGCCCAGGACTGAGTTTGGGAACCACTGCTCTGACAGAAGGACACGGATAAAACATGGTTCAACAGGTTAAAACGTGTTTCTGCCCGGTTTCGAACCGAGGACCTTTCGCGTGTTAGGCGAACGTGATAACCACTACACTACAGAAACCTCGACACCCTTGCACATTCAGCCTGCCCAAATCGTTAGGGTCAGATGACTGGGTCAGAGCATATCTGATGCTGCCAGTGGTCAGGCATGTAGGGGACGTTTGCCCGACACTGTGAGCGCCTAGGTTACGGGCCTCGTCAGTGCAGTAGGCAGCGCGTCAGTCTCATAATCTGAAGGTTGTGAGTTTGATCGTCACACAGGGCATTACGTTTTTGTTTACCATTACGTTACTGGCATTTGGCAGACGCTCTTACCCAGAGAGACGTACAGTTGATTAGACTAAGCAGGAGACAATCCTCCCCTGGAGAAATGCAGGGTTAAGGGCCTTGCTCAAGGGCCCAACGGCTGCGTGGATCTTATCGTGGCTACACCAGAGATTCAAACAACCAATGTCCCTGTCATGTACCTTAACCACTAGAATACAGGCCACCCTTGCGAAAATTACAGGAATGCGATGGCCGGGAATCGAACCCGGGTCAACTGCTTGGAAGGCAGCTATGCTCACCACTATACCACCATCGCCCCACACTGGCATTTAGCAGACGCTCTTATCCAGAGAGACGTACAGTTGATTAGACTAAGCAGGAGACAATCCTCCCCTGAAGAAATGCAGGGTTAAGGGCCTTGCTCAAGGGCCCAACGGCTGCGTGGATCTTATCGTGGCTACACCAGAGATTCGAACAACCAATGTCCCTGTCAGGTACCGTAACCAGTAGAATACAGGCCGCCCTTGCGAAAATTACAGGAATGCGATGGCCGGGAATCGAACCCGGGTCAACTGCTTGGAAGGCAGCTATGCTCACCACGATACCACCATCGCCCTGTATTTCAGCTACACCAGCATGTATACTTCAAAACGGACCAGATGCAGTAACATTTCAAAACAGAAATGACCTGGGTAAGGATCAAACTCACGACCTTCAGACCATGAGACGGTTGCCTATTGCTGCAGCTTGCAGAGTAGGACAAAGATACAACAATATTAAATGAAATCAAATACAATAATAAAGCAAAATTTGTCTCCTTTGCTGGGTGAAACATGTGACACTGTTAGCTCCTGCTGCCAGTGGTTAAGTATGTAGGTGACGTTTGACGGGCACTGTGGTCCTCCTGGTTACTGGCCTCGTTAGCGCAGTAGGCAGCGCGTCAGTCTCATAATCTGAAGGTCGTGAGTTCGATCCTCACATGGGGCATTGGTTTTCATTTACCTGGTCTGGTGGACATGTACAGTACTCGGTTAATGCCTCGCACTGGGCATGGGCCCTGTTTCATACACGTCGCTAACTCGGTTAGCCCGATTCGATTGTTGACGTTTTGGGATAAAGACAGGATGTTGGGCTTCATGAAGGGATTCCACAATATAGACGGGCTACACGGTCTGCTGGTTTTCGTTGTTACTCAGCACATAATTAAAAAACATTTTCTTCTTGCTTGGAGAGGTTTTCGGACCCCTAGATATTTTAAGACCCTATGCTGTTGAAAACATTTTCATTCCCACTTGGAAATGACGTAGAATTGAGTTTCATGAGTCAAAACAACGAAAATGACTTACCGCAATGCACAGTAGTTCTGTCCATATCTCAGATTTTTTCACCTACTTTGTTTCGTATGTGTAGCACTTTATTTATGCCTAAATTATGATAATAAACAACATCCATTTGGTATTGTAAATGGTACTTTTTTCAAGTTTCTGTGAGGCTCATCCCTGGAGTTGTAAAGCCTAGAACACTGCAAAAAGGGTGAGGGTTGCGCGAAGGGGTTAAAACACTGGGATTGCAAATGAGGTTGGAAGGAAAGCCAGCATACGCAGGGGGGCCCAGGACTGAGTTTGGGAACCACTGCTCTGACAGATGGACACGGATAAAACATGGTTCAACAGGTTAAAACGTGTTTCTGCCCGGTTTCAGGCAGAGGACCTTTCGCGTGTTAGGCTAACGTGACAACCACTACACTACAGAAACCTTGACACACCCCTGCACATTCAGCCTGCCCAAATCGTTAGGGTCAGATGACTGGGTCAGAGCATATCTGATGCTGCCAGTGGTCAGGCATGTAGGGGACGTTTGCCCGACACTGTGAGCGCCTAGGTTACGGGCCTCGTCAGTGCAGTAGGCAGCGCGTCAATCTCATAATCTGAAGGTTGTGAGTTTGATAGTCACACAGGGCATTACGTTTTTGTTTACCATTACGTTACTGGCATTGGGCAGACGCTCTTACCCAGAGAGACGTACAGTTGATTAGACTAAGCAGGAGACAATCCTCCCCTGGGGAAATGCAGGGTTAAGGGCCTTGCTCAAGGGCCCAACGGCTGTGTGGATCTTATCGTGGCTACACCAGAGATTCGAACAACCAATGTCCCTGTCATGTACCTTAACCACTAGAATACAGGCCACCCGTGCGAAAATAACAGGAATGCGATGGCCGGGAATCGAACGCGGGTCAACTGCTTGGAAGGCAGCTATGCTCACCACTATACCACCATCGCCCCACACCGGCATTTGGCAGACGCTCTTATCCAGTGAGACGTACAGTTGATTAGACTAAGCAGGAGACAATCCTCCCATGGAGAAATGCAGGGTTAAGGGCCTTGCTCAAGGGCCCAATGGCTGCGTGGATCTTACCGTGGCTACACCAGAGATTCGAACAACCAATGTCCCTGTCATGTACCTTAACCACTAGAATACAGGCCACCCGTGCGAAAATAACAGGAATGCGATGGCCGGGAATCGAACCCGGGTCAACTGCTTGGAAGGCAGCTTTGCTCACCACTATACCACCATCGCCTCACACTGGCGTTTGGCAGACGCTCTTATCCAGAGAGACGTACAGTTGATTAGACTAAGCAGGAGACAATCCACCCCTGGAGAAATGCAGGGTTAAGGGCCTTGCTCAAGGGCCCAACGGCTGCGTGGATCTTATCGTGGCTACACCAGAGATTCGAACAACCAATGTCCCTGTCAGGTACCTTAACCAGTAGAATACAGGCCACCCTTGCGAAAAGTACAGGAATGCGATGGCCGGGAATCGAACCCGGGTCAACTGCTTGGAAGGCAGCTATGCTCTCCACTATACCACCATCGCCTCACACTGGCATTTGGCAGACGCTCTTATCCAGTGAGACGTACAGTTGATTAGACTAAGCAGGAGACAATCCTCCCCTGGAGAAATGCAGGGTTAAGGGCCTTGCCCAAGGGCCCAACGGCTGCGTGGATCTTATCGTGGCTACACCAGAGATTCGAACAACCAATGTCCCTGTCATGTACCTTAACCAGTAGAATACAGGCCACCCTTGCGAAAAGTACAGGAATGCGATGGCTGGGAATCGAACCCGGGTCAACTGCTTGGAAGGCAGCTATGCTCAACACTATACCACCATCACCTAGTTTTTCTGCTGCACTAGCATGTACACTTCAAAACGGACCAGATGCAGTAACATTTCAAAAACAGAAATGACCTGGGTAAGGATCAAACTCACGACCTTCAGACCATGAGACTGTTGCCTATTGCTGCAGCTTGCAGAGTAGGACAAAGATACAACAATATTAAATGAAATCAAATACAATAATAAAGCAAAATTTGTCTCCTTTGCTGGGTGAAACATGTGACACTGTTAGCTCCTGCTGCCAGTGGTTAAGTATGTAGGTGACGTTTGACGGGCACTGTGGTCCTCCTGGTTACTGGCCTCGTTAGCGCAGTAGGCAGCGCGTCAGTCTCATAATCTGAAGGTCGTGAGTTCGATCCTCACATGGGGCATTGGTTTTCATTTACCTGGTCTGGTGGACATGTACAGTACTCGGTTAATGCCTCGCACTGGGCATGGGCCCTGTTTCATACACGTCGCTAACTCAGTTAGCCCGATTCGATTGTTGACGTTTTGGGATAAAGACAGGATGTTGGGCTTCATGAAGGGATTCCACAATATAGACGGGCTACACGGTCTGCTGGTTTTCGTTGTTACTCTGCACATAATTAAAAAACATTTTCTTCTTGCTTGGAGAGGTTTTCGGACCCCTAGATATTTTAAGACCCTATGCTGTTGAAAACATTTTCATTCCCACTTGGAAATGACGTAGAATCGAGTTTCATGAGTCAAAACAAAGAAAATGACTTACCGCAATGCAGAGTAGTTCTGTCCATATCTCAGATTTTTTCACCTACTTTGTTTCGTATGTGTAGCACTTTATTTATGCCTAAATTATGATAATAAACAACATCCATTTGGTATTGTAAATGGTACTTTTTTCAAGTTTCTGTGAGGCTCATCCCTGGAGTTGTAAAGCCTAGAACACTGCAAAAAGGGTGAGGGTTGCGCGAAGGGGTTAAAACACTGGGATTGCAAATGAGGTTGGAAGGAAAGCCAGCATACGCAGGGGGGCCCAGGACTGAGTTTGGGAACCACTGCTCTGACAGATGGACACGGATAAAACATGGTTCAACAGGTTAAAACGCGTTTCTGCCCGGTTTCAGGCAGAGGACCTTTCGCGTGTTAGGCTAACGTGACAACCACTACACTACAGAAACCTTGACACACCCCTGCACATTCAGCCTGCCCAAATCGTTAGGGTCAGATGACTGGGTCAGAGCATATCTGATGCTGCCAGTGGTCAGGCATGTAGGGGACGTTTGCCCAACACTGTGAGCGCCTAGGTTACGGGCCTCGTCAGTGCAGTAGGCAGCGCGTCAATCTCATAATCTGAAGGTTGTGAGTTTGATGGTCACACAGGGCATTACGTTTTTGTTTACCATTACGTTACTGGCATTTGGCAGACGCTCTTACCCAGAGAGACGTACAGTTGATTAGACTAAGCAAGAGACAATCCTCCCCTGGAGAAATGCAGGGTTAAGGGCCTTGCTCAAGGGCCCAACGGCTGCGTGGATCTTTTCGTGGCTACACCAGAGATTCGAACAACCAATGTCCCTGTCATGTACCTTAACCAGTAGAATACAGGCCACCCTTGCGAAAAGTAGAGGAATGCGATGGCCGGGAATCGAACCCGGATCAACTGCTTGGAAGGCAGCTATGCTCACCACTATACCACCATCGCCTCACACTGGCATTTGGCAGACGCTCTTATCCAGTGGGACGTACAGTTGATTAGACTAAGCAGGAGACAATCCTCCCCTGGAGAAATGCAGGGTTAAGGGCCTTGCTCAAGGGCCCAACGGCGGCGTGGATCTTATCATGGCTACACCAGAGATTCGAACAACCAATGTCCCTGTCATGTACCTTAACCAGTAGAATACAGGCCACCCTTGCGAAAATCACAGGAATGCGATGGCCGGGAATCGAACCCGGGTCAACTGCTTGGAAGGCAGCTATGCTCACCACTATACCACCATCGCCCCACACTGGCATTTAGCAGACGCTCTTATCCAGTGAGAGGTACAGATGATTAGACTAAGCAGGAGACAATCCTCCCCTGGAGAAATGGCGGGTTAAGGGCCTTGCTCAAGGGCCCAAGGGCTGCGTGGATCTTATCGTGGCTACACCAGAGATTCGAACAACCAATGTCCCTGTCATGTACCTTAACCACGAGAATACAGGCCACCCTTGCGAAAATCACAGGAATGCGATGGTCGGGAATCGAACCCGGGTCAACTGCTTGGAAGGCAGCTATGCTCACCACTATACCACCATCGCCCCACACCGGCATTTGGCAGACGCTCTTATCCAGTGAGACGTACAGTTGATTAGACTAAGCAGGAGACAATCCTCCCATGGAGAAATGCAGGGTTAAGGGCCTTGCTCAAGGGCCCAATGGCTGCGTGGATCTTACCGTGGCTACACCAGAGATTCGAACAACCAATGTCCCTGTCATGTACCTTAACCACTAGAATACAGGCCACCCGTGCGAAAATTACAGGAATGCGATGGCCGGGAATCGAACCCGGGTCAACTGCTTGGAAGGCAGCTATGCTCTCCACTATACCACCATCGCCTCACACTGGCATTTGGCAGACGCTCTTATCCAGTGAGACGTACAGTTGATTAGACTAAGCAGGAGACAATCCTCCCCTGGAGAAATGCAGGGTTAAGGGCCTTGCTCAAGGGCCCAACGGCTGCGTGGATCTTATCGTGGCTACACCAGAGATTCGAACAACCAATGTCCCTGTCATGTACCTTAACCAGTAGAATACAGGCCACCCTTGCGAAAAGTACAGGAATGCGATGGCCGGGAATCGAACCCGGGTCAACTGCTTGGAAGGCAGCTATGCTCAACACTATACCACCATCACCTAGTTTTTCTGCTGCACTAGCATGTACACTTCAAAACGGACCAGATGCAGTAACATTTCAAAAACAGAAATGACCTGGGTAAGGATCAAACTCACGACCTTCAGACCATGAGACTGTTGCCTATTGCTGCAGCTTGCAGAGTAGGACAAAGATACAACAATATTAAATGAAATCAAATACAATAATAAAGCAAAATTTGTCTCCTTTGCTGGGTGAAACATGTGACACTGTTAGCTCCTGCTGCCAGTGGTTAAGTATGTAGGTGACGTTTGACGGGCACTGTGGTCCTCCTGGTTACTGGCCTCGTTAGCGCAGTAGGCAGCGCGTCAGTCTCATAATCTGAAGGTCGTGAGTTCGATCCTCACATGGGGCATTGGTTTTCATTTACCTGGTCTGGTGGACATGTACAGTACTCGGTTAATGCCTCGCACTGGGCATGGGCCCTGTTTCATACACGTCGCTAACTCAGTTAGCCCGATTCGATTGTTGACGTTTTGGGATAAAGACAGGATGTTGGGCTTCATGAAGGGATTCCACAATATAGACGGGCTACACGGTCTGCTGGTTTTCGTTGTTACTCTGCACATAATTAAAAAACATTTTCTTCTTGCTTGGAGAGGTTTTCGGACCCCTAGATATTTTAAGACCCTATGCTGTTGAAAACATTTTCATTCCCACTTGGAAATGACGTAGAATCGAGTTTCATGAGTCAAAACAAAGAAAATGACTTACCGCAATGCAGAGTAGTTCTGTCCATATCTCAGATTTTTTCACCTACTTTGTTTCGTATGTGTAGCACTTTATTTATGCCTAAATTATGATAATAAACAACATCCATTTGGTATTGTAAATGGTACTTTTTTCAAGTTTCTGTGAGGCTCATCCCTGGAGTTGTAAAGCCTAGAACACTGCAAAAAGGGTGAGGGTTGCGCGAAGGGGTTAAAACACTGGGATTGCAAATGAGGTTGGAAGGAAAGCCAGCATACGCAGGGGGGCCCAGGACTGAGTTTGGGAACCACTGCTCTGACAGATGGACACGGATAAAACATGGTTCAACAGGTTAAAACGCGTTTCTGCCCGGTTTCAGGCAGAGGACCTTTCGCGTGTTAGGCTAACGTGACAACCACTACACTACAGAAACCTTGACACACCCCTGCACATTCAGCCTGCCCAAATCGTTAGGGTCAGATGACTGGGTCAGAGCATATCTGATGCTGCCAGTGGTCAGGCATGTAGGGGACGTTTGCCCAACACTGTGAGCGCCTAGGTTACGGGCCTCGTCAGTGCAGTAGGCAGCGCGTCAATCTCATAATCTGAAGGTTGTGAGTTTGATGGTCACACAGGGCATTACGTTTTTGTTTACCATTACGTTACTGGCATTTGGCAGACGCTCTTACCCAGAGAGACGTACAGTTGATTAGACTAAGCAAGAGACAATCCTCCCCTGGAGAAATGCAGGGTTAAGGGCCTTGCTCAAGGGCCCAACGGCTGCGTGGATCTTTTCGTGGCTACACCAGAGATTCGAACAACCAATGTCCCTGTCATGTACCTTAACCAGTAGAATACAGGCCACCCTTGCGAAAAGTAGAGGAATGCGATGGCCGGGAATCGAACCCGGATCAACTGCTTGGAAGGCAGCTATGCTCACCACTATACCACCATCGCCTCACACTGGCATTTGGCAGACGCTCTTATCCAGTGGGACGTACAGTTGATTAGACTAAGCAGGAGACAATCCTCCCCTGGAGAAATGCAGGGTTAAGGGCCTTGCTCAAGGGCCCAACGGCGGCGTGGATCTTATCATGGCTACACCAGAGATTCGAACAACCAATGTCCCTGTCATGTACCTTAACCAGTAGAATACAGGCCACCCTTGCGAAAATCACAGGAATGCGATGGCCGGGAATCGAACCCGGGTCAACTGCTTGGAAGGCAGCTATGCTCACCACTATACCACCATCGCCCCACACTGGCATTTAGCAGACGCTCTTATCCAGTGAGAGGTACAGATGATTAGACTAAGCAGGAGACAATCCTCCCCTGGAGAAATGGCGGGTTAAGGGCCTTGCTCAAGGGCCCAAGGGCTGCGTGGATCTTATCGTGGCTACACCAGAGATTCGAACAACCAATGTCCCTGTCATGTACCTTAACCACGAGAATACAGGCCACCCTTGCGAAAATCACAGGAATGCGATGGTCGGGAATCGAACCCGGGTCAACTGCTTGGAAGGCAGCTATGCTCACCACTATACCACCATCGCCCCACACCGGCATTTGGCAGACGCTCTTATCCAGTGAGACGTACAGTTGATTAGACTAAGCAGGAGACAATCCTCCCATGGAGAAATGCAGGGTTAAGGGCCTTGCTCAAGGGCCCAATGGCTGCGTGGATCTTACCGTGGCTACACCAGAGATTCGAACAACCAATGTCCCTGTCATGTACCTTAACCACTAGAATACAGGCCACCCGTGCGAAAATTACAGGAATGCGATGGCCGGGAATCGAACCCGGGTCAACTGCTTGGAAGGCAGCTATGCTCTCCACTATACCACCATCGCCTCACACTGGCATTTGGCAGACGCTCTTATCCAGTGAGACGTACAGTTGATTAGACTAAGCAGGAGACAATCCTCCCCTGGAGAAATGCAGGGTTAAGGGCCTTGCTCAAGGGCCCAACGGCTGCGTGGATCTTATCGTGGCTACACCAGAGATTCGAACAACCAATGTCCCTGTCATGTACCTTAACCAGTAGAATACAGGCCACCCTTGCGAAAAGTACAGGAATGCGATGGCCGGGAATCGAACCCGGGTCAACTGCTTGGAAGGCAGCTATGCTCAACACTATACCACCATCACCTAGTTTTTCTGCTGCACTAGCATGTACACTTCAAAACGGACCAGATGCAGTAACATTTCAAAAACAGAAATGACCTGGGTAAGGATCAAACTCACGACCTTCAGACCATGAGACTGTTGCCTATTGCTGCAGCTTGCAGAGTAGGACAAAGATACAACAAAATTAAATGAAATCAAATACAATAATAAAGCAAAATTTGTCTCCTTTGCTGGGTGAAACATGTGACACTGTTAGCTCCTGCTGCCAGTGGTTAAGTATGTAGGTGACGTTTGACGGGCACTGTGGTCCTCCTGGTTACTGGCCTTGTTAGCGCAGTAGGCAGCGCGTCAGTCTCATAATCTGAAGGTCGTGAGTTCGATCCTCACATGGGGCATTGGTTTTCATTTACCTGGTCTGGTGGACATGTACAGTACTCGGTTAATGCCTCGCACTGGGCATGGGCCCTGTTTCATACACGTCGCTAACTCAGTTAGCCCGATTCGATTGTTGACGTTTTGGGATAAAGACAGGATGTTGGGCTTCATGAAGGGATTCCACAATATAGACGGTCTACACGGTCTGCTGGTTTTCGTTGTTACTCTGCACATAATTAAAAAACATTTTCTTCTTGCTTGGAGAGGTTTTCGGACCCCTAGATATTTTAAGACCCTATGCTGTTGAAAACATTTTCATTCCCACTTGGAAATGACGTAGAATCGAGTTTCATGAGTCAAAACCAAGAAAATGACTTACCGCAATGCAGAGTAGTTCTGTCCATATCTCAGATTTTTTCACCTACTTTGTTTCGTATGTGTAGCACTTTTTTTATGCCTAAATTATGATAATAAACAACATCCATTTGGTATTGTAAATGGTACTTTTTTCAAGTTTCTGTGAGGCTCATCCCTGGAGTTGTAAAGCCTAGAACACTGCAAAAAGGGTGAGGGTTGCGCGAAGGGGTTAAAACACTGGGATTGCAAATGAGGTTGGAAGGAAAGCCAGCATACGCAGGGGGGCCCAGGACTGAGTTTGGGAACCACTGCTCTGACAGATGGACACGGATAAAACATGGTTCAACAGGTTAAAACGCGTTTCTGCCCGGTTTCAGGCAGAGGACCTTTCGCGTGTTAGGCTAACGTGACAACCACTACACTACAGAAACCTTGACACACCCCTGCACATTCAGCCTGCCCAAATCGTTAGGGTCAGATGACTGGGTCAGAGCATATCTGATGCTGCCAGTGGTCAGGCATGTAGGGGACGTTTGCCCAACACTGTGAGCGCCTAGGTTACGGGCCTCGTCAGTGCAGTAGGCAGCGCGTCAATCTCATAATCTGAAGGTTGTGAGTTTGATGGTCACACAGGGCATTACGTTTTTGTTTACCATTACGTTACTGGCATTTGGCAGACGCTCTTACCCAGAGAGACGTACAGTTGATTAGACTAAGCAGGAGACAATCCTCCCCTGGGGAAATGCAGGGTTAAGGGCCTTGCTAAAGGGCCCAACGGCTGCGTGGATCTTTTCGTGGCTACACCAGAGATTCGAACAACCAATGTCCCAGTGACGTACCTTAACCAGTAGAATACAGGCCGCCCTTGCGAAAATTAAAGGAATGCGATGGCCGGGAATCGAACCCGGATAAACTGCTTGGAAGGCAGCTATGCTCACCACTATGCCACCATCGCCCCACACTGGCATTTAGCAGACGCTCTTATCCAGTGGGACGTACAGTTGATTAGACTAAGCAGGAGACAATCCTCCCCTGGAGAAATGCAGGGTTAAGGGCCTTGCTCAAGGGCCCAACGGCGGCGTGGATCTTATCATGGCTACACCAGAGATTCGAACAACCAATGTCCCTGTCATGTACCTTAACCACGAGAATACAGGCCACCCTTGCGAAAATTACTGGAATGCGATGGCCGGGAATCGAACCCTGGTCAACTGCTTGGAAGGCAGCTATGCTCACCACTATACCACCATCGCCCTACACTGGCATTTGGCAGACGCTCTTACCCAGAGAGACGTACAGTTGATTAGACTAAGCAGGAGACAATCCTCCCCTGGGGAAATGCAGGGTTAAGGGCCTTGCTCAAGGACCCAACGGCTGCGTGGATCTTATCGTGGCTACACCAGAGATTCGAACAACCAATGTCCCTGTCAGGTACCTTAACCAGTAGAATAAAGGCCACCCTTGCGAAAAGTACAGGAATGCGATGGCCGGGAATCGAACCCGGGTCAACTGCTTGGAAGGCAGCTATGCTCACCACTATACCACCATCGCCCTACACTGGCATTTGGCAGACGCTCTTATCCAGTGAGAGGTACAGATGATTAGACTAAGCAGGAGACAATCCTCCCCTGGAGAAATGGCGGGTTAAGGGCCTTGCTCAAGGGCCCAAGGGCTGCGTGGATCTTATCGTGGCTACACCAGAGATTCGAACAACCAATGTCCCTGTCATGTACCTTAACCACGAGAATACAGGCCACCCTTGCGAAATTCACAGGAATGCGATGGCCGGGAATCGAACCCGGGTCAACTGCTTGGAAGGCAGCTATGCTCACCACTATACCACCATCGCCTCACACTGGCGTTTGGCAGACGCTCTTATCCAGAGAGAAGTACAGTTTATTAGACTAAGCAGGAGACAATCCCCCCTGGAGAAATGCAGGGTTAAGGGCCTTGCTCAAGGGCCCAACGGCTGCGTGGATCTTATCGTGGCTACACCAGAGATTCGAACAACCAATGTCCCTGTCATGTACCTTAACCACTAGAATACAGGCCACCCTTGCGAAAATTACTGGAATGCGATGGCAGGGAATCGAACCCGGGTCAATTGCTTGGAAGGCAGCTATGCTCACCACTATACCACCATCGCCTCACACTGGCGATTGGCAGACGCTCTTATCCAGAGAGACGTACAGTTGATTAGACTAAGCAGGAGACAATCCTCCCCTGGAGCTCATCGTGGCTACACCAGAGATTCGAACAACCAATGTCCCTGTCATGTACCTTAACCACTAGAATACAGGCCACCCTTGCGAAAATTACTGGAATGCGATGGCAGGGAATCGAACCCGGGTCAATTGCTTGGAAGGCAGCTATGCTCACCACTATACCACCATCGCCTCACACTGGCGATTGGCAGACGCTCTTATCCAGAGAGACGTACAGTTGATTAGACTAAGCAGGAGACAATCCTCCCCTGGAGCTCATCGTGGCTACACCAGAGATTCGAACAACCAATGTCCCTGTCATGTACCTTAACCACTAGAATACAGGCCACCCTTGCGAAAATCACAGGAATGCGATGGCAGGGAATCGAACCCGGGTCAACTGCTTGGAAGGCAGCTATGCTCACCACTATACCACCATCGCCCCACACTGGCATTTAGCAGACGCTCTTATCCAGAGAGAAGTACAGTTGATTAGACTAAGCAGGAGGCAATCCCCCCTGGAGAAATGCAGGGTTAAGGGCCTTGCTCAAGGGCCCAACGGCTCCGTGGATCTTATCGTGGCTACACCAGAGATTCGAACAACCAATGTCCCTGTCATGTACCTTAACCACTAGAATACAGGCCACCCTTGCGAAAATTACTGGAATGCGATGGCCGGGATACAAACCCGGGTCAACTGCTTGGAAGGCAGCTATGCTCACCACTATAGCACCATCGCCTAGTTTTGCGGCTACACTAGCCTGTATACTTCAAAACGGACCAAATGCAGTAACATTTCAAAACAGAAATGACCTGGGTAAGGATCAAACTCACGACCTTCAGACCATGAGACTGTTGCCTATTGCTGCAGCTTGCAGAGCAGGACAAAGATACAACAATATTAAATGAAATCAAATACAATAATAAAGCAAAATTTGTCTCCTTTGCTGGGTGAAACATGTGACACTGTTAGCTCCTGCTGCCAGTGGTTAAGTATGTAGGTGACGTTTGACGGGCACTGTGGTCTTCCCGGTTACTGGCCTCGTTAGCGCAGTAGGCAGCGCGTCAGTCTCATAATCTGAAGGTCGTGAGTTCGATCCTCACATGGGGCATTGGTTTTCATTTACCTGGTCTGGTGGACATGTACAGTACTCGGTTAATGCCTCGCACTGGGCATGGGCCCTGTTTCATACACGTCGCTAACTCGGTTAGCCCGATTCGATTGTTGACGTTTTGGGATAAAGACAGGATGTTGGGCTTCATGAAGGGATTCCACAATATAGACGGGCTACACGGTCTGCTGGTTTTCGTTGTTACTCTGCACATAATTAAAAAACATTTTCTTCTTGCTTGGAGAGGTTTTCGGACCCCTAGATATTTTAAGACCCTATGCTGTTGAAAACATTTTCAATCCCACTTGGAAATGATGTAGAATTGAGTTTCATGAGTCAAAACAACGAAAATGACTTACCGCAATGCACAGTAGTTCTGTCCATATCTCAGATTTTTTCACCTACTTTGTTTCGTATGTGTAGCACTTTATTTATGCCTAAATTATGATAATAAACAACATCCATTTGGTATTGTAAATGGTACTTTTTTCAAGTTTCTGTGAGGCTCATCCCTGGAGTTGTAAAGCCTAGAACACTGCAAAAAGGGTGAGGGTTGCGCGAAGGGGTTAAAACACTGGGATTGCAAATGAGGTTGGAAGGAAAGCCAGCATACGCAGGGGGGCCCAGGACTGAGTTTGGGAACCACTGCTCTGACAGATGGACACGGATAAAAGATGGTTCAACAGGTTAAAACGCGTTTCTGCCCAGTTTCAGGCAGAGGACCTTTCGAGTGTTAGGCTAACGTGACAACCACTACACTACAGAAACCTTGACACACCCCTGCACATTCAGCCTGCCCAAATCGTTAGGGTCAGATGACTGGGTCAGAGCATATCTGATGCTGCCAGTGGTCAGGCATGTAGGGGACGTTTGCCCGACACTATGAGCGCCTAGGTTACGGGCCTCGTCAGTGCAGTAGGCAGCGCGTCAATCTCATAATCTGAAGGTTGTGAGTTTGATCGTCACACAGGGCATTACGTTTTTGTTTACCATTACGTTACTGGCATTTGGCAGACGCTCTTACCCAGAGAGACGTACAGTTGATTAGACTAAGCAGGAGACAATCCTCCCCTGGGGAAATGCAGGGTTAAGGGCCTTGCTCAAGGGCCCAACGGCTGTGTGGATCTTACCGTGGCAACACCAGAGATTCGAACAACCAATGTCCCAGTGACGTACCTTAACCACTAGAATACAGGCCGCCCTTGCGAAAATTAAAGGAATGCGATGGCCGGGAATCGAACCCGGGTCAACTGCTTGGAAGGCAGCTATGCTCACCACTATACCACCATCGCCCCACACTGGCATTTAGCAGACGCTCTTATCCAGAGAGACGTACAGTTGATTAGACTAAGCAGGAGACAATCCTCCCCTGGGGAAATGCAGGGTTAAGGGCCTTGCTCAAGGACCCAACGGCTGCGTGGATCTTATCGTGGCTACACCAGAGATTCGAACAACCAATGTCCCTGTCAGGTACCTTAACCAGTAGAATAAAGGCCACCCTTGCGAAAAGTACAGGAATGCGATGGCCGGGAATCGAACCCGGGTCAACTGCTTGGAAGGCAGCTATGCTCACCACTATACCACCATCGCCCTACACTGGCATTTGGCAGACGCTCTTATCCAGTGAGACGTACAGATGATTAGACTAAGCAGGAGACAATCCTCCCCTGGAGAAATGGAGGGTTAAGGGCCTTGCTCAAGGGCCCAAGGGCTGCGTGGATCTTATCGTGGCTACACCAGAGATTCGAACAACCAATGTCCCTGTCATGTACCTTAACTACGAGAATACAGGCCACCCTTGCGAAAATTACAGGAATGCGATGGCCGGGAATCGAACCCGGGTCAACTGCTTGGAAGGCAGCTATGCTCACCACTATACCACCATCACCCCACACTGGCATTTGGCAGACGCTCTTATCCAGTGAGACGTACAGTTGATTAGACTAAGCAGGAGACAATCCTCCCCTGGAGAAATGCAGGGTTAAGGGCCTTGCTCAAGGGCCCAACGGCTGCGTGGATCTTATCTTGGCTACACCAGAGATTCGAACAACCAATGTCCCTGTCAGGTACCTTAACCAGTAGAATACAGGCCACCCTTGCGAAAAGTAGAGGAATGCGATGGCCGGGAATCGAACCCGGGTCAACTGCTTGGAAGGCAGCTATGCTCACCACTATACCACCATCGCCTATTTTTTTGCCTACACTAGCATGTATACTTCAAAACGGACCAGATGCAGTAACATTTCAAAACAGAAATGACCCGGGTAAGGATCAAACTCACGACCTTCAGACCATGAGACTGTTGCCTATTGCTGCAGCTTGCAGAGTAGGACAAAGATACAACAATATTAAATGAAATCAAATACAATAATAAAGCAAAATTTGTATCCTTTGCTGGGTGAAACATGTGACACTGTTAGCTCCTGCTGCCAGTGGTTAAGTATGTAGGTGACGTTTGACGGGCACTGTGGTCTTCTTGGGTACTGGCCTCGTTAGCGCAGTAGGCAGCGCGTCAGTCTCATAATCTGAAGGTCGTGAGTTCGATCCTCACATGGGGCATTGGTTTTCATTTACCTGGTCTGGTGGACATGTACAGTCCTCGGTTAATGCCTCGCACTGGGCACGGGCCCTGTTTCATACACGTCGCTAACTCGGTTAGCCCGATTCGATTGTTGACGTTTTGGGATAAAGACAGGATGTTGGGCTTCATGAAGGGATTCCACAATATAGACGGGCTACACGGTCTGCTGGTTTTCATTGTTACTCTGCACATAATTAAAAAACATTTTCTTCTCGCTTGGAGAGGTTTTCGGACCCCTAGATATTTTAAGACCCTATGCTGTTGAAAACATTTTCATTCCCACTTGGAAATGATGTAGAATTGAGTTTCATGAGTCAAAACAACAAAAATGACTTACCGCAATGCACAGTAGTTCTGTCCATATCTCAGATTTTTTCACCTACTTTGTTTCGTATGTGTAGCACTTTATTTATGCCTAAATTATGATAATAAACAACATCCATTTGGTATTGTAAATGGTACTTTTTTCAAGTTTCTGTGAGGCTCATCCCTGGAGTTGTAAAGCCTAGAACACTGCAAAAAGGGTGAGGGTTGCGCGAAGGGGTTAAAACACTGGGATTGCAAATGAGGTTGGAAGGAAAGCCAGCATACGCAGGGGGGCCCAGGACTGAGTTTGGGAACCACTGCTCTGACAGATGGACACGGATAAAACATGGTTCAACAGGTTAAAACGTGTTTCTGCCCGGTTTCAGGCAGAGGACCTTTCGCGTGTTAGGCTAACGTGACAACCACTACACTACAGAAACCTTGACACACCCCTGCACATTCAGCCTGCCCAAATCGTTAGGGTCAGATGACTGGGTCAGAGCATATCTGATGCTGCCAGTGGTCAGGCATGTAGGGGACGTTTGCCCGACACTGTGAGCGCCTAGGTTACGGGCCTCGTCAGTGCAGTAGGCAGGGCGTCAATCTCATAATCTGAAGGTTGTGAGTTTGATCGTCACACAGGGCATTACGTTTTTGTTTACCATTACGTTACTGGCATTTGGCAGACGCTCTTACCCAGATAGACGTACAGTTGATTAGACTAAGCAGGAGACAATCCTCCCCTGGTGAAATGCAGGGTTAAGGGCCTTGCTCAAGGGCCCAACGGCTGTGTGGATCTTACCGTGGCTACACCAGAGATTCGAACAACCAATGTCCCAGTGACGTACCTTAACCACTAGAATACAGGCCGCCCTTGCGAAAATTACAGGAATGCGATTGCCAGGAATCGAATCCGGGTCAACTGCTTGGAAGGCAGCTATGCTCACCACTATACCACCATCGCCCCCCACTGGCATTTGGCAGACGCTCTTATCCAGAGAGACGTACAGTTGATTAGACTAAGGAGGAGACAATCCTCCCCTGGAGAAATGCAGGGTTAAGGGCCTTGCTCAAGGGCCCAACGGCTGCGTGGATCATATCGTGGCTACACCAGAGATTTGAACAACCAATGACCCTGTCAGGTACCTTAACCAGTAGAATACAGGCCACCCTTGCGAAAAGTACAGGAATGCGATGGCCGGGAATCGAACCCGGGTCAACTGCTTGGAAGGCAGCCATGCTCACCACTATACCACCATCGCCCCACACTGGCATTTAGCAGACGCTCTTATCCAGAGAGACGTACAGTTGATTAGACAAAGCAGGAGACAATCCTCCCCTGGAGAAATGCAGGGTTAAGGGCCTTGCTCAAGGGCCCAACGGCTGCGTGGATCTTTTCGTGGCAACACCAGAGATTAGAACAACCAATGTCCCTGTCATGTACCTTAACCACCAGAATACAGGCCACCCTTGCGAAAATTACTGGAATGCGATGGCCGGGAATCGAACCCGGGTCAACTGCTTGGAAGGCAGCTATGCTCACCACTATACCACCATCGCCCCACACTGGCATTTAGCAGACGCTCTTATCCAGAGAGAAGTACAGTTGATTAGACTAAGCAGGAGACAATCCCCCCTGGAGAAATGCAGGGTTAAGGGCCTTGCTCAAGGGCTCAACGGCTGCGTGGATCTTATCGTGGCTACACCAGAGATTCGAACAACCAATGTCCCTGTCATGTACCTTAACCACTAGAATACAGGCCACCCTTGCGAAAATAACTGGAATGCGATGGCCGGGAATCGAACCCGGGTCAACTGCTTGGAAGGCAGCTATGCTCACCACTATACCACCATCGCCTAGTTTTTTGGCTACACTAGCATGTATACTTCAAAACGGACCAGATGCAGTAACATTTCAAAACAGAAATGACCCGGGTAAGGATCAAACTCACGACCTTCAGACCATGAGACTGTTGCCTATTGCTGCAGCTTGCAGAGTAGGACAAAGATACAACAATATTAAATGAAATCAAATGCAATAATAAAGCAAAATTTGTCTCCTTTGCTGGGTGAAACATGTGACACTGTTAGCTCCAGCTGCCAGTGGTTAAGTATGTAGGTGACGTTTGACGGGCACTGTGGTCTTCTTGGGTACTGGCCTCGTTAGCGCAGTAGGCAGCGCGTCAGTCTCATAATCTGAAGGTCGTGAGTTCGATCCTCACATGGGGCATCGGTTTTCATTTACCTGGTCTGGTGGACATGTACAGTACTCGGTTAATGCCTCGCACTGGGCATGGGCCCTGTTTCATACACGTCGCTAACTCGGTTAGCCCGATTCGATTGTTGACGTTTTGGGATAAAAACAGGATGTTCGGCTTCATGAAGGGATTCCACAATATAGACGGGCTACACGGTCTGCTGGTTTTCGTTGTTACTCTGCACATAATTAAAAAACATTTTCTTCTTGCTTGGAGAGGTTTTCGGACCCCTAGATATTTTAAGACCCTATGCTGTTGAAAACATTTTCATTCCCACTTGGAAATGATGTAGAATTGAGTTTCATGAGTCAAAACAACGAAAATGACTTACCGCAATGCACAGTAGTTCTGTCCATATCTCAGATTTTTTCACCTACAACGGCTGTGTGGATCTTACCGTGGCTACACCAGAGATTCAAACAACCAATGTCCCTGTCATGTACCTTAACCACTAGAATACAGGCCACCCTTGCGAAAATCACAGGAATGCGATTGCCGGGAATCGAACCCGGGTCAACTGCTTGGAAGGCAGCTATGCTCACCACTATACCACCATCGCCCCACACTGGCATTTAGCAGACGCTCTTATCCAGAGAGACGTACAGTTGATTAGACAAAGCAGGAGACAATCCTCCCCTGGAGAAATGCAGGGTTAAGGGCCTTGCTCAAGGGCCCAACGGCTGCGTGGATCTTTTCGTGGCAACACCAGAGATTAGAACAACCAATGTCCCTGTCATGTACCTTAACCACTAGAATACAGGCCACCCTTGCGAAAATTACTGGAATGCGATGGCCGGGAATCGAACCCGGGTCAACTGCTTGGAAGGCAGCTATGCTCACCACTATACCACCATCGCCCCACACTGGCATTTAGCAGACGCTCTTATCCAGAGAGAAGTACAGTTGATTAGACTAAGCAGGAGACAATCCCCCCTGGAGAAATGCAGGGTTAAGGGCCTTGCTCAAGGGCTCAACGGCTGCGTGGATCTTATCGTGACTACACCAGAGATTCGAACAACCAATGTCCCTGTCATGTACCTTAACCACTAGAATACAGGCCACCCTTGCGAAAATAACTGGAATGCGATGGCAGGGAATCGAACCCGGGTCAACTGCTTGGAAGGCAGCTATGCTCACCACTATACCACCATCGCCCCACACTGGCATTTAGCAGACGCTCTTATCCAGAGAGACGTACAGTTGATTAGACTAAGCAGGAGACAATCCTCCCCTGGAGAAATGCAGGGTTACGGGCCTTGCTCAAGGGCCCAACGGCTGCGTGGATCTTATCGTGGCTACACCAGAGATTCGAACAACCAATGTCCCTGTCATGTACCTTAACCAGTAGAATACAGGCCACCCTTGCGAAAAGTACAGGAATGCGATGGCCGGAAATCGAACCCGGGTCAACTGCTTGGAAGGCAGCTATGCTCACCACTATACCACCATCGCCTATTTTTTTGGCAACACTAGCATGTATACTTCAAAACGGACCAGATGCAGTAACATTTCAAAACAGAAATGACCTGCGTAAGGATCAAACTCACGACCTTCAGACCATGAGAGTGTTGCCTATTGCTGCAGCTTGCAGAGTAGGACAAAGATACAACAATATTAAATGAAATCAAATACAATAATAAAGCAAAATTTGTCTCCTTTGCTGGGTGAAACATGTGACACTGTTAGCTCCTGCTGCCAGTGGTTAAGTATGTAGGTGACGTTTGACGGGCATTGTGGTCTTCCTGGTTACTGGCCTCGTTAGCGCAGTAGGCAGCGCGTCAGTCTCATAATCTGAAGGTCGTGAGTTCGATCCTCACATGGGGCATTGGTTTTCATTTACCTGGTCTGGTGGACATGTACAGTACTCGGTTAATGCCTCGCACTGGGCATGGGCCCTGTTTCATACACGTCGCTAACTCGGTTAGCCCGATTCGATTGTTGACGTTTTGGGATAAAGACAGGATGTTGGGCTTCATGAAGGGATTCCACAATATAGACGGGCTACACGGTCTGCTGGTTTTCGTTGTTACTCTGCACATAATTAAAAAACATTTTCTTCTTGCTTGGAGAGGTTTTCGGACCCCTAGATATTTTAAGACCCTATGCTGTTGAAAACATTTTCATTCCCACTTGGAAATGATGTAGAATTGAGTTTCATGAGTCAAAACAACGAAAATGACTTACCGCAATGCACAGTAGTTCTGTCCATATCTCAGATTTTTTCACCTACTTTGTTTCGTATGTGTAGCACTTTATTTATGCCTAAATTATGATAATAAACAACATCCATTTGGTATTGTAAATGGTACTTTTTTCAAGTTTCTGTGAGGCTCATCCCTGGAGTTGTAAAGACTAGAACACTGCAAAAAGGGTGAGGGTTGCGCGAAGGGGTTAAAACACTGGCATTGCAAATGAGGTTGGAAGGAAAGCCAGCATACGCAGGGGGGCCCAGGACTGAGTTTGGGAACCACTGCTCTGACAGATGGACACGGATAAAACATGGTTCAACAGGTTAAAACGTGTTTCTGCCCGGTTTCAGGCAGAGGACCTTTCGCGTGTTAGGCTAACGTGACAACCACTACACTACAGAAACCTTGACACACCCCTGCACATTCAGCCTGCCCAAATCGTTAGGGTCAGATGACTGGGTCAGAGCATATCTGATGCTGCCAGTGGTCAGGCATGTAGGGGACGTTTGCCCAACACTGTGAGCGCCTAGGTTACGGGCCTCGTCAGTGCAGTAGGCAGCGCGTCAATCTCATAATCTGAAGGTTGTGAGTTTGATCGTCACACAGGGCATTACGTTTTTGTTTACCATTACGTTACTGGCATTTGGCAGACGCTCTTATCCAGTGAGACGTACAGTTGATTAGACTAAGCAGGAGACAATCCTCCCCTGGAGAAATGCAGGCTTAAGGGCCTTGCTCAAGGGCCCAAGGGCTGCGTGGATCTTATCGTGGCTACACCAGAGATTCGAACAACCAATGTCCCTGTCATGTACCTTAACCACGAGAATACAGGCCACCCTTGCGAAAATTACAGGAATGCGATGGCCGGGAATCGAACCCGGGTCAACTGCTTGGAAGGCAGCTATGCTCACCACTATACCACCATCGCCCCACACTGGCATTTGGCAGACGCTCTTATCCAGTGAGACGTACAGTTGATTAGACTAAGCAGGAGACAATCCTCCCCTGGAGAAATGCAGGGTTAAGGGCCTTGCTCAAGGGCCCAACGGCTGCGTGGATCTTATCGTGGCAACACCAGAGATTAGAACAACCAATGTCCCTGTCATGTACCTTAACCACTAGAATACAGGCCACCCTTGCGAAAATTACTGGAATGCGATGGCCGGGAATCGAACCCGGATCAACTGCTTGGAAGGCAGCTATGCTCACCACTATACCACCATCGCCCCACACTGGCATTTAGCAGACGCTCTTATCCAGAGAGAAGTACAGTTGATTAGACTAAGCAGGAGACAATCCTCCCCTGGAGAAATGCAGGGTTAAGGGCCTTGCTCAAGGACTCAACGGCTGCGTGGATCTTATCGTGGCTACACCAGAGATTCGAACAACCAATGTCCCTGTCAGGTACCTTAACCAGTAGAATACAGGCCACCCTTGCGAAAAGTAGAGGAATGCAATGGCCGGGAATCGAACCCGGGTCAACTGCTTGGAAGGCAGCTATGCTCACCACTATACCACTATCGCCTCACACAGGCGTTTGGCAGACGCTCTTATCCAGAGAGACGTACAGTTGATTAGACAAAGCAGGAGACAATCCTCCCCTGGAGAAATGCAGGGTTAAGGGCCTTGCTCAAGGGCCCAACGCCTGCGTGGATCTTATCGTGGCTACACCAGAGATTCGAACAACCAATGTCCCTGTCAGGTACCTTAACCAGTAGAATACAGGCCACCCTTGCGAAAATTACAGGAATGCGATGGCCGGGAATCGAACCCGGGTCAACTGCTTGGAAGGCAGCTATGCTCACCACTATACCACCATCGCCCCACACTGGCATTTAGCAGACGCTCTTATCCAGAGAGAAGTACAGTTGATTAGACTAAGCAGGAGACAATCCCCCCTGGAGAAATGCAGGGTTAAGGGCCTTGCTCAAGGGCCCAACGGCTGCGTGGATCTTATCGTGGCTACACCAGAGATTCGAACAACCAATGTCCCTGTCATGTACCTTAACCACTAGAATACAGGCCACCCTTGCGAAAATTACTGGAATGCGATGGCCGGGATACAAACCCGGGTCAACTGCTTGGAAGGCAGCTATGCTCACCACTATAGCACCATCGCCTAGTTTTGCGGCTACACTAGCCTGTATACTTCAAAACGGACCAAATGCAGTAACATTTCAAAACAGAAATGACCTGGGTAAGGATCAAACTCACGACCTTCAGACCATGAGACTGTTGCCTATTGCTGCAGCTTGCAGAGTAGGACAAAGATACAACAATATTAAATGAAATCAAATACAATAATAAAGCAAAATTTGTCTCCTTTGCTGGGTGAAACATGTGACACTGTTAGCTCCTGCTGCCAGTGGTTAAGTATGTAGGTGACGTTTGACGGGCACTGTGGTCCTCCTGGTTACTGGCCTCGTTAGCGCAGTAGGCAGCGCGTCAGTCTCATAATCTGAAGGTCGTGAGTTCGATCCTCACATGGGGCATTGGTTTTCATTTACCTGGTCTGGTGGACATGTACAGTACTCGGTTAATGCCTCGCACTGGGCATGGGCCCTGTTTCATACACGTCGCTAACTCGGTTAGCCCGATTCGATTGTTGACGTTTAGGGATAAAGACAGGATGTTGGGCTTCATGAAGGGATTCCACAATATAGACGGGCTACACGGTCTGCTGGTTTTCGTTGTTACTCTGCACATAATTAAAAAACATTTTCTTCTTGCTTGGAGAGGTTTTCGGACCCCTAGATATTTTAAGACCCTATGCTGTTGAAAACATTTTCATTCCCACTTGGAAATGACGTAGAATTGAGTTTCATGAGTCAAAACAAAGAAAATGACTTACCGCAATGCACAGTAGTTCTGTCCATATCTCAGATTTTTTCACCTACTTTGTTTCGTATGTGTAGCACTTTATTTATGCCTAAATTATGATAATAAACAACATCCATTTGGTATTGTAAATGGTACTTTTTTCAAGTTTCTGTGAGGCTCATCCCTGGAGTTGTAAAGACTAGAACACTGCAAAAAGGGTGAGGGTTGCGCGAAGGGGTTAAAACACTGGCATTGCAAATGAGGTTGGAAGGAAAGCCAGCATACGCAGGGGGGCCCAGGACTGAGTTTGGGAACCACTGCTCTGACAGATGGACACGGATAAAACATGGTTCAACAGGTTAAAACGTGTTTCTGCCCGGTTTCAGGCAGAGGACCTTTCGCGTGTTAGGCTAACGTGACAACCACTACACTACAGAAACCTTGACACACCCCTGCACATTCAGCCTGCCCAAATCGTTAGGGTCAGATGACTGGGTCAGAGCATATCTGATGCTGCCAGTGGTCAGGCATGTAGGGGACGTTTGCCCAACACTGTGAGCGCCTAGGTTACGGGCCTCGTCAGTGCAGTAGGCAGCGCGTCAATCTCATAATCTGAAGGTTGTGAGTTTGATCGTCACACAGGGCATTACGTTTTTGTTTACCATTACGTTACTGGCATTTGGCAGACGCTCTTACCCAGAGAGACGTACAGTTGATTAGACTAAGCAGGAGACAATCCTCCCCTGGGGAAATGCAGGGTTAAGGGCCTTGCTCAAGGGCCCAACGGCTGCGTGGATCTTATCGTGGCTACACCAGAGATTCGAACAACCAATGTCCCTGTCAGGTACCTTAACCAGTAGAATAAAGGCCACCCTTGCGAAAAGTACAGGAATGCGATGGCCGGGAATCGAACCCGGGTCAACTGTTTGGAAGGCAGCTATGCTCACCACTATACCACCATCGCCCCACGCTGGCATTTGGCAGACGCTCTTATCCAGTGAGACGTACAGTTGATTAGACTAAGCAGGAGACAATCCTCCCCTGGAGAAATGCAGGGTTAAGGGCCTTGCTCAAGGGCCCAAGGGCTGCGTGGATCTTATCGTGGCTACACCAGAGATTCGAACAACCAATGTCCCTGTCAGGTACCTTAACCAGTAGAATAAAGGCCACCCTTGCGAAAAGTACAGGAATGCGATGGCCGGGAATCGAACCCGGGTCAACTGTTTGGAAGGCAGCTATGCTCACCACTATACCACCATCGCCCCACGCTGGCATTTGGAAGACGCTCTTATCCAGTGAGACGTACAGTTGATTAGACTAAGCAGGAGACAATCCTCCCCTGGAGAAATGCAGGGTTAAGGGCCTTGCTCAAGGGCCCAAGGGCTGCGTGGATCTTATCGTGGCTACACCAGAGATTCGAACAACCAATGTCCCTGTCATGTACCTTAACCACGAGAATACAGGCCACCCTTGCGAAAATTACAGGAATGCGATGGCCGGGAATCGAACCCGGGTCAACTGCTTGGAAGGCAGCTATGCTCACCACTATACCACTATACCACCATCGCCCCACACTGGCATTTGGCAGACGCTCTTATCCAGTGAGACGTACAGTTGATTAGACTAAGCAGGAGACAATCCTCCCCTGGAGAAATGCAGGGTTAAGGGCCTTGCTCAAGGGCCCAACAGCTGCGTGGATCTTATCGTGGCTACACCAGAGATTCGAACAACCAATGTCCCGGTCATGTACCTTAACCACGAGAATACAGGCCACCCTTGCGAAAAATCACAGGAATGCGATGGCCAGGAATCGAACCCGGGTCAACTGCTTGGAAGGCAGCTATGCTCACCACTAAACCACCATCGCCCCACACTGGCATTTAGCAGACGCTCTTATCCAGAGAGAAGTACAGTTGATTAGACTAAGCAGGAGACAATCCCCCCTGGAGAAATGCAGGGTTAAGGGCCTTGCTCAAGGGCCCAACGGCTGCGTGGATCTTATCGTGGCTACACCAGAGATTCGAACAACCAATGTCCCTGTCATGTACCTTAACCACTAGAATACAGGCCACCCTTGCGAAAATTACTGGAATGCGATGGCCGGGATACAAACCCGGGTCAACTGCTTGGAAGGCAGCTATGCTCACTACTATAGCACCATCGCCTAGTTTTGCGGCTACACTAGCCTGTATACTTCAAAACGGACCAAATGCAGTAACATTTCAAAACAGAAATGACCTGGGTAAGGATCAAACTCACGACCTTCAGACCATGAGACTGTTGCCTATTGCTGCAGCTTGCAGAGTAGGACAAAGATACAACAATATTAAATGAAATCAAATACAATAATAAAGCAAAATTTGTCTCCTTTGCTGGGTGAAACATGTGACACTGTTAGCTCCTGCTGCCAGTGGTTAAGTATGTAGGTGACGTTTGACGGGCACTGTGGTCCTCCTGGTTACTGGCCTCGTTAGCGCAGTAGGCAGCGCGTCAGTCTCATAATCTGAAGGTCGTGAGTTCGATCCTCACATGGGGCATTGGTTTTCATTTACCTGGTCTGGTGGACATGTACAGTACTCGGTTAATGCCTCGCACTGGGCATGGGCCCTGTTTCATACACGTCACTAACTCGGTTAGCCCGATTCGATTGTTGACGTTTAGGGATAAAGACAGGATGTTGGGCTTCATGAAGGGATTCCACAATATAGACGGGCTACACGGTCTGCTGGTTTTCGTTGTTACTCTGCACATAATTAAAAAACATTTTCTTCTTGCTTGGAGAGGTTTTCGGACCCCTAGATATTTTAAGACCCTATGCTGTTGAAAACATTTTCATTCCCACTTGGAAATGACGTAGAATTGAGTTTCATGAGTCAAAACAAAGAAAATGACTTACCGCAATGCACAGTAGTTCTGTCCATATCTCAGATTTTTTCACCTACTTTGTTTCGTATGTGTAGCACTTTATTTATGCCTAAATTATGATAATAAACAACATCCATTTGGTATTGTAAATGGTACTTTTTTCAAGTTTCTGTGAGGCTCATCCCTGGAGTTGTAAAGACTAGAACACTGCAAAAAGGGTGAGGGTTGCGCGAAGGGGTTAAAACACTGGCATTGCAAATGAGGTTGGAAGGAAAGCCAGCATACGCAGGGGGGCCCAGGACTGAGTTTGGGAACCACTGCTCTGACAGATGGACACGGATAAAACATGGTTCAACAGGTTAAAACGTGTTTCTGCCCGGTTTCAGGCAGAGGACCTTTCGCGTGTTAGGCTAACGTGACAACCACTACACTACAGAAACCTTGACACACCCCTGCACATTCAGCCTGCCCAAATCGTTAGGGTCAGATGACTGGGTCAGAGCATATCTGATGCTGCCAGTGGTCAGGCATGTAGGGGACGTTTGCCCAACACTGTGAGCGCCTAGGTTACGGGCCTCGTCAGTGCAGTAGGCAGCGCGTCAATCTCATAATCTGAAGGTTGTGAGTTTGATCGTCACACAGGGCATTACGTTTTTGTTTACCATTACGTTACTGGCATTTGGCAGACGCTCTTATCCAGTGAGACGTACAGTTGATTAGACTAAGCAGGAGACAATCCTCCCCTGGAGAAATGCAGGCTTAAGGGCCTTGCTCAAGGGCCCAAGGGCTGCGTGGATCTTATCGTGGCTACACCAGAGATTCGAACAACCAATGTCCCTGTCATGTACCTTAACCACGAGAATACAGGCCACCCTTGCGAAAATTACAGGAATGCGATGGCCGGGAATCGAACCCGGGTCAACTGCTTGGAAGGCAGCTATGCTCACCACTATACCACCATCGCCCCACACTGGCATTTGGCAGACGCTCTTATCCAGTGAGACATACAGTTGATTAGACTAAGCAGGAGACAATCCTCCCCTGGAGAAATGCAGGGTTAAGGGCCTTGCTCAAGGGCCCAACGGCTGCGTGGATCTTATCGTGGCTACACCAGAGATTCGAACAACCAATGTCCCTGTCATGTACCTTAACCACGAGAATACAGGCCACCCTTGCGAAAATCACAGGAATGCGATGGCCGGGAATCGAACCCGGGTCAACTGCTTGGAAGGCAGCTATGCTCACCACTATACCACCATCACCTCACACTGGCGTTTGGCCGACGCTCTTATCCAGAGAGACGTACAGTTGATTAGACTAAGCAGGAGACAATCCTCCCCTGGAGAAATGCAGGGTTAAGGGCCTTGCTCAAGGGCCCAACGGCTGCGTGGATCTTTTCGTGGCAACACCAGAGATTAGAACAACCAATGTCCCTGTCATGTACCTTAACCACTAGAATACAGGCCACCCTTGCGAAAATTACTGGAATGCGATGGCCGGGAATCGAACCCGGATCAACTGTTTGGAAGGCAGCTATGCTCACCACTATACCACCATCGCCCCACACTGGCATTTAGCAGACGCTCTTATCCAGAGAGAAGTACAGTTGATTAGACTAAGCAGGAGACAATCCCCCCTGGAGAAATGGAGGGTTAAGGGCCTTGCTCAAGGACTCAACGGCTGCGTGGATCTTATCGTGGCTACACCAGAGATTCGAACAACCAATGTCCCTGTCAGGTACCTTAACCAGTAGAATACAGGCCACCCTTGCGAAAAGTAGAGGAATGCAATGGCCGGGAATCGAACCCGGGTCAACTGCTTGGAAGGCAGCTATGCTCACCACTATACCACCATCACCTCACACTGGCGTTTGGCAGATGCTCTTATCCAGAGAGACGTACAGTTGATTAGACTAAGCAGGAGACAATCCTCCCCTGGAGAAATGCAGGGTTAAGGGCCTTGCTCAAGGGCCCAACGCCTGCGTGGATCTTATCGTGGCTACACCAGAGATTCGAACAACCAATGTCCCTGTCAGGTACCTTAACCAGTAGAATACAGGCCACCCTTGCGAAAAGTACAGGAATGCGATGGCCGGGAATCGAACCCGGGTCAACTGCTTGGAAGGCAGCTATGCTCACCACTATACCACCATCGCCCCACACTGGCATTTAGCAGACGCTCTTATCCAGAGAGAAGTACAGTTGATTAGACTAAGCAGGAGACAAGCCCCCCTGGAGAAATGCAGGGTTAAGGGCCTTGCTCAAGGGCCCAACGGCTGCGTGGATCTTATCGTGGCTACACCAGAGATTCGAACAACCAATGTCCCTGTCATGTACCTTAACCACTAGAATACAGGCCACCCTTGCGAAAATTACTGGAATGCGATGGCCGGGATACAAACCCGGGTCAACTGCTTGGAAGGCAGCTATGCTCACCACTATAGCACCATCGCCTAGTTTTGCGGCTACACTAGCCTGTATACTTCAAAACGGACCAAATGCAGTAACATTTCAAAACAGAAATGACCTGGGTAAGGATCAAACTCACGACCTTCAGACCATGAGACTGTTGCCTATTGCTGCAGCTTGCAGAGTAGGACAAAGATACAACAATATTAAATGAAATCAAATACAATAATAAAGCAAAATTTGTCTCCTTTGCTGGGTGAAACATGTGACACTGTTAGCTCCTGCTGCCAGTGGTTAAGTATGTAGGTGACGTTTGACGGGCACTGTGGTCTTCCTGGGTACTGGCCTCGTTAGCGCAGTTGGCAGCGCGTCAGTCTCATAATCTGCAGGTCGTGAGTTAGATCCTCACATGGGGCATTGGTTTTCATTTACCTGGTCTGGTGGACATGTACAGTACTCGGTTAATGCCTCGCACTGGGCATGAGCCCTGTTTCATACACGTCGCTAACTCGGTTAGCCCGATTCGATTGTTGACGTTTTGGGATAAAGACAGGATGTTGGGCTTCATGAAGGGATTCCACAATATAGACGGGCTACACGGTCTGCTGGTTTCCGTTGTTACTCTGCACATAATTAAAAAACATTTTCTTCTTGCTTGGAGAGGTTTTCGGACCCCTAGATATTTTAAGACCCTATGCTGTTGAAAACATTTTCATTCCCACTTGGAAATGACGTAGAATTGAGTTTCATGAGTCAAAACAAAGAAAATGACTTACCGCAATGCACAGTAGTTCTGTCCATATCTCAGATTTTTTCACCTACTTTGTTTCGTATGTGTAGCACTTTATTTATGCCTAAATTATGATAATAAACAACATACATTTGGTATTGTAAATGGTACTTTTTTCAAGTTTCTGTGAGGCTCATCCCTGGAGTTGTAAAGCCTAGAACACTGCAAAAAGGGTGAGGGTTGCGCGAAGGGGTTAAAACACTGGGATTGCAAATGAGGTTGGAAGGAAAGCCAGCATACGCAGGGGGGCCCAGGACTGAGTTTGGGAACCACTGCTCTGACAGATGGACACGGATAAAACATGGTTCAACAGGTTAAAACGTGTTTCTGCCCGGTTTCAGGCAGAGGACCTTTCGCGTGTTAGGCTAACGTGACAACCACTACACTACAGAAACCTTGACACACCCCTGCACATTCAGCCTGCCCAAATCGTTAGGGTCAGATGACTGGGTCAGAGCATATCTGATGCTGCCAGTGGTCAGGCATGTAGGGGACGTTTGCCCGACACTGTGAGCGCCTAGGTTACGGGCCTCGTCAGTGCAGTAGGCAGCGCGTCAATCTCATAATCTGAAGGTTGTGAGTTTGATCGTCACACAGGGCATTACGTTTTTGTTTACCATTACGTTACTGGCATTTGGCAGACGCTCTTATCCAGTGAGACGTACAGTTGATTAGACTAAGCAGGAGACAATCCTCCCCTGGAGAAATGCAGGGTTAAGGGCCTTGCTCAAGGGCCCAACGGCTGTGTGGATCTTACCGTGGCTACACCAGAGATTCAAACAACCAATGTCCCAGTGATGTACCTTAACCACTAGATTACAGGCCGCCCTTGCGAAAATTACAGGAATGCGATGGCCGGGAATCGAACCCGGGTCAATTGCATGGAAGGCAGCTATGCTCACCACTATACCACCATCGCCCCACACCGGCATTTGGCAGACGCTCTTATCCAGTGAGACGTACAGTTGATTAGACTAAGCAGGAGACAATCCTCCCCTGGAGAAATGCAGGGATAAGGGCCTTGCTCAAGTGCCCAACGGCTGCGTGGATCTTATCGTGGCTACACCAGAGAATTGAACAACCAATGTCCCTGTCATGTACCTTAACCACTAGAATACAGGCCACCCTTGCGAAAATTACTGATATGCGATGGCCGGGAATCGAACCCGGGTCAACTGCTTGGAAGGCAGCTATGCTCACCACTATACCACCATCGCCCCACACTGGCATTTGGCAGACGCTCTTATCCAGTGAGACGTACAGTTGATTAGACTAAGCAGGAGACAATCCTCCCCTGGAGAAATGCAGGGTTAAGGGCCTTGCTCAAGGGCCCAACGGCTGCGTGGATCTTATCGTGGCTACACCAGAGATTCGAACAACCAATGTCCCTGTCATGTACCTTAACCACTAGAATACAGGCCACCCTTGCGAAAATTACTGGAATGCGATGGCCGGGATACAAACCCGGGTCAACTGCTTGGAAGGCAGCTATGCTCACCACTATAGCACCATCGCCTAGTTTTGCGGCTACACTAGCCTGTATACTTCAAAACGGACCAAATGCAGTAACATTTCAAAACAGAAATGACCTGGGTAAGGATCAAACTCACGACCTTCAGACCATGAGACTGTTGCCTATTGCTGCAGCTTGCAGAGTAGGACAAAGATACAACAATATTAAATGAAATCAAATACAATAATAAAGCAAAATTTGTCTCCTTTGCTGGGTGAAACATGTGACACTGTTAGCTCCTGCTGCCAGTGGTTAAGTATGTAGGTGACGTTTGACGGGCACTGTGGTCCTCCTGGTTACTGGCCTCGTTAGCGCAGTAGGTAGCGCGTCAGTCTCATAATCTGAAGGTCGTGAGTTCCATCCTCACATGGGGCATTGGTTTTCATTTACCTGGTCTGGTGGACATGTACAGTACTCGGTTAATGCCTCGCACTGGGCATGGGCCCTGTTTCATACACGTCGCTAACTCGGTTAGCCCGATTCGATTGTTGACGTTTTGGGATAAAGACAGGATGTTGGGCTTCATGAAGGGATTCCACAATATAGACGGGCTACACGGTCTGCTGGTTTTCGTTGTTACTCTGCACATAATTAAAAAACATTTTCTTCTTGCTTGGAGAGGTTTTCGGACCCCTAGATATTTTAAGACCCTATGCTTTGTTTCGTATGTGTAGCACTTTATTTATGCCTAAATTATGATAATAAACAACATCCATTTGGTATACTAAATGGTACTTTTTTCAAGTTTCTGTGAGGCTCATCCCTGGAGTTGTAAAGACTAGAACACTGCAAAAAGGGTGAGGGTTGCGCAAAGGGGTTAAAACACTGGGATTGCAAATGAGGTTGGAAGGAAAGCCAGCATACGCAGGGGGGCCCAGGACTGAGTTCGGGAACCACTGCTCTGACAGATGGACACGGATAAAACATGGTTCAACAGGTTAAAACGTGTTTCTGCCCGGTTTCAGGCAGAGGACCTTTCGCGTGTTAGGCTAACGTGACAACCACTACACTACAGAAACCTTGACACACCCCTGCCCAAATCGTTAGGGTCAGATGACTGGGTCAGAGCATATCTGATGCTGCCAGTGGTCAGGCATGTAGGGGACGTTTGCCCGACACTGTGAGCGCCTAGGTTACGGGCCTCGTCAGTGAAGTAGGCAGCGCGTCAATCTCATAATCTGAAGGTTGTGAGTTTGATCGTCACACAGGGCATTACGTTTTTGTTTACCATTACGTTACTGGCATTTGGCAGACGCTCTTACCCAGAGAGACGTACAGTTGATTAGACTAAGCAGGAGACAATCCTCCCCTGAGGAAATGCAGGGTTAAGGGCCTTGCTCAAGGGCCCAACGGCTGCGTGGATCTTATCGTGGCAACACCAGAGATTCGAACAACCAATGTCCCTGTCAGGTACCTTAACCACTAGAATACAGGCCGCCCTTGCGAAAATTACAGGAATGCGATGGCCGGGAATCAAACCCGGGTCAACTGCTTGGAAGGCAGCTATGCTCACCACTATACCACCATCGCCTAGACTTTTGGCCCCACTAGCATGTATACTTCAAAACGGACCAGATGCAGTAACATTTCAAAACAGAAATGACCTGGGTAAGGATCAAACTCACGACCTTCAGACCATGAGACTGTTGCCTATTGCTGCAGCTTGCAGAGTAGGACAAAGATATAACAATATTAAATGAAATCAAATACAATAATAAAGCAAAATTTGTCTCCTTTGCTGGGTGAAACATGTGACACTGTTAGCTCCAGCTGCCAGTGGTTAAGTACGTAGGTGACGTTTGACGGGCACTGTGGTCTTCCTGGGTACTGGCCTCGTTAGCGCAGTAGGCAGCGCGTCAGTCTCATAATCTGAAGGTCGTGAGTTCGATCCTCACATGGGGCATTGGTTTTCATTTACCTGGTCTGGTGGACATGTACAGTACTCGGTTAATGCCTCGCACTGGGCATGGGCCCTGTTTCATACACGTCGCTAACTCGGTGAGCCCGATTCGATTGTTGACGTTTTGGGATAAAGACAGGATGTTGGGCTTCATGAAGGGATTCCACAATATAGACGGGCTACACGGTCTGCTGGTTTTCGTTGTTACTCTGCACATAATTAAAAAACATTTTCGTCTTGCTTGGAGAGGTTTTCGGACCCCTAGATATTTTAAGACCCTATGCTGTTGAAAACATTTTCATTCCCACTTGGAAATGATGTAGAATTGAGTTTCATGAGTCAAAACAACGAAAATGACTTACCGCAATGCACAGTGTCCATATCTCAGATTTTTTCACCTACTTTGTTTCGTATGTGTAGCACTTTATTTATGCCTAAATTATGATAATAAACAACATCCATTTGGTATTGTAAATGGTACTTTTTTCAAGTTTCTGTGAGGCTCATCCCTGGAGTTGTAAAGCCTAGAACACTGTAAAAAGGGTGAGGGTTGCGCGAAGGGGTTAAAACACTGGGATTGCAAATGAGGTTTGAAGGAAAGTCAGAATACGCAGGGGGGCCCAGGACTGAGTTTGGGAACCACTGCTCTGACAGATGGACACGGATAAAACATGGTTCAACAGGTTAAAACGTGTTTCTGACCGGTTTCAGGCAGAGGACCTTTCGCGTGTTAGGCTAACGTGACAACCACTACACTACAGAAACCTTGACACACCCCTGCACATTCAGCCTGCCCAAATCGTTAGGGTCAGATGACTGGGTCAGAGCATATCTGATGCTGCCAATGGTCAGGCATGTAGGGGACGTTTGCCCGACACTGTGAGCGCCTAGGTTACGGGCCTCGTCAGTGCAGTAGGCAGCGCGTCAATCTCATAATCTGAAGGTTGTGAGTTTGATCGTCAAACAGGGCATTACGTTTTTGTTTACCATTACGTTACTGGCATTTGGCAGACGCTCTTACCCAGAGAGACGTACTGTTGATTAGACTAAGCAGGAGACAATCCTCCCCTGGGGAAATGCAGGGTTAAGGGCCTTGCTCAAGGGCCCAACGGCTGTGTGGATCTTACCGTGGCTACACCAGAGATTCAAACAACCAATGTCCCAGTGATGTACCTTAACCACTAGATTACAGGCCGCCCTTGCGAAAATTACAGGAATGCGATGGCCGGGAATCGAACCCGGGTCAATTGCTTGGAAGGCAGGTATGCTCACCACTATACCACCATCGCCCCACACCGGCATTTGGCAGACGCTCTTATCCAGTGAGACGTACAGTTGATTAGACTAAGCAGGAGACAATCCTCCCCTGGAGAAATGCAGGGTTAAGGGCCTTGCTCAAGGGCCCAACGGCTGCGTGGATCTTATCTTGGCTACACCAGAGATTCGAACAACCAATGTCCCTGTCAGGTACCTTAACCAGTAGAATACAGGCCACCCTTGCGAAAAGTACAGGAATGCGATGGCCGGGAATCGAACCCGGGTCAACTGCTTGGAAGGCAGCTATGCTCACCACTATACCACCATCACCTAGACTTTTGGCCAAACTAGCATGTATACTTCAAAACGGACCAGATGCAGTAACATTTCAAAACAGAAATGACCTGGGTAAGGATCAAACTCACGACCTTCAGACCATGAGACTGTTGCCTATTGCTGCAGCTTGCAGAGTAGGACAAAGATATAACAATATTAAATGAAATCAAATACAATAATAAAGCAAAATTTGTCTCCTTTGCTGGGTGAAACATGTGACACTGTTAGCTCCAGCTGCCAGTGGTTAAGTACGTAGGTGACGTTTGACGGGCACTGTGGCCTTCCTGGGTACTGGCCTCGTTAGCGCAGTAGGCAGCGCGTCAGTCTCATAATCTGAAGGTCGTGAGTTCGATCCTCACATGGGGCATTGGTTTTCATTTACCTGGTCTGGTGGACATGTACAGTACTCGGTTAATGCCTCGCACTGGGCCTGGGCCCTGTTTCATACACGTCGCTAACTCGGTTAGCCCGATTCGATTGTTGACGTTTAGGGATAAAGACAGGATGTTGGGCTTCATGAAGGGATTCCACAATATAGACGGGCTACACGGTCTGCTGGTTTTCGTTGTTACTCTGCACATAATTAAAAAACATTTTCTTCTTGCTTGGAGAGGTTTTCGGACCCCTAGATATTTTAAGACCCTATGCTGTTGAAAACATTTTCATTCCCACTTGGAAATGATGTAGAATTGAGTTTCATGAGTCAAAACAACGAAAATGACTTACCGCAATGCACAGTGTCCATATCTCAGATTTTTTCACCTACTTTGTTTCGTATGTGTAGCACTTTATTTATGCCTAAATTATGATAATAAACAACATCCATTTGGTATTGTAAATGGTACTTTTTTCAAGTTTCTGTGAGGCTCATCCCTGGAGTTGTAAAGCCTAGAACACTGTAAAAAGGGTGAGGGTTGCGCGAAGGGGTTAAAACACTGGGATTGCAAATGAGGTTGGAAGGAAAGCCAGCATACGCAGGGGGGCCCAGGACTGAGTTTGGGAACCACTGCTCTGACAGATGGACACGGATAAAACATGGTTCAACAGGTTAAAACGTGTTTCTGACCGGTTTCAGGCAGAGGACCTTTCGCGTGTTAGGCTAACGTGACAACCACTACACTACAGAAACCTTGACACACCCCTGCACATTCAGCCTGCCCAAATCGTTAGGGTCAGATGACTGGGTCAGAGCATATCTGATGCTGCCAGTGGTCAGGCATGTAGGGGACGTTTGCCCGACACTGTGAGCGCCTAGGTTACGGGCCTCGTCAGTGCAGTAGGCAGCGCGTCAATCTCATAATCTGAAGGTTGTGAGTTTGATCGTCACACAGGGCATTACGTTTTTGTTTACCATTACGTTACTGGCATTTGGAGGACGCTCTTACCCAGAGAGACGTACAGTTGATTAGACTAAGCAGGAGACAATCCTCCCCTGGAGAAATGCAGGGTTAAGGGCCTTGCTCAAGGGCCCAACGGCTGTGTGGATCTTACCGTGGCTACATCAGAGATTCAAACAACCAATGTCCCAGTGATGTACCTTAACCACTAGATTACAGGCCGCCCTTGCGAAAATTACAGGAATGCGATGGCCGGGAATCGAACCCCGGTCAATTGCATGGAAGGCAGCTATGCTCACCACTATACCACCATCGCCCCACACCGGCATTTGGCAGACGCTCTTATCCAGTGAGACGTACAGTTGATTAGACTAAGCAGGAGACAATCCTCCCCTGGAGAAATGCAGGGTTAGGGGCCTTGCTCAAGGGCCCAACGGCTGCGTGGATCTTATCGTGGCTACACCAGAGATTCGAACAACCAATGTCCCTGTCAGGTACCTTAACCAGTAGAATACAGGCCACCCTTGCGAAAAGTAGAGGAATGCGATGGCCGGGAATCGAACCCGGGTCAACTGCTTGGAAGGCAGCTATGCTCACCACTATACCACCATCGCCTCACACTGGCATTTGGCAGACGCTCTTATCCAGTGGGACGTACAGTTGATTAGACTAAGCAGGAGACAATCCTCCCCTGGAGAAATGCAGGGTTAAGGGCCTTGCTCAAGGGCCCAACGGCGGCGTGGATCTTATCGTGGCTACACCAGAGATTCGAACAACCAATGTCCCTGTCATGTACCTTAACCACGAGAATACAGGCCACCCTTGCGAAAATCACAGGAATGCGAAGGCCGGGAATCGAACCGGGGTCAACTGCTTGGAAGGCAGCTATGCTCACCACTATACCACCATCACCTCACACTGGCGTTTGGCCGACGCTCTTATCCAGAGAGACGTACAGTTGATTAGACTAAGCAGGAGACAATCCTCCCCTGGAGAAATGCAGGGTTAAGGGCCTTGCTCAAGGGCCCAACGGCTGCGTGGATCTTTTCGTGGCAACACCAGAGATTAGAACAACCAATGTCCCTGTCATGTACCTTAACCACTAGAATACAGGCCACCCTTGCGAAAATTACTGGAATGCGATGGCCGGGAATCGAACCCGGGTCAACTGCTTGGAAGGCAGCTATGCTCACCACTATACCACCATCGCCCCACACTGGCATTTAGCAGACGCTCTTATCCAGAGAGAAGTACAGTTGATTAGACTAAGCAGGAGACAATCCCCCCCGGAGAAATGCAGGGTTAAGGGCCTTGCTCAAGGGCTCAACGGCTGCGTGGATCTTATCGTGGCTACACCAGAGATTCGAACAACCAATGTCCCTGTCATGTACCTTAACCACGAGAATACAGGCCGCCCTTGCGAAAAGTAGAGGAATGCGATGGCCGGGAATCGAACCCGGGTCAACTGCTTGGAAGGCAGCTATGCTCACCACTATACCACCATCGCCCCACACTGGCATTTAGCAGACGCTCTTATCCAGAGAGAAGTACAGTTGATTAGACTAAGCAGGAGACAATCCCCCCTGGAGAAATGCAGGGTTAAGGGCCTTGCTCAAGGGCCCAACGGCTGCGTGGATCTTATCGTGGCTACACCAGAGATTCGAACAACCAATGTCCCTGTCATGTACCTTAACCACTAGAATACAGGCCACCCTTGCGAAAATTACTGGAATGCGATGGCCGGGATACAAACCCGGGTCAACTGCTTGGAAGGCAGCTATGCTCACCACTATACCACCATCGCCCCACACTGGCATTTAGCAGACGCTCTTATCCAGAGAGAAGTACAGTTGATTAGACTAAGCAGGAGACAATCCCCCCTGGAGAAATGCAGGGTTAAGGGCCTTGCTCAAGGGCCCAACGGCTGCGTGGATCTTATCGTGGCTACACCAGAGATTCGAACAACCAATGTCCCTGTCAGGTACCTTAACCAGTAGAATACAGGCCACCCTTGCGAAAAGTAGAGGAATGCGATGGCCGGGAATCGAACCCGGGTCAATTGCTTGGAAGGCAGCTATGCTCACCACTATACCACCATCGCCCCACACTGGCATTTAGCAGACGCTCTTATCCAGAGAGAAGTACAGTTGATTAGACTAAGCAGGAGACAATCCCCCCTGGAGAAATGCAGGGTTAAGGGCCTTGCTCAAGGGCCCAACGGCTGCGTGGATCTTACCGTGGCTACACCAGAGATTCAAACAACCAATGTCCCAGTGACGTACCTTAACCACTAGAATACAGGTGGCCCTTGCGAAAATTGCAGGAATGCGACGGCCGGGAATCGAACCGGGGTCAACTGCTTGGAAGGCAGCTATGCTCACCACTATACCACCATCGCCTCACACTGGCGTTTGGCTGACGCTCTTATCCAGAGAGACGTACAGTTGATTAGACTAAGCAGGAGACAATCTTCCCCTGGAGAAATGCAGGGTTAAGGGCCTTGCTCAAGGGCCCAACGGCTGCGTGGATCTTATCGTGGCAACACCAGAGATTCGAACAACCAATGTCCCTGTCAGGTACCTTAACCAGTAGAATACAGGCCGCCCTTGCGAAAATTACAGGAATGCGATGGCCAGGAATCGAATCCGGGTCAACTGCTTGGAAGGCAGCTATGCTCACCACTACACCACCATCGCCCAGTTTTTCAGCTACACCAGCATGTATACTTCAAAACGGACCAGATGCAGTAACATTTCAAAACAGAAATGACCTGGGTAAGGATCAAACTCACGACCTTCAGACCATGAGACTGTTGCCTATTGCTGCAGCTTGCAGAGTAGGACAAAGACACAACAATATTAAATGAAATCAAATACAATAATAAAGCAAAATTTGTCTCCTTTGCTGGGTGAAACATGTGACACTGTTAGCTCCTGCTGCCAGTGGTTAAATATGTAGGTGACGTTTGACGGGCACTGTGGTCCTCCTGGTTACTGGCCTCGTTAGCGCAGTAGGCAGCGCGTCAGTCTCATAATCTGAAGGTCGTGAGTTCGATCCTCACATGGGGCTTTGGTTTTCATTTACCTGGTCTGGTGGACATGTACAGTACTCGGTTAATGCCTCGCACTGGGCATGGGCCCTGTTTCATACACGTCGCTAACTCGGTTAGCCCGATTCGATTGTTGAAGTTTTGGGATAAAGACAGGATGTTCGGCTTCATGAAGGGATTCCACAAAATAGACGGGCTATACGGTCTGCTGGTTTTCGTTGTTACTCTGCACATAATTAAAAAACATTTTCTTCTTGCTTGGAGAGGTTTTCGGACCCCTAGATATTTTAAGACCCTGTGCTGTTGAAAACATTTTCATTCCCACTTGGAAATGATGTAGAATTGAGTTTCATGAGTCAAAACAACGAAAATGACTTACCGCAATGCACAGTAGTTCTGTCCATATCTCAGATTTTTTCACCTACTTTGTTTCGTATGTGTAGCACTTTATTTATGCCTAAATTATGATAATAAACAACATCCATTTGGTATACTAAATGGTACTTTTTTCAAGTTTCTGTGAGGCTCATCCCTGGAGTTGTAAAGCCTAGAGCACTGCAAAAAGGGTGAGGGTTGCGCGAAGGGGTTAAAACACTGGGATTGCAAATGAGGTTGGAAGGAAAGCCAGCATACGCAGGGGGGCCCAGGACTGAGTTCGGGAACCACTGCTCTGACAGATGGACACGGATAAAACATGGTTCAACAGGTTAAAACGTGTTTCTGCCCGGTTTCAGGCAGAGGACCTTTCGCGTGTTAGGCTAACGTGACAACCACTACACTACAGAAACCTTGACACACCCCTGCCCAAATCGTTAGGGTCAGATGACTGGGTCAGAGCATATCTGATGCTGCCAGTGGTCAGGCATGTAGGGGACGTTTGCCCGACACTGTGAGCGCCTAGGTTACGGGCCTCGTCAGTGAAGTAGGCAGCGCGTCAATCTCATAATCTGAAGGTTGTGAGTTTGATCGTCACACAGGGCATTACGTTTTTGTTTACCATTACGTTACTGGCATTTGGCAGACGCTCTTACCCAGAGAGACGTACAGTTGATTAGACTAAGCAGGAGACAATCCTCCCCTGGGGAAATGCAGGGTTAAGGGCCTTGCTCAAGGGCCCAACGGCTGTGTGGATCTTACCGTGGCTACACCAGAGATTCAAACAACCAATGTCCCAGTGACGTACCTTAACCACTAGAATACAGGCCGCCCTTGCGAAAATTACAGGAATGCGATGGCCGGGAATCAAACCCAGGTCAACTGCTTGGAAGGCAGCTATGCTCACCACTATACCACCATCACCTAGACTTTTGGTCCCACTAGCATGTATACTTCAAAACGGACCAGATGCAGTAACATTTCAAAACAGAAATGACCTGGGTAAGGATCAAACTCACGACCTTCAGACCATGAGACTGTTGCCTATTGCTGCAGCTTGCAGAGTAGGACAAAGATATAACAATATTAAATGAAATCAAATACAATAATAAAGCAAAATTTGTCTCCTTTGCTGGGTGAAACATGTGACACTGTTAGCTCCAGCTGCCAGTGGTTAAGTACGTAGGTGACGTTTGACGGGCACTGTGGTCTTCCTGGGTACTGGCCTCGTTAGCGCAGTAGGCAGCGCGTCAGTCTCATAATCTGAAAGTCGTGAGTTCGATCCTCACATGGGGCATTGGTTTTCATTTACCTGGTCTGGTGGACATGTACAGTACTCGGTTAATGCCTCGCACTGGGCATGGGCCCTGTTTCATACACGTCGCTAACTCGGTTAGCCCCATTCGATTGTTGACGTTTTGGGATAAAGACAGGATGTTGGGCTTCATGAAGGGATTCCACAATATAGACGGGCTACACGGTCTGCTGGTTTTCGTTGTTACTCTGCACATAATTAAAAAACATTTTCTTCTTGCTTGGAGAGGTTTTCGGACCCCTAGATATTTTAAGACCCTATGCTGTTGAAAACATTTTCATTCCCACTTGGAAATGATGTAGAATTGAGTTTCATGAGTCAAAACAACGAAAATGACTTACCGCAATGCACAGTGTCCATATCTCAGATTTTTTCACCTACTTTGTTTCGTATGTGTAGCACTTTATTTATGCCTAAATTATGAAAATAAACAACATCCATTTGGTATTGTAAATGGTACTTTTTTCAAGTTTCTGTGAGGCTCATCCCTGGAGTTGTAAAGCCTAGAACACTGTAAAAAGGGTGAGGGTTGCGCGAAGGGGTTAAAACACTGGGATTGCAAATGAGGTTGGAAGGAAAGCCAGCATACGCAGGGGGGCCCAGGACTGAGTTTGGGAACCACTGCTCTGATAGATGGACACGGATAAAACCTGGTTCAACAGGTTAAAACGTGTTTCTGACCGGTTTCAGGCAGAGGACCTTTCGCGTGTTAGGCTAACGTGACAACCACTACACTACAGAAACCTTGACACACCCCTGCACATTCAGCCTGCCCAAATCGTTAGGGTCAGATGACTGGGTCAGAGCATATCTGATGCTGCCAGTGGTCAGGCATGTAGGGGACGTTTGCCCGACACTGTGAGCGCCTAGGTTACGGGCCTCGTCAGTGCAGTAGGCAGCGCGTCAATCTCATAATCTGAAGGTTGTGAGTTTGATCGTCACACAGGGCATTACGTTTTTGTTTACCATTACGTTACTGGCATTTGGCAGACGCTCTTACCCAGATAGACGTACAGTTGATTAGACTAAGCAGGAGACAATCCTCCCCTGGTGAAATGCAGGGTTAAGGGCCTTGCTCAAGGGCCCAACGGCTGTGTGGATCTTACCGTGGCTACACCAGAGATTCAAACAACCAACGTCCCAGTGACGTACCTTAACCACTAGAATACAGGCCACCCTTGCGAAAATTACAGGAATGCGATGGCCGGGAATCGAACACGGGTCAACTGCTTGGAAGGCCGCTATGCTCACCACTATACCACCATCGCCTATTTTTTTGCCTACACTAGCATGTATACTTCAAAACGGACCAGATGCAGTAACATTTCAAAACAGAAATGACCTGGGTAAGGATCAAACTCACGACCTTCAGACCATGAGACTGTTGCCTATTGCTGCAGCTTGCAGAGTAGGACAAATATACAACAATATTAAATGAAATCAAATACAATAATAAAGCAAAATTTGTCTCCTTTGCTGGGTGAAACATGTGACACTGTTAGCTCCTGCTGCCAGTGGTTAAGTATGTAGGTGACGTTTGACGGGCACTGTGGTCTTCCTGGGTACTGGCCTCGTTAGCGCAGTAGGCAGCGCGTCAGTCTCATAATCTGAAGGTCGTGAGTTCGATCCTCACATGGGGCATTGGTTTTCATTTACCTGGTCTGGTGGACATGTACAGTACTCGGTTAATGCCTCGCACTGGGCATGGGCCCTGTTTCATACACGTCGCTAACTCGGTTAGCCCGATTCGATTGTTGACGTTTTGGGATAAAGACAGGATGTTGGGCTTCATGAAGGGATTCCACAATATAGACGGGCTACACGGTCTGCTGGTTTTCATTGTTACTCTGCACATAATTAAAAAACATTTTCTTCTTGCTTGGAGAGGTTTTCGGACCCCTAGATATTTTAAGACCCTATGCTGTTGAAAACATTTTCATTCCCACTTGGAAATGATGTAGAATTGAGTTTCATGAGTCAAAACAACGAAAATGACTTACCGCAATGCACAGTAGTTCTGTCCATATCTCAGATTTTTTCACCTACTTTGTTTCGTATGTGTAGCACTTTATTTATGCCTAAATTATGATAATAAACAACATCCATTTGGTATTGTAAATGGTACTTTTTTCAAGTTTCTGTGAGGCTCATCCCTGGAGTTGTAAAGCCTAGAACACTGCAAAAAGGGTGAGGGTTGCGCGAAGGGGTTAAAACACTGGGATTGCAAATGAGGTTGGAAGGAAAGCCAGCATACGCAGGGGGGCCCAGGACTGAGTTTGGGAACCACTGCTCTGACAGATGGACACGGATAAAACATGGTTCAACAGGTTAAAACGTGTTTCTGCCCGGTTTCAGGCAGAGGACCTTTCGCGTGTTAGGCTAACGTGACAACCACTACACTACAGAAACCTTGACACACCCCTGCACATTCAGCCTGCCCAAATCGTTAGGGTCAGATGACTGGGTCAGAGCATATCTGATGCTGCCAGTGGTCAGGCATGTGGGGGACGTTTGCCCAACACTGTGAGCGCCTAGGTTACGGGCCTCGTCAGTGCAGTAGGCAGCGCGTCAATCTCATAATCTGAAGGTTGTGAGTTTGATCGTCACACAGGGCATTACGTTTTTGTTTACCATTACGTTACTGGCATTTGGCAGACGCTCTTACCCAGATAGACGTACAGTTGATTAGACTAAGCAGGAGACAATCCTCCCCTGGTGAAATGCAGGGTTAAGGGCCTTGCTCAAGGGCCCAACGGCTGTGTGGATCTTACCGTGGCTACACCAGAGATTCAAACAACCAACGTCCCAGTGACGTACCTTAACCACTAGAATACAGGCCACCCTTGCGAAAATTACGGGAATGCGATGGCCGGGAATCGAACACGGGTCAACTGCTTGGAAGGCCGCTATGCTCACCACTATACCACCATCGCCTATTTTTTTGCCTACACTAGCATGTATACTTCAAAACGGACCAGATGCAGTAACATTTCAAAACAGAAATGACCTGGGTAAGGATCAAACTCACGACCTTCAGACCATGAGACTGTTGCCTATTGCTGCAGCTTGCAGAGTAGGACAAATATACAACAATATTAAATGAAATCAAATACAATAATAAAGCAAAATTTGTCTCCTTTGCTGGGTGAAACATGTGACACTGTTAGCTCCTGCTGCCAGTGGTTAAGTATGTAGGTGACGTTTGACGGGCACTGTGGTGTTCCTGGGTACTGGCCTCGTTAGCGCAGTAGGCTGCGCGTCAGTCTCATAATCTGAAGGTCGTGAGTTCGATCCTCACATGGGGCATTGGTTTTCATTTACCTGGTCTGGTGGACATGTACAGTACTCGGTTAATGCCTCGCACTGGGCATGGGCCCTGTTTCATACACGTCGCTAACTCGGTTAGCCCGATTCGATTGTTGACGTTTTGGGATAAAGACAGGATGTTGGGCTTCATGAAGGGATTCCACAATATAGACGGGCTACACGGTCTGCTGGTTTTCATTGTTACTCTGCACATAATTAAAAAACATTTTCTTCTTGCTTGGAGAGGTTTTCGGACCCCTAGATATTTTAAGACCCTATGCTGTTGAAAACATTTTCATTCCCACTTGGAAATGATGTAGAATTGAGTTTCATGAGTCAAAACAACGAAAATGACTTACCGCAATGCACAGTAGTTCTGTCCATATCTCAGATTTTTTCACCTACTTTGTTTCGTATGTGTAGCACTTTATTTATGCCTAAATTATGATAATAAACAACATCCATTTGGTATTGTAAATGGTACTTTTTTCAAGTTTCTGTGAGGCTCATCCCTGGAGTTGTAAAGCCTAGAACACTGCAAAAAGGGTGAGGGTTGCGCGAAGGGGTTAAAACACTGGGATTGCAAATGAGGTTGGAAGGAAAGCCAGCATACGCAGGGGGGCCCAGGACTGAGTTTGGGAACCACTGCTCTGACAGATGGACACGGATAAAACATGGTTCAACAGGTTAAAACGTGTTTCTGCCCGGTTTCAGGCAGAGGACCTTTCGCGTGTTAGGCTAACGTGACAACCACCACACTACAGAAACCTTGACACACCCCTGCACATTCAGCCTGCCCAAATCGTTAGGGTCAGATGACTGGGTCAGAGCATATCTGATGCTGCCAGTGGTCAGGCATGTAGGGGACGTTTGCCCGACACTGTGAGCGCCTAGGTTACGGGCCTCGTCAGTGCAGTAGGCAGCGCGTCAATCTCATAATCTGAAGGTTGTGAGTTTGATCGTCACACAGGGCATTACGTTTTTGTTTACCATTACGTTACTGGCATTTGGCAGACGCTCTTATCCAGAGAGACGTACAGTTGATTAGACTAAGCAGGAGACAATCCACCCCTGGAGAAATGCAGGGTTAAGGGCCTTGCTCAAGGGCCCAACGGCTGCGTGGATCTTATCGTGGCTACACCAGAGATTCGAACAACCAATGTCCCTGTCAGGTACCTTAACCAGTAGAATACAGGCCACCCTTGCGAAAAGTACAGGAATGCGATGGCCGGGAATCGAACCCGGGTCAACTGCTTGGAAGGCAGCTATGCTCACCACTATACCACCATCGCCCAGTTTTTCGGCTACACTAGCATGTACACTTCAAAACGGACCAGATGCAGTAACATTTCAAAACAGAAATGACCTGGGTAAGGATCAAACTCACGACCTTCAGACCATGAGACTGTTGTCTATTGCTGCAGCTTGCAGAGTAGGACAAAGATACAACAATATTAAATGAAATCAAATACAATAATAAAGCAAAATTTGTCTCCTTTGCTGGGTGAAACATGTGACACTGTTAGCTCCTGCTGCCAGTGGTTAAGTATGTAGGTGACGTTTGACGGGCACTGTGGTCTTCCCGGTTACTGGCCTCGTTAGCGCAGTAGGCAGCGCGTCAGTCTCATAATCTGAAGGTCGTGAGTTCGATCCTCACATGGGGCATTGGTTTTCATTTACCTGGTCTGGTGGACATGTACAGTACTCGGTTAATGCCTCGCACTGGGCATGGGCCCTGTTTCATACACGTCGCTAACTCGGTTAGCCCGATTCGATTGTTGACGTTTTGGGATAAAGACAGGATGTTCGGCTTCATGAAGGGATTCCACAATATAGACGGGCTACACGGTCTGCTGGTTTTCGTTGTTACTCTGCACATAATTAAAAAACATTTTCTTCTTGCTTGGAGAGGTTTTCGGACCCCTAGATATTTTAAGACCCTATGCTGTTGAAAACATTTTCATTCCCACTTGGAAATGATGTAGAATTGAGTTTCATGAGTCAAAACAACGAAAATGACTTACCGCAATGCACAGTAGTTCTGTCCATATCTCAGATTTTTTCACCTACAACGGCTGTGTGGATCTTACCGTGGCTACACCAGAGATTCAAACAACCAATGTCCCTGTCAGGTACCTTAACCAGTAGAATACAGGCCACCCTTGCGAAAATTACAGGAATGCGATGGCCGGGAATCGAACCCGGGTCAACTGCTTGGAAGGCAGCTATGCTCACCACTATACCACCATCGCCTCACACTGGCGTTTGGCAGACGCTCTTATCCAGAGAGACGTACAGTTGATTAGACTAAGCAGGAGACAATCCTCCCCTGGAGAAATGCAGGGTTAAGGGCCTTGCTCAAGGGCCCAACGGCTGCGTGGATCTCATCGTGGCTACACCAGAGATTCGAACAACCAATGTCCCTGTCATATACCTTAACCACTAGAATACAGGCCACCCTTGCGAAAATTACTGGAATGCGATGGCCGGGAATCGAACCCGGGTCAACTGCTTGGAAGGCAGCTATGCTCACCACTATACCACCATCGCCCGACACTGGCATTTAGCAGATGCTCTTATCCAGAGAGACGTACAGTTGATTAGACTAAGCAGGAGACAATCCTCCCCTGGAGAAATGCAGGGTTAAGGGCCTTGCTCAAGGGCCCAACGGCTGCGTGGATCTTATCGTGGCTACACCAGAGATTCGAAAAACCAATGTCCCTGTCATGTACCTTAACCACTAGAATACAGGCCACCCTTGCGAAAATCACAGGAATGCGATGGCCGGGAATCGAACCCGGGTCAACTGCTTGGAAGGCAGCTATGCTCACCACTATACCACCATCGCCTAGTTTTTTGGCTGCACTAGCATGTATACTTCAAAACGGACCAGATGCAGTAACATTTCAAAACAGAAATTACCTGGGTAAGGATCAAACTCACGACCTTCAGACCATGAGACTGTTGCCTATTGCTGCAGCTTGCAGAGTAGGACAAAGATACAACAATATTAAATGAAATCAAATACAATAATAAAGCAGAATTTGTCTCCTTTGCTGGGTGAAACATGTGACACTGTTAGCTCCAGCTGCCAGTGGTTAAGTATGTAGGTGACGTTTGACGGGCACTGTGGTCTTCTTGGGTACTGGCCTCGTTAGCGCAGTAGGCAGCGCGTCAGTCTCATAATCTGAAGGTCGTGAGTTCGATCCTCACATGGGGCATTGGTTTTCATTTACCTGGTCTGGTGGACATGTACAGTACTCGGTTAATGCCTCGCACTGGGCATGGGCCCTGTTTCATACACGTCGCTAACTCGGTTAGCCCGATTCGATTGTTGACGTTTTGGGATAAAAACAGGATGTTCGGCTTCATGAAGGGATTCCACAATATAGACGGGCTACACGGTCTGCTGGTTTTCGTTGTTACTCTGCACATAATTAAAAAACATTTTCTTCTTGCTTGGAGAGGTTTTCGGACCCCTAGATATTTTAAGACCCTATGCTGTTGAAAACATTTTCATTCCCACTTGGAAATGATGTAGAATTGAGTTTCATGAGTCAAAACAACGAAAATGACTTACCGCAATGCACAGTAGTTCTGTCCATATCTCAGATTTTTTCACCTACAACGGCTGTGTGGATCTTACCGTGGCTACACCAGAGATTCAAACAACCAATGTCCCTGTCAGGTACCTTAACCAGTAGAATACAGGCCACCCTTGCGAAAATTACAGGAATGCGATGGCCGGGAATCGAACCCGGGTCAACTGCTTGGAAGGCAGCTATGCTCACCACTATACCACCATCGCCTCACACTGGCGTTTGGCAGACGCTCTTATCCAGAGAGACGTACAGTTGATTAGACTAAGCAGGAGACAATCCTCCCCTGGAGAAATGCAGGGTTAAGGGCCTTGCTCAAGGGCCCAACGGCTGCGTGGATCTCATCGTGGCTACACCAGAGATTCGAACAACCAATGTCCCTGTCATGTACCTTAACCACTAGAATACAGGCCACCCTTGCGAAAATTACTGGAATGCGATGGCCGGGAATCGAACCCGGGTCAACTGCTTGGAAGGCAGCTATGCTCACCACTATACCACCATCGCCCGACACTGGCATTTAGCAGATGCTCTTATCCAGAGAGACGTACAGTTGATTAGACTAAGCAGGAGACAATCCTCCCCTGGAGAAATGCAGGGTTAAGGGCCTTGCTCAAGGGCCCAACGGCTGCGTGGATCTTATCGTGGCTACACCAGAGATTCGAAAAACCAATGTCCCTGTCATGTACCTTAACCACTAGAATACAGGCCACCCTTGCGAAAATCACAGGAATGCGATGGCCGGGAATCGAACCCGGGTCAACTGCTTGGAAGGCAGCTATGCTCACCACTATACCACCATCGCCCCACACTGGCATTTAGCAGACGCTCTTATCCAGAGAGACGTACAGTTGATTAGACAAAGCAGGAGACAATCCTCCCCTGGAGAAATGCAGGGTTAAGGGCCTTGCTCAAGGGCCCAACGGCTGCGTGGATCTTTTCGTGGCAACACCAGAGATTAGAACAACCAATGTCCCTGTCATGTACCTTAACCACTAGAATACAGGCCACCCTTGCGAAAATTACAGGAATGCAATGGCCGGGAATCGAACCCAGGTCAACTGCTTGGAAGGCAGCTATGCTCACCACTATACCACCATCGCCTACTTTTTTGGCTACACTAGCATGTATACTTCAAAACGGACCAGATGCAGTAACATTTCAAAACAGAAATGACCTGCGTAAGGATCAAACTCACGACCTTCAGACCATGAGACTGTTGCCTATTGCTGCAGCTTGCAGAGTAGGACAAAGATACAACAATATTAAATGAAATCAAATACAATAATAAAGCAAAATTTGTCTCCTTTGCTGGGTGAAACATGTGACACTGTTAGCTCCTCCTGCCAGTGGTTAAGTATGTAGGTGACGTTTGACGGGCACTGTGGTCTTCCTGGTTACTGGCCTCGTTAGCGCAGTAGGCAGCGCGTCAGTCTCATAATCTGAAGGTCGTGAGTTCGATCCTCACATGGGGCATTGGTTTTCATTCACCTGGTCTGGTGGACATGTACAGTACTCGGTTAATGCCTCGCACTGGGCATGGGCCCTGTTTCATACACGTCGCTAACTCGGTTAGCCCGATTCGATTGTTGACGTTTTGGGATAAAGACAGGATGTTGGGCTTCATGAAGGGATTCCACAATATAGACGGGCTACACGGTCTGCTGGTTTTCGTTGTTACTCTGCACATAATTAAAAAACATTTTCTTCTTGCTTGGAGAGGTTTTCGGACCCCTAGATATTTTAAGACCCTATGCTGTTGAAAACATTTTCATTCCCACTTGGAAATGATGTAGAATTGAGTTTCATGAGTCAAAACAACGAAAATGACTTACCGCAATGCACAGTAGTTCTGTCCATATCTCAGATTTTTTCACCTACTTTGTTTCGTATGTGTAGCACTTTATTTATGCCTAAATTATGATAATAAACAACATCCATTTGGTATTGTAAATGGTACTTTTTTCAAGTTTCTGTGAGGCTCATCCCTGGAGTTGTAAAGCCTAGAACACTGCAAAAAGGGTGAGGGTTGCGCGAAGGGGTTAAAACACTGGGATTGCAAATGAGGTTGGAAGGAAAGCCAGCATACGCAGGGGGGCCCAGGACTGAGTTTGGGAACCACTGCTCTGACAGATGGACACGGATAAAACATGGTTCAACAGGTTAAAACGTGTTTCTGCCGGTTTCTGGCAGAGGACCTTTCGCGTGTTAGGCTAACGTGACAACCACTACACTACAGAAACCTTGACACACCCCTGCACATTCAGCCTGCCCAAATCGTTAGGGTCAGATGACTGGGTCAGAGCATATCTGATGCTGCCAATGGTCAGGCATGTAGGGGACGTTTGCCCGACACTGTGAGCGCCTAGGTTACGGGCCTCGTCAGTGCAGTACGCAGCGCGTCAATCTCATAATCTGAAGGTTGCGAGTTTGATCGTCACACAGGGCATTACGTTTTTGTTTACCATTACGTTAATGGCATTTGGCAGACGCTCTTACCCAGAGAGACGTACAGTTGATTAGACTAAGCAGGAGACAATCCTCCCCTGGGGAAATGCAGGGTTAAGGGCCTTGCTCAAGGGCCCAACGGCTGTGTGGATCTTACCGTGGCTACACCAGAGATTCAAACAACCAATGTCCCAGTGACGTACCTTAACCACTAGAATACAGGCCGCCCTTGCGAAAATTACAGGAATGCGATGGCCGGGAATCGAACCCGGGTCAACTGCTTGGAAGGCAGCTATGCTCACCACTATACCACCATCGCCTCACACTGGCATTTGGCAGACGCTCTTATCCCGAGAGACGTACAGTTGATTAGACTAAGCAGGAGAAAATCCTCCCCGGGAGAAATGCAGGGTTAAGGGCCTTGCTCAAGGGCCCAACTGCTGCGTGGATCTTATCGTGGCTACACCAGAGATTCGAACAACCAATGTCCCTGTCATGTACCTTAACCACTAGAATACAGGCCACCCTTGCGAAAATCACAGGAATGCGATGGCCGGGAATCGAACCCGGGTCAACTGCTTGGAAGGCAGCTATGCTCACCACTATACCACCATCGCCTCACTCTGGCATTTGGCAGACGCTCTTATCCAGTGAGACGTACAGTTGATTAGACTAAGCAGGAGACAATCCTCCCCTGGAGAAATGCAGGGTTAAGGGCCTTGCTCAAGGGCCCAACGGCTGCGTGGATCTTATCGTGGCTACACCAGAGATTCGAACAACCAATGTCCCTATCATGTACCTGAACCACTAGAATACAGGCCACCCTTGCGAAAATTACAGGAATGCGATGGCCAGGAATCGAACCCGGGTCAACTGCTTGGAAGGCAGCTATGCTCACCACTATACCACCATCGCCCCACACTGGCGCTTAGCAGACGCTCTTATCCAGAGAGACGTACAGTTGATTAGACTAAGCAGGAGACAATCCTCCCCTGGAGAAATGCAGGGTTAAGGGCCTTGTTCAAGGGCCCAACGGCTGCGTGGATCTTATCGTGGCTACACCAGAGATTCGAACAACCAATGTCCCTGTCAGGTACCTTAACCAGTAGAATACAGGCCACAATGCGAAAAGTACAGGAATGCGATGGCCGGGAATCGAACCCGGGTCAACTGCTTGGAAGGCAGCTATGCTCACCACTATACCACCATCGCCTCACTCTGGCATTTGGCAGACGCTCTTATCCAGAGAGACGTACAGTTGATTAGACTAAGCAGGAGACAATCCTCCGCTGGAGAAATGCAGGGTTAAGGGCCTTGCTCAAGGGCCCAATGGCTGAGTGGATCTTATCGTGGCTACACCAGAGATTCGAACAACCAATGTCCCTGTCATGTACCTGAACCACTAGAATACAGGCCACCCTTGCGAAAACTACAGGAATGCGATGGCCGGGAATCGAACCCGGGTCAACTGCTTGGAAGGCAGCTATGCTCACCACTATACCACCATGGCCCCACACTGGCGCTTAGCAGACGCTCTTATCCAGAGAGACGTACAGTTGATTAGACTAAGAAGGAGACAATCCTCCCCTAGAGAAATGCAGGGTTAAGGGCCTTGTTCAAGGGCCCAACGGCTGCGTGGATCTTATCGTGGCTACACCAGAGATTCGAACAACCAATGTCCCTGTCAGGTACCTTAACCAGTAGAATACAGGCCACCCTTGCGAAAAGTACAGGAATGCGATGGCCGGGAATCGAAACCGGGTCAACTGCTTGGAAGGCAGCTATGCTCACCACTATACCACCATCGCCTCACTCTGGCATTTGGCAGACGCTCTTATCCAGTGAGACGTACAGTTGATTAGACTAAGCAGGAGACAATCCTCCGCTGGAGAAATGCAGGGTTAAGGGCCTTGCTCAAGGGCCCAATGGCTGAGTGGATCTTATCGTGGCTACACCAGAGATTCGAACAACCAATGTCCCTGTCATGTACCTGAACCACTAGAATACAGGCCACCCTTGCGACAACTACAGGAATGCGATGGCCGGGAATCGAACCCGGGTCAACTGCTTGGAAGGCAGCTATGCTCACCACTATACCACCATCGCCCCACACTGGCGCTTAGCGGACGCTCTTATCCAGAGAGACGTACAGTTGATTAGACTAAGCAGGAGACAATCCTCCCCTGGAGAAATGCAGGGTTAAGGGCCTTGTTCAAGGGCCCAACGGCTGCGTGGATCTTATCGTGGCTACACCAGAGATTCGAACAACCAATGTCCCTGTCAGGTACCTTAACCAGTAGAATACAGGCCACCCTTGCGAAAAGTACAGGAATGCGATGGCCGGGAATCGAACCCGGGTCAACTGCTTGGAAGGCAGCTATGCTCACCACTATACCACCATCGCCTCAGTCTGGCATTTGGCAGACGCTCTTATCCAGAGAGACGTACAGTTGATTAGACTAAGCAGGAGACAATCCTCCCCTGGAGAAATGCAGGGTTAAGGGCCTTGCTCAAGGGCCCAATGGCTGAGTGGATCTTATCGTGGCTACACCAGAGATTCGAACAACCAATGTCCCTGTCATGTACCTGAACCACTAGAATACAGGCCACCCTTGCGAAAACTACAGGAATGCGATGGCCGGGAATCGAACCCGGGTCAACTGCTTGGAAGGCAGCTATGCTCACCACTATACCACCATCGCCTCACTCTGGCATTTGGCAGACGCTCTTATCCAGTGAGACGTACAGTTGATTAGACTAAGCAGGAGACAATCCTCCGCTGGAGAAATGCAGGGTTAAGGGCCTTGCTCAAGGGCCCAATGGCTGAGTGGATCTTATCGTGGCTACACCAGAGATTCGAACAACCAATGTCCCTGTCATGTACCTGAACCACTAGAATACAGGCCACCCTTGCGAAAACTACAGGAATGCGATGGCCGGGAATCGAACCCGGGTCAACTGCTTGGAAGGCAGCTATGCTCACCACTATACCACCATCGCCCCACACTGGCGTTTAGCAGACGCTCTTATCCAGAGAGACGTACAGTTGATTAGACTAAGCAGGAGACAATCCTCCCCTGGAGAAATGCAGGGTTAAGGGCCTTGTTCAAGGGCCCAACGGCTGCGTGGATCTTATCGTGGCTACACCAGAGATTCGAACAAACAATGTCCCTGTCAGGTACCTTAACCAGTAGAATACAGGCCACCCTTGCGAAAAGTACAGGAATGCGATGGCCGAGAATCGAAACCGGGTCAACTGCTTGGAAGGCAGCTATGCTCACCACTATACCACCATCGCCTCGCTCTGGCATTTGGCAGACGCTCTTATCCAGTGAGACGTACAGTTGATTAGACTAAACAGGAGACAATCCTCCGCTGGAGAAATGCAGGGTTAAGGGCCTTGCTCAAGGGCCCAATGGCTGAGTGGATCTTATCGTGGCTACACCAGAGATTCGAACAACCAATGTCCCTGTCATGTACCTGAACCACTAGAATACAGGCCACCCTTGCGAAAACTACAGGAATGCGATGGCCGGGAATCGAACCCGGGTCAACTGCTTGGAAGGCAGCTATGCTCACCACTATACCACCATCGCCCCACACTGGCGTTTAGCAGACGCTCTTATCCAGAGAGACGTACAGTTGATTAGACTAAGCAGGAGACAATCCTCCCCTGGAGAAATGCAGGGTTAAGGGCCTTGTTCAAGGGCCCAACGGCTGCGTGGATCTTATCGTGGCTACACCAGAGATTCGAACAAACAATGTCCCTGTCAGGTACCTTAACCAGTAGAATACAGGCCACCCTTGCGAAAAGTACAGGAATGCGATGGCCGAGAATCGAAACCGGGTCAACTGCTTGGAAGGCAGCTATGCTCACCACTATACCACCATCGCCTCACTCTGGCATTTGGCAGACGCTCTTATCCAGTGAGACGTACAGTTGATTAGACTAAACAGGAGACAATCCTCCGCTGGAGAAATGCAGGGTTAAGGGCCTTGCTCAAGGGCCCAATGGCTGAGTGGATCTTATCGTGGCTACACCAGAGATTCGAACAACCAATGTCCCTGTCATGTACCTGAACCACTAGAATACAGGCCACCCTTGCGACAACTACAGGAATGCGATGGCCGGGAATCGAACCCGGGTCAACTGCTTGGAAGGCAGCTATGCTCACCACTATACCACCATCGCCCCACACTGGCGCTTAGCGGACGCTCTTATCCAGAGAGACGTACAGTTGATTAGACTAAGCAGGAGACAATCCTCCCCTGGAGAAATGCAGGGTTAAGGGCCTTGCTCAAGGGCCCAATGGCTGAGTGGATCTTATCGTGGCTACACCAGAGATTCGAACAACCAATGTCCCTGTCATGTACCTGAACCACTAGAATACAGGCCACCCTTGCGAAAACTACAGGAATGCGATGGCCGGGAATCGAACCCAGGTCAACTGCTTGGAAGGCAGCTATGCTCACCACTATACCACCATCGCCTCAGTCTGGCATTTGGCAGACGCTCTTATCCAGAGAGACGTACAGTTGATTAGACTAAGCAGGAGACAATCCTCCCCTGGAGAAATGCAGGGTTAAGGGCCTTGCTCAAGGGCCCAATGGCTGAGTGGATCTTATCGTGGCAACACCAGATATTCGAACAACCAATGTCCCTGTCATGTACCTGAACCACTAGAATACAGGCCACCCTTGCGAAAACTACAGGAATGCGATGGCCGGGAATCGAACCCGGGTCAACTGCTTGGAAGGCAGCTATGCTCACCACTATACCACCATCGCCTCACTCTGGCATTTGGCAGACGCTCTTATCCAGTGAGACGTACAGTTGATTAGACTAAGCAGGAGACAATCCTCCGCTTGAGAAATGCAGGGTTAAGGGCCTTGCTCAAGGGCCCAATGGCTGAGTGGATCTTATCGTGGCTACACCAGAGATTCGAACAACCAATGTCCCTGTCATGTACCTGAACCACTAGAATACAGGCCACCCTTGCGAAAACTACAGGAATGCGATGGCCGGGAATCGAACCCGGGTCAACTGCTTGGAAGGCAGCTATGCTCACCACTATACCACCATCGCCCCACACTGGCGCTTAGCAGACGCTCTTATCCAGAGAGACGTACAGTTGATTAGACTAAGCAGGAGACAATCCTCCCCTGGAGAAATGCAGGGTTAAGGGCCTTGTTCAAGGGCCCAACGGCTGCGTGGATCTTATCGTGGCTACACCAGAGATTCGAACAACCAATGTCCCTGTCAGGTACCTTAACCAGTAGAATACAGGCCACCCTTGCGAAAAGTACAGGAATGCGATGGCCGGGAATAGAACCCGGGTCAACTGCTTGGAAGGCAGCTATGCTCACCACTATACCACCATCGCCTCACTCCGGCATTTGGCAGACGCTCTTATCCAGAGAGACGTACAGTTGATTAGACTAAGCAGGAGACAATCCTCCCCTGGAGAAATGCAGGGTTAAGGGCCTTGCTCAAGGGCCCAATGGCTGAGTGGATCTTATCGTGGCAACACCAGAGATTCGAACAACCAATGACCCTGTCATGTACCTGAACCACTAGAATACAGGCCACCCTTGCGAAAACTACAGGAATGCGATGGCCGGGTCAACTGCTTGGAAGGCAGCTATGCTCACCACTATACCACCATCGCCTCACTCTGGCATTTGGCAGACGCTCTTATCCAGAGAGACGTACAGTTGATTAGACTAAGCAGGAGACAATCCTCCGCTGGAGAAATGCAGGGTTAAGGGCCTTGTTCAAGGGCCCAACGGCTGCGTGGATCTTATCGTGGCTACACCAGAGATTCGAACAACCAATGTCCCTGTCAGGTATTTTAACCAGTAGAATACAGGCCACCCTTGCGAAAAGTACAGGAATGCGATGGCCGGGAATAGAACCCGGGTCAACTGCTTGGAAGGCAGCTATGCTCACCACTATACCACCATCGCCTCACTCTGGCATTTGGCAGACGCTCTTATCCAGAGAGACGTACAGTTGATTAGACTAAGCAGGAGACAATCCTCCGCTGGAGAAATGCAGGGTTAAGGGCCTTGCTCAAGGGCCCAATGGCTGAGTGGATCTTATCGTGGCAACACCAGAGATTCGAACAACCAATGACCGTGTCATGTACCTGAACCACTAGAATACAGGCCACCCTTGCGAAAACTACAGGAATGCGATGGCCGGGAATCGAACCCACGTCAACTGCTTGGAAGGCAGCTATGCTCACCACTATACCACCATCGCCTCACTCTGGCATTTGGCAGACGCTCTTATCCAGAGAGACGTACAGTTGATTAGACTAAGCAGGAGACAATCCTCCGCTGGAGAAATGCAGGGTTAAGGGCCTTGCTCAAGGGCCCAATGGCTGAGTGGATCTTATCGTGGCTACACCAGAGATTCGAACAACCAATGTCCCTGTCATGTACCTGAACCACTAGAATACAGGCCACCCTTGCGAAAACTACAGGAATGCGATGGCCGGGAATCGAACCCAGGTCAACTGCTTGGAAGGCAGCTATGCTCATCACTATACCACCATCGCCTAGTTTTTCGGTTACACTAGCATGTACACTTCAAAACGGACCAGATGCAGTAACATTTCAAAACAGAAATGACCTGGGTAAGGATCAAACTCACGACCTTCAGACCATGAGACTGTTGCCTATTGCTGGAGCTTGCAGAGTAGGACAAAGATACAAAAATATTAAATGAAATCAAATACAATAATAAAGCAAAATTTGTCTCCTTTGCTGGGTGAAACATGTGACACTGTTAGCTCCTGCTGCCAGTGGTTAAGTATGTAGGTGACGTTTGACGGGTACTGTGATTTTCCCGGTTACTGGCCTCGTTAGCGCAGTAGGCAGCGCATCAGTCTCATAATCTGAAGGTCGTGAGTTCGATCCTCACATGGGGCATTGGTTTTCATTTACCTCGTCTGGTGGACATGTACAGTACTCGGTTAATGCCTCACACTGGGCATGGGCCCTGTTTCATACACGTCGCTAACTCGGTTAGCCCGATTCGATTGTTGACGTTTTGGGATAAAGACAGGATGTTGGGCTTCATGAAGGGATTCCACAATGTAGACGGGCTACAGCAGGGCTCTCCAACCCTGGTCCTGGAGAGCTACTGGGTCTGCTGGTTTTTGTTTTCACCTTAAAATCAGCACCTGTTGAGACCCAGGTAACCAGGTGAGGTGAGTTAATTAATTAAATTAGAGCAGTTGATTATAGTTAATTGCAGGGTAAGAACGAAAACCAGTAGACCCAGTAGCTCTCCAGGACCAGGGTTGGAGACCACTGGGCTACAGGGTCTGCTGGTTTTCGTTGTTACTCTGCACATAATTAAAAAACATTTTCTTCTTGCTTGGAGAGGTTTTCGGACCCCTAGGTATTTTAAGACCCTATGCTGTTGAAAACATTTTCATTCCCACTTGGAAATGATGTAGAACTGAGTTTCATGAGTCAAAACAACGAAAATGACTTACCGCAATGCACAGTAGTTCTGTCCATATCTCGGATTTTTTCACCCACCTTGTTTCGTATGTGTAGCACTTTATTTATGCCTAAATTATGATCATAAACAACATTCATTTTGCGGCTACACCAGGGATTCGAACAACCAATGTCCCAGTCACGTACCTTAACCACTAGAATACAGGCCGCCCTGGCAAAAAGCACAGGATTGCGATGGCCGGGAATCGAACCCGGGTCAACTGCTTGGAAGGCAGCTATGCTCACCACTATACCACCATCGCCTCACACTGGCATTTGGCAGACGCTCTTATCCAGAGAGACGTACAGTTGATTAGACTAAGCAGGAGACAATCCTCCCCTGGAGAAATGCAGGGTTAAGGGCCTTGCTCAAGGGCCCAACGGCTGCGTGGATCTTATCGTGGCTACACCAGAGATTCGAACAACCAATGTCCCTGTCAGGTACCTTAACCAGTAGAATACAGGCCACCCTTGCGAAAATTACAGGAATGCGATGGCCGGGAATCGAACCCGGGTCAACTGCTTGGAAGGCAGCTATGCTCACCACTATACCACCATCGCCTAGTTTTTCAGCTACACCAGCATGTATACTTCAAAACGGACCAGATGCAGTAACATTTCAAAACAGAAATGACCTGGGTAAGGATCAAACTCACGACTTTCAGACCATGAGACTGTTGCCTATTGCTGCAGCTTGCAGAGTAGAACAAAGATACAACAATATTAAATGAAATCAAATACAATAATAAAGCAAAATTTGTCTCCTTTGCTGGGTGAAACATGTGACACTGTTAGCTCCTGCTGCCAGTGGTTAAGTATGTAGGTGACGTTTGACAGGCACTGTGATTTTCCTGGTTACTGGCCTTGTTAGCGCAGTAGGCAGCGCGTCAGTCTCATAATCTGAAGGTAGGGAGTTCGATCCTCACATGGGGCATTGGTTTTCATTTACCTGGTCTGGTGGACATGTACAGTACTCGGTTAATGCCTCGCACTGGGCATGGGCCCTGTTTCATACACGTCGCTAACTCGGTTAGCCCCATTCGATTGTTGACGTTTTGGGATAAAGACAGGATGTTGGGCTTCATGAAGGGATTCCACAATGTAGACGGGCTACAGCAGGGCTCTCCAACCCTGGTCCTGGAGAGCTACTGGGTCTGCTGGTTTTTGTTTTCACCTTAAAATCAGCACCTGTTGAGACCCAGGTAACCAGGTGAGGTGAGTTAATTAATTAAATTAGAGCAGTTGATTATAGTTAATTGCAGGGTAAGAACGAAAACCAGTAGACCCAGTAGCTCTCCAGGACCAGGGTTGGAGACCACTGGGCTACAGGGTCTGCTGGTTTTCGTTGTTACTCTGCACATAATTAAAAAACATTTTCTTCTTGCTTGGAGAGGTTTTCGGACCCCTAGGTATTTTAAGACCCTATGCTGTTGAAAACATTTTCATTCCCACTTGGAAATGATGTAGAACTGAGTTTCATGAGTCAAAACAACGAAAATGACTTACCGCAATGCACAGTAGTTCTGTCCATATCTCGGATTTTTTCACCCACCTTGTTTCGTATGTGTAGCACTTTATTTATGCCTAAATTATGATAATAAACAACATTCATTTCGCGGCTACACCAGGGATTCGAACAACCAATGTCCCAGGCCCTGGCAAAAAGCACAGGATTGCGATGGCCGGGAATCGAACCCGGGTCAACTGCTTGGAAGGCAGCTATGCTCACCACTATACCACCATCGCACTGAATTTGTAGCACTCCTGCACGTATACTTCAAAACGGAGCAGACGCAATAATATTTCAAATCTGACATGCCCCTCGAACTCACGATCTTCAGATTATGAGCCTGAATCTCAAATTGGCAAGAGCAATCCTGTGAGCTAGGGACATCAGAGAGTTCACAGCATAGTCTTAATGATGCTCAGCAAACAGGAAGAATCCTGATGTCAGAAAAAATTGTGGAAAACAATATCCAATATATGAGTGGAAGTATTTTGATTTTGCAAATGGGTGAATGAATCATTAAAAAAATTAATAGAGCCTAAATGGGGACGCTGGCTTTTTGAGCAGAAATCACAGACATCAGCAGGGGGCGACATTAGGGCTTCAGAGAGATCTTAGTATATTTGTATGTTCCTGTATGTACAAAAGTGACCGAGATATCAGTCTGACTCCACTTCAAAGTGTGAACAGACTCAAAAGACACCCTTAAACGGGTCAAAGGTTAAAAACATGTTTCCGCCCGGTTTCGAACCGGGGACCTTTCGCGTGTGAGGCGAACGTGATAACCACTACACTACGGAAACCTTGACAGATAAGGCCTTGCACACAAGGTGGGTAATGATTGAATCTCAGAAAGCACACATCACATTGGCTAGATTGATCCTGTGGGCAAGAGAGGACAGAAAGGTTACCTCTGATAGTTTTAATGGTGGTCAGTCAGAAAAAAAGTCAAAATTCCTGTCGACCCACTAAAGAAATGTCACACGTTTCAATTATATGATAGTTATGACCTCAATATCATATAGGAACTTGTTAGTAGTAAAATTGTTCGAGAGAGAATAAGACTTTGACAGGCTTTGGCAATGATTGGAGGCATCACATAAAGAACTTGTATAATATAGAGACGATGTCATTCATTAGGGTCGGAACAGAGACAAAATATAATCTGTGGAGTTCAGGACTACCATACAACAGTTCCCGTCTTTCACAATAACTGTCAATACTGCATTCTCAATTATTAATGTTTAATTTATACCTTGCTCAGTGAGTATTAACCAAAATCCGTATTTTCCAGGAAAAACTGCAGAAGTGCTAGTGCGCCATCTGGCGGTAAAAATAAAAATCTGAATCTGTAAACCGAACGGCCACACGAATAAAAACAGAAGATTTATATCCAATGCAGAAAGCACCCAAAGGTATCATTTGCATAGCTATGGTTAGCTATGATAAACAAAATATCTTGCCAACTAAAGGTTTATAAGATCCAGATTGATAACCTGACATAAACCTCAGTGACAAAAGGAACCGTAGATTATATATGCAGCAAACCAAATGCAACTGAACACTTTACATTAAATGTACAAGGCTGCAGCAAATGTTGCATTAGCACAATACATTTCCCTGGGCAACCATAAAACAAACAGATTCGCCACTAGACGACGCTATTGTATAGACCGCGGACCAGGCAAGGCATGAAGTGCATGTTTACTAAACCAGGTAAACGAAAACAAATGCCCCGTGTGAGGATCGAACTCACGACCTTCAGATTATGAGACTGACGCGCTACCTACTGCGCTAACGAGGCTGGCTTCGCACGGCACCACAGTATCAGTCAAATCAGTCCAACACCATACTTGACCATCGGCAGCACCAAGTCACAGAAGTTGCAAATGATCACCAGCAACAATTAACATTCACTTATTTACCCCATTATATTATTACCGCATTATATTAAAGCAAGTCGCTTTAAAATGAAATTCCCTTTGTGTTCACAAATGTAATATTATTTGAACCATTTGGACCTGTGATGATACTTGTAGTGAACACTCCTCCCATTATTTGCCACTAGAGAGCGCTCTGACGCAGACAAACAGACGCCACTCGCGAATGTGCGAGAGAACAATGCTAACTTGACATCTCCGTCTACGCGTTAAAAACAAACATGTAACGGTTAGTGCATCTAGCACTTTATATCACATGAAGTGTCGCAACCCCGCATGCCCTGTCTGTCAAATTACGATTACACCGCAGAATCACTCGAAAATCTGCATCGAGTAATGCACGATGCAATTATCAATTATAACTTACCTAGGTTAGCAAGCTAGCTTCCTCTGGTCAGTGTAGGCCTACAGGAATGGTGGCTCGACTCTTTGAAAACCAAAACGCCCAGTTCTGTCATTAATCCCAGTATTTCAAATAGAAATCAGACAGAATACTCAGCTACAAACAAGCAAAGGTTAGTTATTGTCACGTTAGCTAACGTAACGTTGACGAATTGATGTTCCATGCCAACCAAATGTTGTCCCATAGCTTGATAATTAGCTAGCCCTAAGTTAAGATAGGTATTGGCTAACTAAATACTAGCTTGATAACAAAGGTATCTAAGACAAGCTAGACTAACGAAGTATAAAACTGTATTTAAAGTAAGTTATCGAGCTATCGAGGTTCAGGATCCATAACTTGGTCGCATGCTGCTACCATTGCTGCAGGCATTTGCTTCAGCCGTGCGCTGCATCACCTGATTTGACTAATTCGCGTATTATCTGAACCAAGCAGGTAAAATAATTAACTGTTAGTGAAATCAGGTGGTGTAGCGCACGGTAGGAGCACCTGCATACACTGCAGCCTGCATGACGTAGAGTTGAGTAGCATAGACGCGTTAGCTAGTTAGGCTATTCGTTTGGAAAGTTCCAGCTCGTAAAAGGACATTAAAGGTAACCTTAACTTGTATTCCTTTTTAATGAGATAGCTGACATTGGCGATATTCTAATCTCAGAATGTACTTACTATCGGTATATTTTCACTTTCGGCGCTAGATGTGAACAGACCGTTCGCATTCCCTCAGTTTAGACTCGACTGCCTCATGACAAATAACGCGTTTTTTCTCCTCTCCCTTAAACTCGATTTTCCATTGGGTGTGGCGATCATTCGTGGAAAAGCTTGGGAAGTACTGGACCGTTTATTTGCACACATTTCATTCTACATACCGTTTATAAAACCGTGTATGAATATGGAGATTCTTGAAATGCACACAACTATTTCTTAATCAACCACAAGTCGTAAATATACATACACTGTGCAGTTTTATAATAATTAATGGAGAAAAAAACAATTTGTACTTATAAAACCTACGGATTACCGCGATTGGCCAATCAGAGCAGGTATCCCTACCGGGGGTGGGGGGGTTCGACATCAGGGCGTTGACAGAGAAGGGGGAAGAATAAAGTGTTGTGGTTTGAGGGTGTATATTACTGCAATTCCTCTCTTGACTGTTAGAAGTCCAAAATTACCCATTGTACCTTTAACCTTTAACACATTCAATATAATACATGAGTAAAATACACTGAATTGATCCAATGGTGTATGAGGCGCTAATACATAGACTATATAAAGCAAACTTGTACTTAGCCTGGCCTGTAGCGTGGTGTTTAAGGTATCTGACTGGGACCGCAAGGTCATTGGTTCTAATACTGGTGTAGCCACAATAAGATCCGCACAGCCGTTGGGCCCTTAACTCTCCATTGCTCCAGGGGAGGCTTGTCTCCTGCTTAGTCTAATCAACTGTACATTGCTCTGGATAAGAGCATCTGCCAATGCCAATAATGTTACCACTACACCTGCCAGTACTGTAGGTGAAATGGTACAGAGGTACAGGGGGGCCATTCCGGGTTGGTTCACCGTGGGACAGAAACGTCGGATCAGCAGGAGAGGCAGGGAGGACCGACTACCTGGGCTTCAGACATCAGCTTTAATGGATAAACAATATATGAAAAACTCACTGAATACTGTACCTTTATACTTCAATCAACTGATCATACTCATATTAAATAATTCCATGTTATTCATGTATCATATACACAGATAAGCCAAAACATTACGACCACGCACAGATAAAGCGAATAACGTTGATTATCTCAAAACAACGACCCATGTCAAGATCCGGGATATATTAGACGGTAGGGGAACGGTTGGCTCTTGTAGTCGACATGTTGGATGTGGGAGGAATGGGCAGACGTAAAGACCTGAGCGACTTTGACAGGGGCCAAATCATTATGGTCAGATGACTGGGTCGGAACATATCTGATGCTGCCAGTGGTCAGGTATGTAGGGGACTTTTAAGGGCACTGTGGTTGCCCAAGTTATGGGCCTCGTTAGCGCAGTAGGCAGCACGTCAGTCTCATAATCTGAAGGTCGTGAGTTCGATCCTCACATGTGGCATTGGTTTTTGTTTACCTGGTTTAGTAAACATGCGCAGTACTTGATTAATTCCTTGCACTGGGCATGGAGCCTATTTCATACATGTCGCTAACTTGGTTCGCCCGATTAGATTGTTGATATTTTGGGATAATTGTTTTCACAATCGCTGAGACAACAGCGTCTTAAGCACAAACCTGCGCAACCCCAGGTTAAGTAAGTAGGATGACATGTAACACGTGTGTAGCCTGTATAAACCACCTGGCAAAATCACACCCAGACAGCAGAAATTTGCTAAAGCGTCAGAGAATAATGTCACACAAGTTGTCACCAGCAACAAGTAACATGTTTACACATTCACCATATACCGTATGAAGTGAACCTCAAGTTGGCAAGAGTAATCCTGTGAGCTAGGGAGATCAGAGAGGTCACGGCTAATAGTTTTAATAATGGTCAGCAAACAGGAAAGCGCATCAGTCTCATAATCTGAAGGTCATGAGTCCGCTCCTCACATGAGGCATTATGTTTTTGTTTACCATTACGTTACTGGCATTTGGCAGACGCTCTTATCCAGAAAGACATACAGTTGATTAGACTAGGCAGGAGACAATCCTCCCCTGGAGCAATGCAGGGTTAAGGGCCTTGCTCAAGGGCCCAACGGCTGTGTGGATCTTATCGTGGCTACACCAGGGATTCAAACCACAGATGTCCCAGTCATGTACCTTAACCACTACGCTACAGGCCGCCCTTGCAAAAAAAACACAGGAATGCGATGGCCGGGAATCGAACCCGGGTCAACTGCTTGGAAGGCAGCTATGCTCACCACTATACCACCATCGCACTGAATTTGTAGCACTCCTGCACGTATACTTCAAAACGGAGCAGACGCAATAATATTTCAAAACGGACATGCCCCGTGTGAGGATCAAACTCACGATCTTCAGATTATGAGCCTGAACCTCAAGTTGGCAAGAGCAATCCTGTGAGCTAGGGACATCAGAGAGTTCACAGCTGATAGTCTCAATGATGCTCAGCAAACAGGAAAAATCCTGATGTCAGAAAAAATTGTGGAAAACAATATCCAATATATGAGTGGAAGTATTTTGATTTTGCAAATGGGTGAATGAATCATTTAAAAAATTAATAGAGCCTAAATGGGGACGCTGGCTTTTTGAGCAGAAATCACAGACATCAGCAGGGGGCGACATTAGGGCTTCAGAGAGATCTTAGTATATTTGTATGTTCCTACATGTACAAAAATGACCGAGATATCAGTCTGACTCCACTTCAAAGTGTGAACAGACCCAAAAGACACCCTTAAACAGGTCAAAGGTTAAAAGTATGTTTCCGCCCGGTTTCGAACCGGGGACCTTTCGCGTGTGAGGCGAACGTGATAACCACTACACTACGGAAACCTTGACAGATAAGGCCTTGCACACAAGGTGGGTAATGATTGAATCTCAGAAAGCACACATCACATTGGCTAGATTGATCCTGTGGGCAAGAGAGGACAGAGAGGTTACCTCTGATAGTTTTAATGGTGGTCAGTCAGAAAAAAGTCAAAATTCCTGTCGACCCACTAAAGAAATGTCACACGTTTGAATTATATGATAGTTACGACATCAATATCATATAGGAACTTGTTAGTAGTAAAATTGTTCGAGAGAGAATAAGACTTTGACAGGCTTTGGCAATGATTGGAGGCATCACATATAGAACTTGTATAATATAGAGACGATGTCATTCATTAGGGTCGGAACAGAGACAAAATATAATCTGTGGAGTTCAGGACTACCATACAACAGTGCCCGTCTTTAACAATAACTGTCAATACTGCATTCTCAATTATTAATGTTTAATTTATACCTTGCTCAGTGAGTATTAACCAAAATCCGTATTTTCCGGGAAAAACTGCAGAAGTGCTAGTGCGCCATCTGGCGGTAAAAACAAAAATCTGAATCTGCAAAACGACGGCAACACGAATAAAAACAGAAGATTTCTATCCAATGCATGTATCATTTGCATAGCTATGGTTAGCTATGTTAGACAAAATATCTTGCCAACTAAAGGTTTATAAGATCCAGACTGATAACCTGACATAAACCTCAGTGACAAAAGGAACCGTAGATTATATATGCAGCAAACCAAATGCAACTGAACACTTTTACGTTAAATGTACAAGCACTCGCCACTAGACGACGCTACTGTATAGGCCGCGGACCGGGCGAGGCATGAAGTGCATGTTTACTAAAGTAGGTAGACAAAACAAATGCCCCGTGTGAGGATCGAACTCACGACCTTCAGATTATGAGACTGACGCGCTACCAACTGCGCTAACGAGGCTGGCTTCGCGCGGCACCACAGTAGCAGTCAAATCAGTTCATCACCATACTTGACCATCGGCAGCACCAGTTATTGGTGTCACAGAAATTGCAACTGATCACCAGCAACAATTAACATCTTACTCATTTACCACATTATTAATAGCGTATGATATTAAAGCAAGTTGATTTAAAAATGAAATTACCTCGTATTAACAAACGTCACCTTATTTGCATCATTTGGACCTGTGCTGATGCTTGTAGTGAACACTCCTTCCATTGTTTGCCACTAGAGAGCGCTCTGACGCAGACAAACAGACGCCACTCGCGAATGTGCGAGTGAACAATGCTAACTTCACATCTCCGTCTACGCGTTAAAAACAAACATGCAACTGTTAGTGCATCTAGCACTTTATATCACATGAAGTGTCGCAACCCCGCATACCCTGTCTGTCAAATTACGATTACACCTCAGAATCACTCGAAAACCTGCATCGAGTAATGCATGACCAATTATAACTTAGCTAGGCTAGCTAACTAGCTTTCTCTGGTTAGTGTAGGCCTACAGGAACGGTGGCTCGACTCATTGAAAACCGTTAGCTCACATTATGTTGACGAATTGATGTTCCATGCCAACCAAATGTTGTCCCATACATAGCCTGATAATTAGCTAGCCCTAAGTTAAGATAGGGTATTGGCTAAATAAATACTAGCTTGATAACAAAGGTATCCAACACAAGCTAGACTAACGAAGTATAAAACTGTATTTAAAGTAAGTTATCGAGCTATCGAGGTTCAGGATCCATAACTTGGTCGCATGCTGCTACCATTGCTGCAGGCATTTTCTTCAGCCGTGCGCTGCATCACCTGATTTGACTAATTAGCTTATTATCTGAACCAAGCAGGTAAAATAATTAACTGTTCGTGAAATCAGGTGGTGTAGCGCACGGTAGGAGCACCTGCATACACTGCGGCCTGCAGGACGTGGAGTTGAGTAGCATAGACGCGTTAGCTAGTTAGGCTATTCGTTTGGAAAGTTCCATCTCGTAAAATGACATTAAAGGTAACCTTAACTTGTATTCCTTTTTAATGAGATAGCTGACATCGCAAATATTCGAATTTCAGGATGTACTTACTGTCGGTATATTTTCACTTTCGGCGGTAGATATGGACAGATCGTTCGCATTCCCTCAGTTTAGACTTCCACGTCATCACTGGACAAATAACGCGTTTTTTCTCCTCTCCCTTAAGCTCGATTTTCCATTGGGTGTGGCGATCATTCGTGGAAAAGCTTGAGAAGCACCGGACCGTTTCTTTGCACAAATTTCATTCTATATACCGTTTATGAAACTGTGTATGAATATTCTTGAAATGCACACTTAATCAACCACAAGTCGTTGACATTCACATTTTTACATTTTTGTCATTTGGCAGACGCTTTTAATCCAAAGCGATTTACAAGTGCATGGGTTCTTCCACAAGTCAAAGCATCACATCCATAACTAGGAAAATACACATGGAATGCTGTTCTAAAACGTCGTCATCATAAGTGTTTTGGGTTAGACAAGGAGGATAGGGATATCAGAACATGTCGGGGGGGACATGTCGTAAATATACATACACTGTGCAGTTTTATAATAATTTATGGAGGAAAGAACAATTAGTACTTCCTACGCATTGCCGCGATTGCCCAATCTGATCAGGTATCCCCACCAAAGACAAGCAGAACTGGGAGCTAGCAGGAATAAACTCCAGCTATTATCCTTACCAGAGGTGGATGCACCAAGAACTGAAGCAGACCATGGTAACTCGCTTCAAAGTGAGACTTTATTATTTATTTATTTTTTTGCATTTGATCAATAAATGGGGCGATAACCTTTTCCCCTTAAAATATATAAAAAGAATGCTTGCGAATATTTTATTGTCTTGGTGTACTATACCAGGCCATTCTGCTTTCACTTGCATTCAGATAGCTAGCTAACAGTCAACTTCGGGAACTGATACGTTAAACAGGTACAATAGGTAAGATTTTTGTGTTAAAACATTGTTACAAGACCATTGTAAAGCCCTTCCTATCGTTGAAAAAAGCTCACTGACATGTTGACTCACCCTCTGCCTGTGTTTATAGTCCTTCAACATCAGCACGTTGACAGAGAAGGGGGAGGAATAAAGTGTTGTGGTTTGAGGGTGTTTGTTACTGCAATTCCTCTCTTGACTGTTAGAAGTCCAAAATGACCTATTACTTATATAACCTTTAACACATGAAATATAACACATGAAAATGTGAAATACACTGAATTGATCCAATGGTGTATGAGGCTCTAATACATCCACTATATAAAGCAAAATTGTACTTAGCATGTGACAGAAGCTCTATACCAGGGACACTCAAATCTGGCGTCTACCAGCCTTGAGGGGTAATGTGTCCTCTGCATCTGACCCATCCTAGTTACTTAGGAGCAGTGGGCAGCCACAGTGCAGCACCTGGGGACCAACTCCAGTTCTGAGGCCAGTGCCTTGGATCCATGGATTTCATTCTTCCCCTCTAATCAGGTCTCATTTAGGCCTAGAACACCAGGCAGGTTCCCTGGCCAATCAGCGGCAATAATCAATCAATTAACTAACTATCAGGTCCAAAAGAAATCCAGCAGCACTCCTGGCAATGAGGGCCAAATTTGCACATCCCTGCTCTAGACTGAAGCAGAAAGCTTATTGTCACTGGATAAATGAGTACCCCGACCCCTACCAAAAATGTTCAGATGTGTGTCACATTGTGAGCGTGTGTTTATGTGTGTGTGTGTGAGAGACAGTGTATGTGCATGTGTGTGAGAGAGGGCATGTGTGAGTGTATGTGTACATGTGTGAGAGAGAACGTGTGTGTGTATGGTTTGTTTGGGGAGTTGGGTTCACAGTACTCTGCAGAAGTCTTAGGCACCCTAGACTTTATTATATATATATGTTTATTTTATTAAATTATATATATGTTTATGTTTACATTTGAGATTTCCAAATATTCATTTTCCAAAAGACTTTAAGATTTTACAGAGACATTTTTGTATTTAATTTTAAAAAGTTACATATTACTGTAAGCAATTCACTACTTTTCACATAAAAGCTTGATCAAGGCTGTCTGAGATCAGAAGCAAGGAGCCAACCAAAGTCTGCAGAAGAACTGTGGCGAGTTGTCTAACATGCTTGGAACAACCTCCCTGCTGATTTTAGCCAACACTGTCCTGCAGTTCTATATCTCAGAGAAGTTGTACAGTTTTAATGCCAAAGGGTGGTCACAATTTGATTCAGTTTTTAACTATTCTGCCAAATTACTAAATTGTAATGTAAAATGTATAGTACATTTATTTAGGACCTTTCATTGAATTACTTTTGAAAGAATGTTATCTGTACAGAATGTTATACGGGTGCCAAAGGCCTTTGCACAGCACTGTAGGTGTAGTGGTACAGGGGTGCCATTCCGGTTTGGTTCACCGTGGAACATAAACGTCGGATCAGCAGAAGAGGCAGGGAGGACCGACTACCTGGGCTTCAGACATAAGCTTTAATGGACAAACAATAGATGAAAAACTCACTGAATACTGTACCTATATACTTCAATCAACTGATCATACCCCTGCTTAGTCGAATCAACTGTACATCGCTCTGGATAAGAGAGTCTGCCAAAGGCCTATAATGTACTCATAATCAATAATTCCATGTTATTTATGTATCGTATACACAGATAAGCCAAAACATTATGACCACGCACAGATAAAGCGAATAACGTTGATTATCTCAAAACAACGACCCATGTCAAGATCTGGGATATATTAGACGGTAGGGGAACGGTTGGCTCTCGTAGTCGACGTTGGATGTGGGAGGAATGGGCAGACGCAAAGACCTGAGCGACTTTGACAGGGGCCAAATCGTTATGGTCAGATGACTGGGTCGGAGCATATCTGATGCTGCCAGTGGTCAGGCATGTAGGGGACGTTTGACGGGCACTGTGGCCGCCTAAGTCATGGGCCTGGTTATCGCAGTAGGCAGCGCGTCAGTCTCATAATCTGACGGTTGTGAGTTCGATCCTCACATGGGGCATCGGTTTTCATTTACCTGGTCTGGTGAACATGTGCAGTACTCGGTTAATGCCTCGCACTGGGCATGGGCCCTGTTTCATACACGTCGCTAACTCGGTTAGCCCGATTCGATTGTTGACGTTTTGGGATAAAGACAGGATGTTCGGCTTCATGAAGGGATTCCACAATATAGACGGCTACAGGGTCTGCTGGTTTTCGTTGTTACTCCGCACATAATTAAAAACATATTCTTCTTGCTTGGGGAGGTTTTCGAACCCCTAGATATTTTAAGACCCTATGCTATTTTAATTCATTTAAAGGTCCTAAATAAACGTAATATACATTTTACATTAAATTTGTGACCACCCTTCGGCGTTAAAACTGCATCACTTCTCTGAGATATAGAACTGCAGGACAGCGTTGGCTAAGACAAGCAGCAGGGAGGCTGTTCCAAGCATGTTGGAGAACTTGCCACAGTTCTTCTGCAGACTTTGGTTGGTTCCTTGCTTCTGATCTCAGACAGCATTGATCAAGTTTTTATGTAAAATAGTCAATTTCTTACAGTAATATGTTACCAAAAATGTCTCTGGAAAATTAAATCTTTTGGAAAATTAATATTTGGAAATCTCAAATGTGTTCTTTTATTCGAAGACTTCTGCACAGTACTGTACATATATACAGAGTGCAGTTTATTTGCAGTATTTTGGACAGCAAAAGTACAAACTGTCCCCTAATACGAGGGTAGCTACCTATCAGTCTGTACTTTAACCTCAAACGTATTGTTTTATTTCCAATCCAATGTGTTGGGAGTACAGAGTGAAAAGAGCAGACATTTTCCAGCTGCCCAAATACTTACTGACTGCACTGTACATAAACATAAATAAAACAAATAGAATTACTGAATCAGGATATTTTCAGTTGACTTAAGTTTAAGGGTAAAGATTTTTCCACATGCTACACTGTATCCCCCCCCCCAACAGGGTAAACTCTATTCACTCTACAACACAGGCGTCAAACTCCAGTCCTGGAGGGCCGCAGTGTCTGAAGATTTTTGGTACGTTTCAGCACGAGAGATACATTTCAAAGTCTTTCATTGGCTAAAGAGTCCACACACGTTGTTCTCAAGGCCTTAATTGGCTGCTGATTGAAAGGAAACCACAAACTGATGTAGACACTGTGGCCCTCCAGGACTGGAGTTTGACACCCCTGTTCTACAACCTTAGGTGTCAAGGAAGGTGGAGATGGGGACACTGCATCATTGGGGGGGGGGAATAAAAATAAAATTAAAAAAAAGAACATTTATGAAAATATGTTTCCGCCCGGTCTCGAACCGGGGACCTTTCGCGTGTTAGGCGAACGTGATAACCACTACACTACGGAAACAGACACGATAAGAGGCAGCCACAAACGGAAAATAAAAACATTACATAATGCACTAGCATATGCAAACATTACATTATTCACCAAAACATAAGACTGATGTCTCAGCGTTTTCTGTGCAAATGTGAGAAGGCACGATGCACACATTAAGTGGCACCCCCGGCTAGAACCACAAACAAACTGTGCTGAGAACGAAGGTGGTCTGAGTTTGGTTAGTTTCAGAGGCATCTCAGTACATTTTACATGTTCATATACACACAAAGTTAGGAGTGCAGACTCACGACCAAGTGCCAACACCTTCAGAGGCTGTTAATCAGGTAAAATTGAGTTAAGCAGTTGAAATTGTACTTACCTCTAGGGTCTTTCAGCGAACTTATCCCTGGTTATGGGTATGCACTTTGTTGTACGTCGCTCTGGATAAGAGCGTCTGCCAAATGGCAATAATGTAATGTAATGTAAAAGGTTAAAACATGTTTCCGCCCGGTTTCGAACCGGGGACCTTTCGCGTGTGAGGCGAACGTGATAACCACTACACTACGGAAACGGGGACGGCGTAAGTTCTGCACAAAATGGTGGGTGATGACTGAACCACAAAAAAAGACACACGACATTGGGAAAATATTCCTGGGGGCTAAGTGGGCAGAGATGGCACCTCTTGATAGTTTTAATGATGGTCAGTCATTTTCACATAAACATTGCTGTTGTACCATGATATTGATGAAATTAATATCACACAAGAACCTGTGAGTAGGTTAAATAGTTATAGAGATAGTAAGACTTCCCGAAACATAGGCAGGCTACTATGGCAATGATTTGCCAGCATTAATTATTGTAATTGTATACTGTAGAAACAAGTGTCATCCTTTCAGGTAGGAACAGCACCACAATATCAACGTGTGGCCAAAACAATATTACATATCCATAGTGTTAAGGACTACCAAAGAACAGCGCCCATCTTTCACAATCATAACTGCGTTCTTAATGGTTTAATATATTTACAATGCACCCAAACTTTAATTTACAACTTCCTTACTTAGTGTTAATCAAAATCCGTAGTCTGCCAGGCAGAACTGCAAAAGGGTTAGTGTGCCATCTGGTGGTCAAAAACAACATCTGCAAACCAATAAAAACAGACAATTGATACTGAATGCGTCCAATGCAGAAAGTACTCAAACGTCATCGCGAGGGTTAAATATGTTAAGCAAAATAGCTTTCCAACTAAAGGTTTATAAGATCCAGGTCGATAAATAAACCTACTCATAAACCTCAGTGACAAGTACGTACGCAGCAAGCCAAATCTGGATGGAAAGGTCTGACCAATCTGGGCGAATATCACCACCAAGAGTTGTGCCAAAAAAAAAGCAATCGCATGCTTGTTAAGAGAACCGTGAATCTTAAACAAGAGAAAGACATTAGGGTGTTTTCACACTTAAATATCAGTCCACTTCAGACGCTGAAAAAAAAGCAAAGTGTGAAATCACCCTAATGTGATAACCACTACACTACGGAAACCTTCATAGTGCAAGGCCTGCACAAATGGTGGGTGATGAATGAACCACAAAAACCACACAACACGTCATACAGAGTAATCATGTGTGCGAGGGAGGACAGAGATGTCACCTCTGATCATTTTAATGGTGGTCAGTCAGCAAAAAGTTTCCCATAGGCAAATCAAAGACATTTCACACAGAAAAACTGCTGTCATACTAAGATGCTGATGACATCAATATCATATGAGGATCTGTGAGATATTATGGAGATAAGACTTACCCAAACTTAGGTAGGCCACCATGGTATTAATTTGCAGAAATTATATATTGTACTTTCTGCAGAAAGTGTCATTCATTCTAGGTAGGAACAGGGCCACAATATCAACATGAGACCAAAATAACAAATAAAATAAAACAGACGATTTATACTGAATGCCTCCAATGCAGAAAGTACTCAAATGTATGTAGCCATGGGGCTCTGCCATTTTTGGTATTGAAAGCCAATCGAATCCCTGTTTGCTCCCAAGATTCAACCAAGAATTAGAACAGCCAATCAGGGTGCATATCCCCACCTAGAATTGTACCAAAAATATAGCAATCGTTCGCTTGTTAAGATACCGCAAATCTTAACTGAGAGAAATACATTACAGTGTTTTCACACTTAATTTCAGCCTCTCAAGTGGACTAAGGCTGACAATACAGCATTTTTGTGCGAATGTGAACACACAAAGTGCACAAATTAAGTGTACCTCAAACAAACCGTGCTGAGACCACACGCTGTTACATTACATTTTGCATGTTCACGTATGCGCAAATAGTGCTCAGTTATCAGTCCACTTCAGAGGCTGAAACAAAAGCAAAGTGTGAAATCACCTTCAGACACCGACCGTTAAATAGCCCCCTGGATGAATATGGATTCTCCCTAAGGTTAAAAAACATGTTTCCGCCCGGTCTCGAACCGGGGACCTTTCGCGTGTTAGGCGAACGTGATAACCACTACACTACGGAAACCTTCATGCTGCAAGGGAGGCACAAATGGTGAGTGATGACTGAACCACAAAAACCACACAATACTTCATACAGTAATCTAGTGGTCGAGGGAGAGCAGAGATTTAAGTGTACAGCAAGTGAAAGACAATCAAATCCCGGTTTGCCACCAAGACTGAGACTACATCCTGAAGTTGTCCAAGTTTGGTTCGTATCAGACAGGTCTTCGTATATTTTGCATGTTCTTGAACGCACAAGCGATCAGTCCACTTCAGAGGCTGAAACAAAATCTAAGTGAAATCACCCTGAGACACCGTTAAACAGTCCTCTAAGGATGGACATGGATAGTCCCTGTAAGGGTCATTTTCGTAATTGACAATGTGTGCTAAAATAGAGACAATCACGTGATTAAAAATAACCTTTGATTATAATCTTTATTACAAATTAGACCACTTTCTGAATTAAGTGCTGATGAAATATGCTCTATAATCGACGGATTAGACTAAGAATTTTCCTCTGTCTCACCCAAGCAGACACACAGCCTATGAGATTAATGTCTCTGCTGTTCCTATAATGCACATTCAGATTTCCTGGCAAGGTCAGAGTTTATCTGGAGACTAGCCTAAATAATAATAATCCTAGGTTGTCTTCCTTGTTTTTGTCTCCGCCCTCATGGAAAAGTGTGTATAAAAAACTTGCTATGTGCGTTTCAAATCAGAGAGCCTGTAAGCCCTCTCTATTTCTATATATATTTTCAAATAAATAAGAAACTTAAACTCAAGTAAAATGTTGTTTTGCTGTGGATCTGTTTGATCCAACCATGCTCACCGAGATGTGAAAAGGGCTTTTCCCGGTTAAAAAACATGTTTCCGCCCGGTTTCGAACCGGGGACCTTTCGCGTGTGAGGCGAACGTGATAACCACTACACTACGGAAACCTTCATGGTGCAAGGCCTGCACAAATGGTGGGTGATGACTGAACCACAAAAACCACACAACACTTCATACAGAGTAATCATGTGTGCGAGGGAGGGCAGAGATGTCACCTCTGATCATTTTAATGGTGGTCAGTCAGCAAAAAGTTTAAATTCCCATAGGCAAATCAAAGACATTTCAAACAGAAAAATTGCTGTCATATGATGCTGATGACATCAATATCATTTGAGGATCTATGAGATATTATGGAGATAAGACTTACCCAAACTTAGGTAGGCCACCATGGTAATAATTTACAGAAATTATATATTGTACTTGTTTTCTGCAGAAAGTGTCATTCACTCTAGGTAGGAACAGGGCCACAATATCAACATGAGACCAAAATAAATATTACATCCGTACTGTTAAGGAATACCATAGAGAACTAATGGGAAAATAATGGTTCATATTCTTCATTACAAGGTTAGTCCATCCATCCATCATCACCCGCTTATCCGGAGTCGGGTCGCGGGCGCAGTAGGCAAAGCCGGGTATTCCAGGCGTCCCTCTCCCCAGCAACGCATTCTAGCTCCTCCTGGGGGATCCCGAGGCGTTCCCTGGCCAGGAGAGATATATAATCTCTCCAGCGGGCTCTGGGTCTCCCTCGGGGTCTCCGCCCAGTTGGACGAGCCCGGAAAACCTCCAAAGGGAGGTGCCTGGGAGGCATCCTGATCAGATGCCCGAACCACCTCAATTGGCTCCTTTCGACGCGAAGGAGCAGCGGCTCTACTCCGAGCTCCCTCCGGATGTCTGAGCTCCTCACCCTATCTCTAAGGCTGAGCCCGGCCACCCTACAGAGGAAGCTCATTTCGGCCGCTTGTGTACGCGATCTCGTTCTTTCGGTCACTACCCAAAGCTCGTGACCATAGGTGAGGGTTGGGACGTAGATCGACCAGTAAATCGAGAGCTTCGCCTTCCGGCTCAGCTCCTTCTTCACCACAACGGTCTGGTGCAACGCCCGCATTACTGCTGACGCTGCACCGATCCGCCTGTCGATCTCACGCTCCCTTCTACCCTCACTCGTGAACAAAACCCGAGATACTTGAACTCCTTCACTTGGGGCAAAGACTCGTTCCCAACCCGGAGGGAGCAATCCACCGTTTTCCGGCAGAGAACCATGGCCTCGGACTTGGAGGTGCTGACTCTCATCCCGGCCGCTTCACACTCGGCTGCAAACTGCTCCAGTGCGTGCTGAAGGTCACGGTCCGATGAAGCCAGCAGAACCACATCATCCGCAAAAAGCAGAGATGCGATTCTGAGGTCACCAAACCGGACACTCTCCTCACCTCGGCTGCGCCTTGAGATCCTGTCCATGAATACCACAAACAGGACCGGTGACAAGGGGCAACCTTGGCGGAGTCCAACACCCACCGGAAACGTGCTTGACTTTGCGCCGAGAATGCGGACACAGCTCTCACTTTGGTTATACAGGGACCTGATGGCTCGTAGCAACGGCCCCGGTACCCCATACTCCCGCAGTACACCCCACAGGGTTCCCCGGGGGACACGGTCGAAAGCCTTCTCCAAGTCCACAAAGCACATGTGCACTGGATGGGCAAACTCCCATGACCCCGTCAGCAACCCTGCCAAGGTAAAGAGCTGGTCCACTGTTCCACGGCCAGGACGGAAGCCACATTGCTCCTCCTGAATCCGAGGTTCGACTGTCGGTCGGAGCCTCCTTTCCAGTACCCTAGAGTAAGCTTTCCCAGGGAGGCTGAGGAGTGTGATACCCCGGTAATTGGAGCACACCCTCCGGTCCCCCTTCTTGAAAATGGGGACCACCACCCCGGTCTGCCACTCTACAGGTACTGTCCCCGACCTCCATGCGACACTGAAGAGGCATGTCAGCCAAGACAGCCCAACAATGTCCAGAGCCTTCAGCATCTCAGGGCGAATCTCATCTACACCCGGCGACTTGCCACTGAGGAGCTTTTTGACTACCTCAGCAACTTCCGCCAGAGATATAGGTGCAGATTCCCCCGAGTCTTCAGGCTCTGCTTCTTCCACAGAGGACGTGTTGTTCGGGTTCAGGAGCTCCTCGAAGTGCTCTTTCCACAGCCCGACAATATCCCCAGTCCGGGTCAGCAGTTCTCCTCCCCTGCTGAAAACAGCCTGAGACAAGCCCTGCTTTCCCTTTCTGAGTCGTCGGATGGTTTGCCAGAACTTCCTCGAGGCCAACCGAAAGTCCTTCTCCATAGCCTCCCCGAACTCCTCCCATACCCGGGTTTTTGCTTCAGCGACTGCCGAAGCTGCAGCCCTTCTGGCCACCCGGTACCTGTCTGCTGCTTCAGGGGACCCCCGGGCCAGCCAAGCCCGAAAGGCCTCCTTCTTCAGCTTGACGGCCTCCCTCACCACTGGTGTCCACCAGCGGGTTCTTGGGTTGCCGCCCCGACCGGCACCGATGACCTTCTGGCCACAGCTCCTGCTTGCCGCCTCTACAATGGAGGCTTTGAACATGGCCCACTCGGACTCCATGTCTCCAGCTTGCCCCGGGATGCGTGAGAAGTTCTTCCGGAGGTGGGAGTTGAAGACCTCGCGAACAGGGGCCTCCGCCAGACGTTCCCAGTTCACCCTCACTACACGTTTGGGTTTACCGGGTCTGTCCGGCAGCCTCCCCGGCCACTTGATCCAACTCACCACCAGGTGGTGATCAGTTGACAGCTCTGCTCCTCTCTTCACCCGAGTGTCCAAGACATACGGCCGCAGGTCAGATGATACGACCACAAAGTCGATCATCCATCTTTGGCCTAAGGTGCTCTGGTACCAAGTACACTTATGAGCTACCCTATGCTCGAACATGGTGTTTGTTATCGACAATCCATGACCAGCACAGAAGTCCAATAACAAAACACCGCTTGGGTTCAGATCAGGCAGGCCGTTCCTCCCAATCACCCCCCTCCAGGTTTCTCCGTCATTGCCCACGTGAGCGTTGAAGTCGCCCAGCAGAACTATGGAGTCTCCGGGTGGCACCCTTTCCAGGATGCCGCCCAGTGACTCCAAGAAGGCCGGATACTCTGAACTGCCATTTGGTGCATAAGCACAAATGACAGTCAGAGCCTTCCCCCCAGCGACACGTAGTCGCAGAGAGGCGACCCTCTCGTTCCCCGGGTGGAACTCCAACACAGTGGCGCTCAGCCGGTGGCTTGTGAGTATCCCCACACCTGCCCGGCGCCTCTCACCTTGAGCAACTCCAGAAAAGAACAGAGTCCAGCCCCTCTCCAGGAGTTTGGTTCCGGAACCAGTACTGTGCGTGGAGGTGAGCCCAACTATATCTAGTTGGTACCGCTCCGCCTCCCGCACTAGCTCCGGTTCCTTCTCCACCAGAGAGGTGACGTTCCACGTCCCCAGAACCAGTCTGCGACGCCGAGGATCAGCACGCCCGGATCCCCGCCTTTGCCCACTGCCCGTTGGACAAAGCACCCGACTCTGATGCCGACCCCTGCAGGTGGTGAGCCCACAGGGCGGCGACCCCACGTGACCAGTTCGGGCTGTGCCCAGCCGGGCCCCATGGGATAAGGCCCGGCCACCAGACGCTCGCCGACGAGCTCCCCTCCCGGGTCTGGCTCCAGCAGGGGGCACCGGTTTCCCTTTTCCGGGTGAGGTAACTGGGTCTTTGTGTGGCCGTATCATGGGAGTCTTTGAATCGCTCTTAGTCCGGCCCCTCCCCCGGGACCAATTTGCCTTGGGAGACCCTACTGGGGGCTAACGGGGCCCCGACAACCTAGCTCCCAGGATCACCGGGACACACAAACCTCTCCACCACGTTAAGGTGGCGATTCCTCGGAGGGGACAAGGTTAGTGTTCATCAAAATCCGTATTTGCCGGGGAAAAACTGCAAAAGGGCTGGTGCGCCATCTGGTGGTAAAAAAACCCCATCTGCAAACAAACGGCCAGTGACACAAATAAAAACAGACGATTTATGCTGAATGCCTCCAATGCAGAAAGTACTCAAATGTCTGTAGCCATGGGGCTCTGCCATTTTTGGTTGTGAAAGCCAATCGAATCACTGTTTGCTCGCAAGATTCGACCAAGAATTAGAACAGCCAATTAGGGTGCGTATCCCCACCTAGAATTCTACCAAAAATAAATCGTTCGCTTGTTAAGAAACCGGAAATCTTAACTGAGAGAAAGACATTACAGTGTTTTCACACTTAATTTCAGCCTCTCAAGTGAACTAAGGCTGACAATACAGCATTTTTGTGCGAATGTGAACATGCAAAGTGCACAAACTAAGTGTACCTCAAACAAACCGTGCTGAGACCACACGCTGTTACATTACATTTGTACGCGCAAATAGCGCTCAGGTATCAGTCCACTTCAGAGGCTGAAACAAAAGCAAAGTGTGAAATCACCCTCAGACACCGTTAAACAGTCCTCTGGATGAATATGGATTCTCCCTAAGGTTAAAAAACATGTTTCCGCCCGGTCTCGAACCGGGGACCTTTCGCGTGTTAGGCGAACGTGATAACCACTACACTACGGAAACAGCCATGGTGCAAGGGAGGCACAAATGGTGGGTGATGACTGAACCACAAAAACCACACAATACTTCATACAGTAATCTAGTGGTCGAGGGAGAGCAGAGATTTAAGTGTACAGCAAGTGAAAGACAATCAAATCCCGGTTTGCCACCAAGACTGAGACTACATCCTGAGGTTGTCCAAGTTTGGTTCGTATCAGACAGGTCTTCGTATATTTTGCATGTTCTTGAACGCACAAGCGATCAGTCCACTTCAGAGGCTGAAACAAAATCTAAGTGAAATCACCCTCAGACACCGTTAAACAGTCCTCTAAGGATGGACATGGATAGTCCCTGTAAGGGTCATTTTCGTAATTGACAATGTGTGCTAAAATAGAGACAATCACGTGATTAAAAATAACCTTTGATTATAATCTTTCTTACAAATTAGACCACTTTCTGAATTAAGTGCTGATGAAATATGCTCTATAATCAACAAATTAGACTAAGAATTTTCCTCTGTCTCACCCAAGCAGACACACAGCCTATGAGATTAATGTCTCTGCTGTTCCTATAATGCACATTCTGATTATATGGCAAGGTCAGAGTTTATCTGGAGACTAGCCTAAATATTAATAATCCTAGGTTGTCTTCCTTGTTTTTGTCTCCGCCCTCATGGAAAAGTGCGTATAAAAAACTTGCTATGAGCGTTTCAAATCAGAGAGCCTGTAAGCCCTCTCACTTTCTGTATATATTTGCAAATAAATAAGAAACTTAAACTCAAGTAAAATGTTGTTTTGCTGTGGATCTGTTTGATCCAACCATGCTCACCGAGATGTGAAAAGGGCTTTTCCAGGTTAGAAAACATGTTTCCGCCCGGTTTCGAACCGGGGACCTTTCGCGTGTGAGGCGAACGTGATAACCACTACACTACGGAAACCTTCACGGGGCAAGGCCTGCACAAATGGTGGGTGATGACTGAACCACAAAAACCACACAACACTTCATACAGAGTAATCATGTGTGCGAGGGAGGGCAGAGATGTCACCTCTGATCATTTTAATGGTGGTCAGTCAGCAAAAAGTTTAAATTCCCATAGGCAAATCAAAGACATTTCAAACAGAAAAATTGCTGTCATATGATGCTGATGACATCAATATCATTTGAGGATCTATGAGATATTATGGAGATAAGACTTACCCAAACTTAGGTAGGCCACCATGGTAATAATTTACAGAAATTATATATTGTACTTGTTTTCTGCAGAAAGTGTCATTCACTCTAGGTAGGAACAGGGCCACAATATCAACATGAGACCAAAATAAATATTACATCCGTACTGTTAAGGAATACCATAGAGAACTAATGGGAAAATAATGGTTCATTATCTTCACAAAGCACCGAAAGTTCAATTCATACATTACAAGGTTAGTGTTCATCAAAATCCGTATTTGCCGGACAAAAACTGCAAAAGGGCGAGTGTTCCATCTGGTGGTCAAAAAAACCCATATGCAAACAAACGGCCAGTCACACTAATAAAAACAGACGATTTTTATCCCTCAGACAGTCCTCTGGTTGAATATGGATTCTCCCTCAGGTTAAAAAAACAAGTTTCCGCCCGGTCTCGAACCGGGGACCTTTCGCGTGTTAGGCGAACGTGATAACCACTACACTACGGAAACCTTCATGGTGCAAGGCCTGCACAAATGGTGGGTGATGACTGAACCACAGAAACCACACAACACTTCATACAGAGTAATCATGTGTGCAAGGGAGGGCAGAGATGTCACCTCTGATCATTTTAATGGTGGTCAGTCAGCAAAAAGTTTAAATTCCCATAGGCAAATCAAAGACATTTCAAACAGAAAAATTGCTGTCATACTAAGATGCTGATGACATCAATATCATATGAGGATCTGTGAGATATTATGGAGATAAGACTTACCCAAACTTAGGTAGGCCACCATGGTAATGATTTGCAGAAATTATATATTGTACTTGTTTTCTGCAGAAAGTGTCATTCATTCTAGGTAGGAACAGGGCCACAATATCAACATGAGACCAAAATAAATATTACATCCGTACTGTTAAGGAATACCATAGAGAACTAATGGGAAAATAATGGCTCATTATCTTCACAAAGCACCGAAAGTTCAATTCATACATTACAAGGTTAGTGTTCATCAAAATCCGTATTTGCCGGGGAAAAACTGCAAAAGGGCTGGTGCGCCATCTGGTGGTAAAAAACCCCCATCTGCAAACAAACGGCCAGTGACACAAATAAAAACAGACGATTTATGCTGAATGCCTCCAATGCAGAAAGTACTCAAATGTCTGTAGCCATGGGGCTCTGCCATTTTTGGTTGTGAAAGCCAATCGAATCACTGTTTGCTCGCAAGATTCGACCAAGAATTAGAACAGCCAATTAGGGTGCGTATCCCCACCTAGAATTCTACCAAAAATAAATCGTTCGCTTGTTAAGAAACCGGAAATCTTAACTGAGAGAAAGACATTACAGTGTTTTCACACTTAATTTCAGCCTCTCAAGTGAACTAAGGCTGACAATACAGCATTTTTGTGCGAATGTGAACATGCAAAGTGCACAAACTAAGTGTACCTCAAACAAACCGTGCTGAGACCACACGCTGTTACATTACATTTGTACGCGCAAATAGCGCTCAGGTATCAGTCCACTTCAGAGGCTGAAACAAAAGCAAAGTGTGAAATCACCCTCAGACACCGTTAAACAGTCCTCTGGATGAATATGGATTCTCCCTAAGGTTAAAAAACATGTTTCCGCCCGGTCTCGAACCGGGGACCTTTCGCGTGTTAGGCGAACGTGATAACCACTACACTACGGAAACAGCCATGGTGCAAGGGAGGCACAAATGGTGGGTGATGACTGAACCACAAAAACCACACAATACTTCATACAGTAATCTAGTGGTCGAGGGAGAGCAGAGATTTAAGTGTACAGCAAGTGAAAGACAATCAAATCCCGGTTTGCCACCAAGACTGAGACTACATCCTGAGGTTGTCCAAGTTTGGTTCATATCAGACAGGTCTTCGTATATTTTGCATGTTCTTGAACGCACAAGCGATCAGTCCACTTCAGAGGCTGAAACAAAATCTAAGTGAAATCACCCTCAGACACCGTTAAACAGTCCTCTAAGGATGGACATGGATAGTCCCTGTAAGGGTCATTTTCGTAATTGACAATGTGTGCTAAAATAGAGACAATCACGTGATTAAAAATAACCTTTGATTATAATCTTTCTTACAAATTAGACCACTTTCTGAATTAAGTGCTGATGAAATATGCTCTATAATCAACAAATTAGACTAAGAATTTTCCTCTGTCTCACCCAAGCAGACACACAGCCTATGAGATTAATGTCTCTGCTGTTCCTATAATGCACATTCTGATTATATGGCAAGGTCAGAGTTTATCTGGAGACTAGCCTAAATATTAATAATCCTAGGTTGTCTTCCTTGTTTTTGTCTCCGCCCTCATGGAAAAGTGCGTATAAAAAACTTGCTATGAGCGTTTCAAATCAGAGAGCCTGTAAGCCCTCTCACTTTCTGTATATATTTGCAAATAAATAAGAAACTTAAACTCAAGTAAAATGTTGTTTTGCTGTGGATCTGTTTGATCCAACCATGCTCACCGAGATGTGAAAAGGGCTTTTCCAGGTTAGAAAACATGTTTCCGCCCGGTTTCGAACCGGGGACCTTTCGCGTGTGAGGCGAACGTGATAACCACTACACTACGGAAACCTTCACGGGGCAAGGCCTGCACAAATGGTGGGTGATGACTGAACCACAAAAACCACACAACACTTCATACAGAGTAATCATGTGTGCGAGGGAGGGCAGAGATGTCACCTCTGATCATTTTAATGGTGGTCAGTCAGCAAAAAGTTTAAATTCCCATAGGCAAATCAAAGACATTTCAAACAGAAAAATTGCTGTCATATGATGCTGATGACATCAATATCATTTGAGGATCTATGAGATATTATGGAGATAAGACTTACCCAAACTTAGGTAGGCCACCATGGTAATAATTTACAGAAATTATATATTGTACTTGTTTTCTGCAGAAAGTGTCATTCACTCTAGGTAGGAACAGGGCCACAATATCAACATGAGACCAAAATAAATATTACATCCGTACTGTTAAGGAATACCATAGAGAACTAATGGGAAAATAATGGTTCATTATCTTCACAAAGCACCGAAAGTTCAATTCATACATTACAAGGTTAGTGTTCATCAAAATCCGTATTTGCCGGACAAAAACTGCAAAAGGGCGAGTGTTCCATCTGGTGGTCAAAAAAACCCATATGCAAACAAACGGCCAGTCACACTAATAAAAACAGACGATTTTTATCCCTCAGACAGTCCTCTGGTTGAATATGGATTCTCCCTCAGGTTAAAAAAACATGTTTCCGCCCGGTCTCGAACCGGGGACCTTTCGCGTGTTAGGCGAACGTGATAACCACTACACTACGGAAACCTTCATGGTGCAAGGCCTGCACAAATGGTGGGTGATGACTGAACCACAGAAACCACACAACACTTCATACAGAGTAATCATGTGTGCAAGGGAGGGCAGAGATGTCACCTCTGATCATTTTAATGGTGGTCAGTCAGCAAAAAGTTTAAATTCCCATAGGCAAATCAAAGACATTTCAAACAGAAAAATTGCTGTCATACTAAGATGCTGATGACATCAATATCATATGAGGATCTGTGAGATATTATGGAGATAAGACTTACCCAAACTTAGGTAGGCCACCATGGTAATGATTTGCAGAAATTATATATTGTACTTGTTTTCTGCAGAAAGTGTCATTCATTCTAGGTAGGAACAGGGCCACAATATCAACATGAGACCAAAATAAATATTACATTAGTACTGTTAAGGAATACCTTAGAGAACTAATGGGAAAATAATGGCTCATTATCTTCACAAAGCACCGAAAGTTCAATTCATACATTACAAGGTTAGTGTTCATCAAAATCCGTATTTGCCGGGGAAAAACTGCAAAAGGGCTGGTGCGCCATCTGGTGGTAAAAAACCCCCATCTGCAAACAAACGGCCAGTGACACAAATAAAAACAGACGATTTATGCTGAATGCCTCCAATGCAGAAAGTACTCAAATGTCTGTAGCCATGGGGCTCTGCCATTTTTGGTTGTGAAAGCCAATCGAATCACTGTTTGCTCGCAAGATTCGACCAAGAATTAGAACAGCCAATTAGGGTGCGTATCCCCACCTAGAATTCTACCAAAAATAAATCGTTCGCTTGTTAAGAAACCGGAAATCTTAACTGAGAGAAAGACATTACAGTGTTTTCACACTTAATTTCAGCCTCTCAAGTGAACTAAGGCTGACAATACAGCATTTTTGTGCGAATGTGAACATGCAAAGTGCACAAACTAAGTGTACCTCAAACAAACCGTGCTGAGACCACACGCTGTTACATTACATTTGTACGCGCAAATAGCGCTCAGGTATCAGTCCACTTCAGAGGCTGAAACAAAAGCAAAGTGTGAAATCACCCTCAGACACCGTTAAACAGTCCTCTGGATGAATTGGATTCTCCCTAAGGTTAAAAAACATGTTTCCGCCCGGTCTCGAACCGGGGACCTTTCGCGTGTTAGGCGAACGTGATAACCACTACACTACGGAAACAGCCATGGTGCAAGGGAGGCACAAATGGTGGGTGATGACTGAACCACAAAAACCACACAATACTTCATACAGTAATCTAGTGGTCGAGGGAGAGCAGAGATTTAAGTGTACAGCAAGTGAAAGACAATCAAATCCCGGTTTGCCACCAAGACTGAGACTACATCCTGAGGTTGTCCAAGTTTGGTTCGTATCAGACAGGTCTTCGTATATTTTGCATGTTCTTGAACGCACAAGCGATCAGTCCACTTCAGAGGCTGAAACAAAATCTAAGTGAAATCACCCTCAGACACCGTTAAACAGTCCTCTAAGGATGGACATGGATAGTCCCTGTAAGGGTCATTTTCGTAATTGACAATGTGTGCTAAAATAGAGACAATCACGTGATTAAAAATAACCTTTGATTATAACCTTTCTTACAAATTAGACCACTTTCTGAATTAAGTGCTGATGAAATATGCTCTATAATCAACAAATTAGACTAAGAATTTTCCTCTGTCTCACCCAAGCAGACACACAGCCTATGAGATTAATGTCTCTGCTGTTCCTATAATGTACATTCTGATTATATGGCAAGGTCAGAGTTTATCTGGAGACTAGCCTAAATATTAATAATCATAGGTTGTCTTCCTTGTTTTTGTCTCCGCCCTCATGGAAAAGTGCGTATAAAAAACTTGCTATGAGCGTTTCAAATCAGAGAACCTGTAAGCCCTCTCACTTTCTGTATATATTTGCAAATAAATAAGAAACTTAAACTCAAGTAAAATGTTGTTTCGCTCGCTGTGGATCTGTTTGATCCAACCATGCTCACCGAGATGTGAAAAGGGCTTTTCCAGGTTAGAAAACATGTTTCCGCCCGGTTTCGAACCGGGGACCTTTCGCGTGTGAGGCGAACGTGATAACCACTACACTACGGAAACCTTCACGGTGTAAGGCCTGCACAAATGGTGGGTGATGACTGAACCACAAAAACCACACAACACTTCATACAGAGTAATCATGTGTGCGAGGGAGGGCAGAGATGTCACCTCTGATCATTTTAATGGTGGTCAGTCAGCAAAAAGTTTAAATTCCCATAGGCAAATCAAAGACATTTCAAACAGAAAAATTGCTGTCATATGATGCTGATGACATCAATATCATTTGAGGATCTATGAGATATTATGGAGATAAGACTTACCCAAACTTAGGTAGGCCACCATGGTAATAATTTACAGAAATTATATATTGTACTTGTTTTCTGCAGAAAGTGTCATTCACTCTAGGTAGGAACAGGGCCACAATATCAACATGAAACCAAAATAAATATTACATCCGTACTGTTAAGGAATACCATAGAGAACTAATGGGAAAATAATGGTTCATTATCTTCACAAAGCACCGAAAGTTCAATTCATACATTACAAGGTTAGTGTTCATCAAAATCCGTATTTGCCGGACAAAAACTGCAAAAGGGCGAGTGTTCCATCTGGTGGTCAAAAAAACCCATATGCAAACAAACGGCCAGTCACACTAATAAAAACAGACGATTTTTATCCCTCAGACAGTCCTCTGGTTGAATATGGATTCTCCCTCAGGTTAAAAAAACATGTTTCCGCCCGGTCTCGAACCGGGGACCTTTCGCGTGTTAGGCGAACGTGATAACCACTACACTACGGAAACCTTCATGGAGCAAGGCCGGCACAAATGGTGGGTGATGACTGAACCACAGAAACCACACAACACTTCATACAGAGTAATCATGTGTGCGAGGGAGGGCAGAGATGTCACCTCTGATCATTTTAATGGTGGTCAGTCAGCAAAAAGTTTAAATTCCCATAGGCAAATCAAAGACATTTCAAACAGAAAAATTGCTGTCATACTAAGATGCTGATGACATCAATATCATATGAGGATCTGTGAGATATTATGGAGATAAGACTTACCCAAACTTAGGTAGGCCACCATGGTAATGATTTGCAGAAATTATATATTGTACTTGTTTTCTGCAGAAAGTGTCATTCATTCTAGGTAGGAACAGGGCCACAATATCAACATGAGACCAAAATAAATATTACATCCGTACTGTTAAGGAATACCATAGAGAACTAATGGGAAAATAATGGCTCATTATCTTCACAAAGCACCGAAAGTTCAATTCATACATTACAAGGTTAGTGTTCATCAAAATCCGTATTTGCCGGGGAAAAACTGCAAAAGGGCTGGTGCGCCATCTGGTGGTAAAAAACCCCCATCTGCAAACAAACGGCCAGTGACACAAATAAAAACAGACGATTTATGCTGAATGCCTCCAATGCAGAAAGTACTCAAATGTCTGTAGCCATGGGGCTCTGCCATTTTTGGTTGTGAAAGCCAATCGAATCACTGTTTGCTCGCAAGATTCGACCAAGAATTAGAACAGCCAATTAGGGTGCGTATCCCCACCTAGAATTCTACCAAAAATAAATCGTTCGCTTGTTAAGAAACCGGAAATCTTAACTGAGAGAAAGACATTACAGTGTTTTCACACTTAATTTCAGCCTCTCAAGTGAACTAAGGCTGACAATACAGCATTTTTGTGCGAATGTGAACATGCAAAGTGCACAAACTAAGTGTACCTCAAACAAACCGTGCTGAGACCACACGCTGTTACATTACATTTGTACGCGCAAATAGCGCTCAGGTATCAGTCCACTTCAGAGGCTGAAACAAAAGCAAAGTGTGAAATCACCCTCAGACACCGTTAAACAGTCCTCTGGATGAATATGGATTCTCCCTAAGGTTAAAAAACATGTTTCCGCCCGGTCTCGAACCGGGGACCTTTCGCGTGTTAGGCGAACGTGATAACCACTACACTACGGAAACAGCCATGGTGCAAGGGAGGCACAAATGGTGGGTGATGACTGAACCACAAAAACCACACAATACTTCATACAGTAATCTAGTGGTCGAGGGAGAGCAGAGATTTAAGTGTACAGCAAGTGAAAGACAATCAAATCCCGGTTTGCCACCAAGACTGAGACTACATCCTGAGGTTGTCCAAGTTTGGTTCATATCAGACAGGTCTTCGTATATTTTGCATGTTCTTGAACGCACAAGCGATCAGTCCACTTCAGAGGCTGAAACAAAATCTAAGTGAAATCACCCTCAGACACCGTTAAACAGTCCTCTAAGGATGGACATGGATAGTCCCTGTAAGGGTCATTTTCGTAATTGACAATGTGTGCTAAAATAGAGACAATCACGTGATTAAAAATAACCTTTGATTATAATCTTTCTTACAAATTAGACCACTTTCTGAATTAAGTGCTGATGAAATATGCTCTATAATCAACAAATTAGACTAAGAATTTTCCTCTGTCTCACCCAAGCAGACACACAGCCTATGAGATTAATGTCTCTGCTGTTCCTATAATGCACATTCTGATTATATGGCAAGGTCAGAGTTTATCTGGAGACTAGCCTAAATATTAATAATCCTAGGTTGTCTTCCTTGTTTTTGTCTCCGCCCTCATGGAAAAGTGCGTATAAAAAACTTGCTATGAGCGTTTCAAATCAGAGAGCCTGTAAGCCCTCTCACTTTCTGTATATATTTGCAAATAAATAAGAAACTTAAACTCAAGTAAAATGTTGTTTTGCTGTGGATCTGTTTGATCCAACCATGCTCACCGAGATGTGAAAAGGGCTTTTCCAGGTTAGAAAACATGTTTCCGCCCGGTTTCGAACCGGGGACCTTTCGCGTGTGAGGCGAACGTGATAACCACTACACTACGGAAACCTTCATGGTGCAAGGCCTGCACAAATGGTGGGTGATGACTGAACCACAAAAACCACACAACACTTCATACAGAGTAATCATGTGTGCGAGGGAGGGCAGAGATGTCACCTCTGATCATTTTAATGGTGGTCAGTCAGCAAAAAGTTTAAATTCCCATAGGCAAATCAAAGACATTTCACACAGAAAAATTGCTGTCATGCTATGATGCTGATGACATCAATATCATATGAGGATCTGTGAGATATTATGGAGATAAGACTTACCCAAACTTAGGTAGGCCACCATGGTAATGATTTGCAGAAATTATATATTGTACTTGTTTTCTGCAGAAAGTGTCATTCATTCTAGGTAGGAACAGGGCCACAATATCAACATGAGACCAAAATAAATATTACATCCGTACTGTTAAGGAATACCTTAGAGAACTAATGGGAAAATAATGGCTCATTATCTTCACAAAGCACCGAAAGTTCAATTCATACATTACAAGGTTAGTGTTCATCAAAATCCGTATTTGCCGGACAAAAACTGCAAAAGGGCGAGTGTTCCATCTGGTGGTCAAAAAAACCCATATGCAAACAAACGGCCAGTCACACTAATAAAAACAGACGATTTTTATCCCTCAGACAGTCCTCTGGTTGAATATGGATTCTCCTCCCTCAGGTTAAAAAAACATGTTTCCGGCCGGTCTCGAACCGGGGACCTTTCGCGTGTTAGGCGAACGTGATAACCACTACACTACGGAAACCTTCATGGTGCAAGGCCTGCACAAATGGTGGGTGATGACTGAACCACAGAAACCACACAACACTTCATACAGAGTAATCATGTGTGCGAGGGAGGGCAGAGATGTCACCTCTGATCATTTTAATGGTGGTCAGTCAGCAAAAAGTTTCCCATAGGCAAATCAAAGACATTTCACACAGAAAAACTGCTGTCATACTATGATGCTGATGACATCAATATCATATGAGGATCTGTGAGATATTATGGAGATAAGACTTACCCAAAGATAGGCCACCATGGCAATGATTTACAGAAATTATATATTGTACTTGTTTTCTGCAGAAAGTGTCATTCACTCTAGGTAGGAACAGGGCCACAATATCAACATGAGACCAAAATAAATATTACATCCATACTGTTAAGGACTACCATAGAGAACTAATGGGAAAATAATGGTTCATTATCTTCACAAAGCACCGAAAGTTCAATTCATACATTACAAGGTTAGTGTTCATCAAAATCCGTATTTGCCGGGCAAAAACTGCAAAAGGGCTAGTGCGCCATCTGGTGGTCAAAAAACCCCATCTGTAAACAAACGGCCAGTCACACAAATAAAAACAGACGATTTGTATCCCTCAGACACCGTTAAATAGTCCTCTGGTTGAATATGGATTCTCCCTCAGGTTAAAAAAACATGTTTCCGCCCGGTCTCGAACCGGGGACCTTTCGCGTGTTAGGCGAACGTGATAACCACTACACTACGGAAACCTTCATGGTGCAAGGCCTGCACAAATGGTGGGTGATGACTAAACCACAGAAACCACACAATACTTTATACAGTAATCCTGTGGTCTAGGGAGAGCAGAGGTTAAGTACGCCACAAACGACATGCCAGTGAGCCAGCAAACAAATTCGCCATTCGAGGACGCTATTGTACAGACCGTGCGGGGCACTAAGCAAGTACATGTTTACTAAAAAAACAAAAGATAAACGGGGGGAAAAAATGCCCCGTGTGAGGATCGAACTCACGACCTTCAGATTATGAGACTGACGCGCTGCCTACTGCGCTAACGAGGCTTGCGTCCAGCAGGACCACAGTGCCAGTGAAGGGTCACCCACCTTTGTCCTTTGGTAGCATCAGACAAGCTGTGCTGATACTTGAAGTGAGCACTCCCCTGGTTTGCCACCAGAGAGCGCTCTGACAGACACACGGACGCCACTCAAGAATGTGCGAGTGAACATCTGTTAACTTACTAGTGTAAAACAAACATGCAGTGCATCTAGCTTTTACTTTCTATCACATGGTGCAAAGCAGATACCCACTTAGCCTGTCAAATTACGAATACATCAGGAAGAATCACTCCCAACATGTAGCTATTTCAATAACCTGCATCTAGTCTCGTAATTCGTCGAGCAATGCTATCTTAGCTAGCTATCTTAACGGCAGCTCGACTAAAAAGTCTAGTTCTGTAATCCCAATGTATATAAACAAGTTAAAAATACTCCGCTGCAAACAAGTTAAGAAAATTGTTTATTATAGCGTTATATCGACGAAACCGAAATGGATGGCCCATACTAACCGAATGTTGTTCCAAGAGCTTGATACCGCTAATTAACGCAAGGCCTTTGCAATGATTCTTCCACATAACGCTAGCTAACGTTAGCTAACTAGTTCTAAAATGTGCTAGCTAGCTAACATTTGGCCAGGCAAAAGCTCAAGCCAAATGACCCTCTCAAAAAGCTGCATAATGATTGCTGTTTATTTACACCAGTCAGTCATAAATAGTTAGCTATCAATAATTAAGATGGTTAAAAATGTAAAATATTTATCTAGCCTAGAATGATAATACCAACATGCTCAAATTAACTTCCTGTTACATTTTGTATCTGGTTAACGTTATTAGCTTTAAGATAACACTATAGCGCATTACTCAACTCCTCGTCCTGCAGTGTCTGCAGGTATTTCCGTGCGCTACACCACCTGATTTGACTTAATTATTTTACCTGCTTGGTTCAGAGAAGCCAATTAGTGAAATACAGGTGGTTTAGGGCACGGTTGAAGCAAATGACTGCAGACACTGCGGCCTGCCGGACGTTGAGTGGAGTAAGTTACCGCTGGATCAAAGTCAGCTTACTACTGTAAAACATTTTCCAATCCTGGAATAATACCAGGACGCTTAAATAACATCATTTAACGTTTGCTTGACAGGCTTTTAGAGTAAGTTAACTTACCCATGAAACATTATTAGCTTTAGACTATACCTAATCAGCTGGTTACGTCACCCAAACGTTATAACGCACTTCACGTCTGCTAGCTAGCTAGGCTATTCGGTTGGAAAGTTCCAACTGGTAAATGGACGTTAAAAGTAACTAACTTCTTTTTTTTTAGCGAGACAACTTCGCACATATTCTCATTTCAGGATTTACTTACTTTCGGTGCATCTTTACTTTCAGCGCTAGATACGGATGGATCCTTCAGTCTGGACGCCATGGCGGCGTAAGGCGTTTTTCGCCTTTCTCTTCAGCTCGATTTTTGCATTGGGTGTGGCGATCGTGTCGTGGAAAAAATATCATGGCGCTCAGAGCAGTTTATTTGCACAGGGACCAAACGTTGCACTCGTTTATAAAACCTTAGCTATTTTAATATGATGACGTGTATGGAAAAGCAATTCTTTAAACCACAAAACTTTCTTAAATGTACCACAAGCGATAATATACAGGGACAATGAAAGGGCCAATATTAATTCTAGTAATGCATTTGGCCCCTTGGATTTACATCATTGGGAGTTCACTTTTATAATAATGTATGGAGGAAAAATGTGTTTAATATGTTAATGTTTTAACCTATGGGTTACCGCGAGATAAACTAGCCAGCGAGATTGTCGATATTCGATTAGCTTTGAACCATTAAATATTTTAAAGGATCACCGGGCTGACCGTATTACAGTGAAATGAATCCGCATGGCGTTAGGAGATGGGAAACACAGCAATTTTATTAAGGATTTTATTGGATCTCGCATACAATTACAAACATCCATCAGTTTCAGAGGAAGCATTTCACGTACACAGCCAAGTAAAGCCTTTATCTAATTTTCCTTTACATCACGATACTTTTTTTTTTTCTTCCTAAAAATAATACAAAAAGTAAGACGATATTCGGGTTCATGACTTACTTTACTAACATAAATCAAACATGTAGCATACAATGTATTGCAGTTCAAATATTCTATTGGTTCAAGAGCAATAGTAAAGATGACAATTTCTTAAAAGTTATATGTAAAACATGGAAATAATTAGCAAAATAGATCTTCAGTATTTGGGCCTCTTCACTTCAACCCTGTAACAAGACATGAAAGGTTAACATTAGAACCCTATTACTATGGTGAAACCTTAACCATTTCATACCAAAACAGATTTGTAAAATTGGTTTGGAACTGCTGAATTGGTTTAAATCATGAGACAGGAGAGCACTACTACGTTGGTGCAGGTAGCTGTCGAGGAGCATTCCACAGGAATCAATTCTTGGGACCCAGCTGTTTTAATTTATACTCCCATTGGGTGAAATAATTTAAACTATGCAGAGGGGACATGTTCGCATGAACCAGGGACTCGGCATTTATGGCAGTGGTTAAAAGAAAATATAAGATATAAATATATAAGAAATATAAGAAATTGAAAACCGTGCACTACAGTGTACTACTGACAACTCATTACGCCTACCATCTGAGCTTTTAGTGCACAGATAGCTCTACTTCAGCCATGTGGTCCTGACAGACTATACAAACCCCACACACACACACACACACACACACACACACACACACACAGAGGTGAGATGACCACATTATCATCACAACGCAGGTTGCACACATTTCCTCATGGAAAAATGGAGAGAAAAAAAATGCTACAAACCCATCTGCCTCCATTTTCTTCCTTTTCTCAATGATCTGTGCAAGAAAAAAAAAAAATTCACTTTAGCCCCCTTGTCTGATGTCCCACACAGTTCTATTGAGACAGACTTGATCAACTTCACAGCCACATTCAAATAATTCTGCTGAAAAACCATATTCACTTAATACTAGGGCTGCCAACGTTAGCACGTTAGCTCATACTGTAGTCACTTAATACTAGGGCTGTCAACGTTAGCTCATACTGTATTCACGTAATACTAGGGCTGTCAACGTTAGCTCATACTGTATTCACGTAATACTAGGGCTGTCAACGTTAGCACATTAGCTCATACTGTATTCACTTAATACTAGGGCTGTCAATGTTAGCACGTTAGCTCATACTGTATTCACTTAATACTAGGGCTGTCAACGTTAGCACGTTAGCTCATACTGTATTCACTTAATACTAGGGCTGTCAACATTAGCACGTTAGCTCATACTCTATTCATTTAATACTAGGGCTGTCAACGTTAGCTCATACTGTATTCACTTAATACTAGGGCTGTCAATGTTAGCACGTTAGCTCATACTGAATGCACCCTAGGAGCCTGATCCAGTCAGATCACTTGTGTTCAGGCCACCTCAACAACCACCTCCATCCCATCCTCCTGCCTCCACAACCACGCCCCTCCCGCCCACCCCACGCACCGCACTGATCTTCTTCCACTGCCGGTCCAGTTCAGCCTTCTCATTGGTCTCCTTGAAGCGCCGCGTCTTCCTGCCCTCCGACATCTTAATCCCGTACTGGAAGGCAGCTCTGAAGGACCAAACGGAGCAGACGTCACTTACTGAGAAAAGGCAATGGCTCTGCTTATAACCGAGAGGACAGGTCACAGGTTACAGCCAGGTTCGCATGCTAAAACGGTAGCGATACCTGGTGCTCCCCATGGAACATACATGTGCCATGAGTGCAGGAATGGGCATAATGTGGCTATGAGTATGAGGAGGCTTTGTGTGTGTGCGTGTGTGTGTGTGTGTGTTGTCAATCAATCAATCAATCAATCCCTAGGGGAAAGGTTACTGTAGCCAGGTCAACAGGAATACAGCACAACAGCACACATGGGAGGGGATATAGCAAGTAATACAGTGAGGATGTGTGTGTGTGTGTGTGTGTGTGTGTGTGTGTGTGTGTGTGTGAGAGAGAGTGAGCGAGCGAGCGAGTGTGTGAGTGAGAGAGTGTGTGTGTGTGCGCGTGCGCGCACAAGGGGGGAGCAGTACTTGGGCAGCGCCTCCTTGTTGTTCATGTAGTCGCTGTACTCCTCCTGCGTGTCAAAGTCCCAGCGACCCAGAGGGCCCTTCTTGTTACCCTGGAGAGAAAAAAAGAGAGAAGAACACAAAACATTCATCATCTCCCAGGGACTAGTGACACACTCACACCAAACCAAAATGGCATCAAATACAATAAATGTTTTGCCTCAGAGATTAAAAAAACATATCTCAGAATCCCCACACTTCTTTATAGGCCATTGTGCAGTAAGAAATGCATGTCTGGCACAATACAGCAGGTGTGTGAGTGAACAGGGACACACCTGGTCCATCTTGCTGTAGTCCACCTCTTCATCGCTGTCCACTGCCAGGTCATCCATCCTGGGGAGAGAAGGGAAAGTGAGAAAAAGGCCAACTGCAGGGTAAGGGCAAGGGCAAACCCTACTGGCCAGGATGTAGTTCTTGGTGTCATATGTGTGCGGTTAAAAGAATAAACAGATCATGGCTTGGGAATTTGAATTCGCATATGTAGTGTCTGCTAAATGCAGAAGCATAAACGTCAGAAATGTAAGGCAAGTGGCAAAGGTACAGTACTGTGCAGAAGTCTTAGGTACCTGTATAACATTCTGTACAGATGATTCTTAAATAAACATACTATACATTTTACATTACATTTCAGTAATTTGGCAGAATAGTTCAAAACTGAATCAAATCAGTATTTTTTTGTGACCACCCCTTGGCGTTAAAACTGCATCACTTCTCTGAGACATAGAACTGCAGGACAGCGTTGGCTAAGACAAGCAGCAGGGAGGCTGTTCCAAGCCTGTAGGAGAACTTGCCACAGACTTTGGTTGGCTCCTTGCTTCTGATCTCAGACAGCATTGATCAAGTTTTTATGTAAGAAGTAGTCAATTGCTTACAGTAATATGTTACTTTTTAAAATTTAATACAAAAATGTCTCTGTAAAAATTCAATCTTTTGGAAAATTAATATTTGGAAATCTGAAATGTGTTCTTTTATACTAACATACAAAAAAATAAACATATATATAATAAAGTCCAGGGTGCCTGAGACTTCTGCACAGTACTGTATATGACTGGGAAGCCCTGGTGTGGCCATGAAAAGATCCATGCAGTTGGGCTGCACTTAATTGCTCCACAGGGGATCAAATGATCAAATGTCTAATCAAGTTGCTTTGGATACAGGCATCAGCTAAATGACCGATGTAACGTATGCCAGTGTGCATGCGCTCAGTAGCTGCGGTAGTATTCGGTATAAGGCCAATATCAGCTCGTGGACATACGTGGCTGGGTAACACTCGGCGTAGCTGTTGGACATGCCGAAAAAGTCTCCCACGTGCTTCTTCTCCTCCCTCCGGACTCCGGCAGTGTTCAGCGGTTAAGGAAACACCTGCGGGCCCCTTATCAAGAACAAACATTCAACAGCAAGAGCCCAGCGGAAGAGCCATACTGGATCCACTAAAATCAACTGGGTGAGTGTCCCCCACATCCTACTGCGTAATGGCAGTCGACCCATCCGTGCAATTTAGCGATCAAAGGATCTGCATTGAACACCTTGTCATCGTCTTGTTATTCCTTTGCACAGGGCTGCCAGATTCTACACAGGGGCTGAGAAACCTCTGGCTTACAAATCACCCACGAACGGCTTGAAATGTGAACATTTAACCGGGCAACCCGCAAGGGGAAAGCGAGCGAGAGAGTACGCAAGAGAGACAGACCGAGAGAGTGGGAGACAGACAGACAGGGATTCCTCATCACACTTGTCCCTGTGTTCGATCTGCACTTCGTTGTATGTCGCTCTGGATAAGAGCGTCTGCTAAATGCCTGTAATGTAATGTAAGGAGAGACACACAGAGACACACAGAGAGAGAAAGATAGACAGACACAGAGAGAGAAAGAGAGAGAGACAGACACAGAGCGAAAAAGAGAGACAGACAGACACAGAGAGAACGAGAGACAGAAAGAGATGGATAGAAAGGGAGAAAGACACAAACAGACGGACAAGACAGGCGCTGAAAGGATATGTCTCCTGGCCTTGCCACTGCGCGGCCGCTGCACCTGCAAACTTCTCGTTGATCAGTTTGATCTGGTCCTTCACTGATCCTGGACCTGTGAGGGTCAGGGGTCAGAGCAGCGTTAGCATTCCCTGCATACAGCCTAGCCCTCATAATCTGTATGGGTAATGAGTGTTTATTCCACTTTATCTCACAGCATTAAAGCACACGTACTTCATTCCTCCTTTTATAGTCACATACTCTGGTTAAGTGCAAAACGGGCTGTAGCACGTGCGGTTAGAGGGGACTGACCATGCAAATAAACCTCAGTGCTGTCTAAGACCCATCAGCACCACAACAAAACAAACACACAGCAGGGAGCATCCTTACCTTTCTCAATATCAATAGCCTGTCGAGACAAACGGAAAAACGACAAGATTAGTATTCCGCGTTTTTCAGGCAAGTAGAACAAGCCATTTTTATCGCACCTTTTCACTGTAAGGTTCGGTTCATTTGACACCCAAGTGCATAAAACAATTCATTAGGAGAAGTTTGGGGGATAGGGGACAGGAACACCATGTCCCCGGATGGCTGCGGTTTGACCTCAGTTTCCCAATTTACCTCATCGTCCACCCGGGGCTTCTCGAAATAGCTCCTCCTTCGCTTGTCCTCCTCCCTGTCCCGCTCCCGCTCCCTCTCTCGCTCCCTCTCCCTCTCCTTCTCCCTCTCCCGATATCGCTCCTTCTCCTTCTCTTTCTCCTTCTCCCGGATGGCCTTGGAGGAGGAGGGGTTGTAGTCGCCGATGTCGTCGAAGATGCTTTTTTACGGAGCGAAGACAGGAAAGAGGTCTGACTCTCTCGCACACACTCGCACAACTCGCTGCTAAAACGGCCGATCTAAATATGTGCGGATCTGAAGATCGACAGCTGGCTGACTCAAATAAAACACTTTGTTAAATTCCGCTTAAAGCCATTTCCCCGTGTGGGTTGAATTTGGGAGGGAAAAATTATTTTTGGCATAAAGTATGTGGAATTATTTTCACTGGTTATTCAACCTGTAAATTGAGAGCTATATTGGAATTTCAATGCATTACAAAGACTCAATCAGTAATAAACGGCTAAACACAGGAATAAGAAGTGCACAAATACACTTGTGACTCTAAAACTCTTACCCCAAATCTGCCTCAGGGGCCTTTTTCTCATCGAGTTTCCCTGAGAAAAGAGAACACATCAGTCAGGCACACAAAGTCAGTCCAGAAAAGAGGTGCATCACCTTTGCATGAAAATAACGAGACCCAATTCTACTACCAACAAATACAAACATGAAGCATATACAACTACGGAACTACAAAGATGGAGACCAGTTCACAGGACAATGTCAGCCTTGTGTGGCCAGTACCTTTCTCTTTCTTCTTCATCTTCTTGTTGCGCGTGCCCTGCCGCAGGTACGACAGGATCTGTGTCAGCTTGCTGATGACGATGTCATTGGTGGTGAGGGTAGTCTGGGCCTGGGGAGGGGAGGGGGGGCAGGAGAGAGAATGGGAAATGGTTCCGAAGTAAAACTTCAGCAGAGTGCCTTCACACAACACACAAGGGCATCAAGAGAAGTAGGCCAGGAGTACAGCGAGACCCAGATATGACACAGAAATAGAATTCTGCATTTCAGAATGCATTAAATGATCCTGATTGCAGGGATCAGATCTGGCACTCAAATCCAAATCCAGCTCTGGTTGGATTTGGATGGACAATGGTCTCCAATTATTACCGATTAATCCTCCTTTTTCATATGCATGATTAACATGTTGACCTCCTACTCTATGCTTGGTCACACAAACAATCTTTAGGACTACAGAACCACACAGAGCTGCTCTGAGATTGGTCAGCAGTGTGATGGTTAGGACTACAGAATCACGCAGAGCTGGTCTGCGACTGGTCAACAGTGTGACGGTTAGGACTACAGAACGGCGCAGAGCTGCTCTGCGATTGGTCAGCAGTGTGACGGTTAGGACTACAGAACGGCGCAGAGCTGCTCTGCGATTGGTCAGCAGTGTGACGGTTAGGACTACAGAACGGCGCAGAGCTGCTCTGCGATTGGTCAGCAGTGTGACGGTTAGGACTACAGAACGGCGCAGAGCTGCTCTGCGATTGGTCAGCAGTGTGACGTTAGGACTACAGAACGGCGTAGAGCTGCTCTGCGATTGGTCAGCAGTGTGACGGTTAGGACTACAGAACGGCGCAGAGCAGCTCTGTGATTTGTCAGCAGTGTGACGGTTAGGATTACAGAACCACGCAGAGCTGCTCTGCGATTGGTCAGCAGTGTGACGGTTAGGACTACAGAACGGCGCAGAGCTGCTCTGCGATTGGTCAGCAGCGCGAGCGGTCCCCACGGCGCAGCTCCCGGGGCCCTGCTCTCACCTCCATGGTGGGGCAGTCGGCCTTGCTGCGTATGAGGGTGGTGGGGATGTCCGTGTCGGCGTACTCGTCCTCCAGGTCCACCACGTAGGCCATGCGGCCCGGCAGGAACAGCTCGTTCCGCTCCATCTGACGGCCCTTGAACACGATCCGGTAAATGTTCCTCCCTGCAGAACATATTTATTTTTTATCTTGGATTAATCATCATTTATTTGGGGCAGATGTAGCCTGGAGGCTAAGATGCATGACTCAGACCCGGAAGGTTGGTGGGACAATCCCCGGTGTAACTGTAGGGCCCTGGAGCAAGGCACTTAACCCCATATTGCTCCAGGTGGAGATGTCCCCTGCTTAGTCTGGTTTGGATGTTGGTTTGGATAAAACTGTCAGCTTATTATAAATATTATTTATCCAGGTGTGTGACACTTGGAAGTGAAAATCTCTCTTTGACAGAGTGCAAGACTCACCCAGGCGAGTCTTGAACTCAATCTTCTGTTCTGGGTCTTCGTCTTTCCTGGCGGCAGAGAAAATGCGTTACGGCGATAAATACGCAAGTACAGGGTGCGGTTACACGAGTAAAGGAGCAGCACGTGCTGCTGGGAAATGGAGTCCCTTACTTGACTTCCTTTTGAACTTTCTCCATCATGTCCTCCTCTTCCTTCTCTTTGCTGGTGATTTCTGCCCTCACCTGGCAACCAACAGACGGGCAAGTTAGGGCACATGCCAGTGTGTGTGTGCAGTTAAAAAAACAGGGAGCCCTGGGAGCTCTACAGCCTCTTCATTGTAAGGTTGCCTGTCAATCAGCAGAGCAGAACTGCCAATCAGAGTTTCAGGGCGTGGCTTATTTGGCAGAATACTTCACACACAACAGGAGCAATAAAAGCTCTTCAGAAAGCGGTCAGTCCGCCACCCCAAATACCTTCTGGTTTCTGCCCAGAAGAATGGACAAATGCTACGGCTGTGTCTCTGAACTCTGACCCCCCCGACCCCACACTGACCTTCTGTAGCAGAGCGAAGTCCAACCCTTTCACCAAGTGAGTATGCTCCATGTCACCACCCAAGAACTTGGACTCCTGGATCAGCTGCCGCCTCTTCTCTGCTGCGGATTTATCTCTGGGGGGGGGGAATAGTGAACAACCAATCAGAAATGTTTCAGTTAGAGGGGAGTGGAATTTTGGCCTGCTCTGCGTTTCAGTTGGAGGAGAGTGATTTGGGGGTGCACATTCAAGGGGAGTTGGGGTGCACACTCAAGTGTTTTTCGGTTGGAGAAGTGTGATTTGGGGCGCCCGCTCAGTGTTTCAGTTTGAGGAGAGTGTGATTTGGGGCGCCCGCTCTGTGTTTCAGTTTGAGGAGAGTGTGATTTGGGGCGCCCGCTCTGTGTTTCAGTTTGAGGAGAGTGTGATTTGGGGCGCCCGCTCTGTGTTTCAGTTTGAGGAGAGTGTGATTTGGGGCGCCCCCCCCCCCCTCAGCGCGCGGTTTGGGGTACTCACGCCTCGGCCGTGGGCCCCACCGCTCTGTAGTTGGCGGTGGTGCTGATGAGCTCCGTCTCCTCGTAGTCCTTGTTGACGCCGTCGCGACGCTCGCGGGCGCGATCCCGGTACTTTTCCGCCAGCTCCCTCTCCCTCTCCATTTCCTGCTGTCGCAGCTTCGCGTAATAACTGCAGCCATGGAAACGGGGGGTGAACTCTCAAGCAGGACTACAAACCCCATAATCCCCCCTCGGCACAAAGCCATATCCCTACATAAAATACAACCTGTCCGCCTAAGAACTATATGAGATTTATTGGAAGGGGAAAGCTTATTAATATTGTCAAAATGACGGCAGTACATAAGCAAGTGTTCTAGCTATTTTTATATGCAGTATGTGGGTGGTCATTCAATGTGCTGGCTTAGGTTATGGCTGGCTCAAATGCATTGTGCAACAATGTGTGTTGAACATTCTTTTTACCAACCCTGTTCCTGGAGATCTAGGTTTTCATTTCAACCCCCAACGTGGCACACCTGATTCCGCTCATCAGTAGCTCAACAAGATCTCTAGCTGTTGAGTGAGGTGTGCTTCGTTAGGGTTGGGAGTGAAAACCTACAGGACGGTAGATCTCCAGGATTAGGACCGTGCGGCCCCGTTCTAGACCGATGATTCTACACAATGTGAACACATGCCCCTTGTAGAGATTATAAAACCAAATCGACACAGAAGAAAATGTCAATTGCTGAAATGTTCAAGGGTTAGAACCAGGTGAACGAGTCCTTTCATCCCCTGCATCAGGACGGTGTTGAATGAGTCACCTTTTCTTCTTCCTCCGTCGAGCTGCGGGGTCCTCATCCTCGTTGTACTCCCGTGGCATTCTGCGGAAAAAAAGACAATACAAATCTGAACAAATGTTTGGAGGACAACAGAAGCGGCTTACTATCTAACAGTGCAAGGGGTACCGTGTAAAACCATGGCCACAATGGCATCCTTTTAACATACACAAAGTTTCTGGGGACTTTCTGTGGGGTCTTCCCACAATAAAACTTATATTAACAATGACACCAAATCTACCACAATGCTACAGGTGTCAATGCAAATACCATAAGGCAAGATACATGGGTTCCAACTGATTTTCCGCTGTTGACTGTTACCGGTTGTCTGTTAACTCAATATACATGTTTTGCGGTCATCGTGAGCAGCTGTCACTTACTCATGGTGTCGTGATTTTGAAGGTGGGGCCGAGGAGGGCGTGGCCCGTGGGGTCATCAACAACTTCCTAAAGTCCTCATTGGTCAGCTTGGATCTGGGCAACAAGAGAGTCACATGATTAACAGTCCTCCACAGCAGGTCCGGCAGTGGACCGTAAACATTTAGGGCCAGTTTCACAGACACGATTTAAACCTAGTCCTTGACCAAATTCAATTTCGAATGGAGATTCTCCATACAATGCTAAATGTAGGCCAGGATTAAGCTTAATCTGTGCCCATGAAACCGGCCAGCAGTCTTCTGAGACTAACACCAATGTTCTCTACTTTTTCCAAGTCACTCTGTAAAAGAGCATCCATGAATATAATGAGTACTATAATGTGTTCAAGCCATGCTTTGCTCATAATGCACAGATATACTTTAGAAATCCCTCATGTACATTTAATAGAGAAATTACAATTACAACTTTTAATTGAAAATCCCGCTCTCAGACAAACAACCTTAAATACAGAAGACTGCAAACTTCGGAAAATGGAACTCCAAAGCAATTTAATTCACAACTCTTTACATTTAAATTACACAGGATAAGCACTAGAGTGAAGGAGGGTTGCATAAAATTCAAAACAGAAAATCAAGCACCTTCAAGCAGTCTGCCTGTGCATCACTGCAGTGGAATTTTCCAGATTTGAAATCGAAGTCAAACAACTATTTGGATTAATCTGCAAATGTGCCACTTTACAGTGTGTCAAGACATGAAGCAAATAATGAGCTAAAATGAGCTTTAATCATAGCCACTCGGGACGTTGTTCTCTTCAGTCCCTTTTGAACTGAACACATTAGCCGAGAGAGATTTAAGATTTTTTTTTAAAGCCATCCTGAAGAGATAATGTCGCAACAAATTGGGCCAACTTGCATACTTGGCCAAAATTAGCATCCCAGATGGTAGAATCTGTGCCACAAGCTTCTGGGACATTCTATTTGATAAATATTTGATTATATACCCTCCGTCACAGAACTATCATTCGATATGGGAAATATAAACACTGTAACACTCGTGTTAAATTGCCAGCGTTAAACCGAGGTGACAACGTAGGTTCAAAATGCAGTGGATCCCATACATGTCCTAGAAAAAGGTACGCAGTTATCTATTGCCTGAAGTGGATAAGAAACGCAACTTACTGGAGAGCTGAGCGATGGTCATCCACTTCATGGTTATCCGGAGCCAACGGATTGGAATATAGCTCGGCTGAAATGTTAAGAGATTAAAAACAATTCGTATTAAAGAGAAGCACACTTTTCAGTTTATTTACAAACAGCTAGGCAGAACATATGCTTTGCTACTGAAACAATCTGCAGGATCGCATTAGCGGCCATGGTCAATTGAATAATTGATGTTATGAATACAGTGCATGCAGCATTGCGCTAGCCTAGTTAAGTTACTCGCGTGCGTAGCCTTATGAAACATCTGAATCCGTTATTCCCATACTTTACTTGTAATCAGCAAGATAGCTATCAACAACACGCGAGCTGAACCGAGTTAAAGCGTTAGCTAGCTAGCTAAATTACCATTTCTGTGTTTTACAAATATTCTTCCAACCAAGTGAACTGACAACACACACATTTCCATCAGCTCACACCGGAGCTAACCAACAATCAGGCAATCAACTACCCGAATCACTAAGGTTAATGAAACGAAGCAAGCTAGATTATTTATACAATTCATCGTATACAACTAAATGCAATCTTTTACAGAACATAGATAACTGAGCTACGGCGCCAGCCAACTTGGAACTGGTTTGCGAGCGTACAAAACAGCATCAACTTACTCTCAGGCATCTTGGAACAGTTGGAACTTCGCTTTGATAAAGAAAATGTTTAGCTACGAAAGTTAATGGTTTTAGATTAACTGCGATACTATTAACATAACCATGGAGAGTCTTTTAACGACAGACTTCCCAAAATATTTACAATGGCTATTCTATCCTGATATCGCTACATAAAAAGCTACCCGACGCCAACCCGATGCCCTAGATTGTAAACCGGAAATGACAGGGAATGTAGTCGCACCAAATGTGATATATGACCTCTGTTGTGATAATTGATTACTTTAGCCTTTCCCGGCGAGCAACCCGATTGGCTAAATCGAAACGTCAGTCTGTAACAAACTACGAAAGACCTCAATCCACAAATGTCATTGGTTTTCAAAGCTGTGTGGGCGGAGATTCTGAAACATACAACATCATGGCTGCCGTCACTGTGAGGAGCATCGGCGCTAACCTTGCGAGAAACCTCCGAGAGGTTCGCCTACATTTGTGCCAGACATCAGCCGCAAGTCAAGGAGCCAGGTTAGTGTTGCCTTTAGGAAACGAAGAACAAGGTATCCATACCAGCGTCAAAGCGATTCGCTGTTTATTAAAGGACTGCAGCCCTAGTCCAACGATGGGTGAAGACAAGCTTCGTTTTTTGCCAAGGATTTCTTAAGTTAGCTAATCAACTAAACCAACATATTAATTTTATTTGCATCGCATCGCTTGACATTTCTTAGGACTGCCGATATGTAATGTGTGTAAATGTTGCCAACATAGGTGTCGCTGCACACCTAAGACTATCTCTCGTTGCCAGGGATTTCGTGGAGCACCACTATGTTACGTTGAAGAAGGCTAACCCAGACTTCCCAATTTTGATCAGGGAATGCTCCGGGGTGCAACCGAAACTCTGGGCCAGATACGGTAAGATCATTAAATGTGTTCTACATTATATCATAACCAAAGAATATACGTGGCTTGGATATTGTATATTAGACTTGAATACGTACTATTACAATCGGTAATGCCTTATTCTCAATACTGGCTTACCTCAAGTATATGCATATGTATTAAGTCCAATTCTATACTTCCTGTTTACCGATGATTGTATAGCCAAGCACAACCGCAGCCAATCACATTATTACATTTACAAATAACACCACAGCGCTTTACTTGATTAGTAACAATGATGAGACCGCTTATACGAAGTCCAGGATCTGTAAATGTGGTCCCATGGCAACCACTTGGTCCTCAATGTCAGCAAGACCAAATAACTTGTTATAGATTACAGGAAAAACGGCAAAAGCCACATTCATATTACACCGGTGGAAGTAGATAACAGGTCGCCTGGGTCTCAGCTAATCTGACTTTGTCTCACCACATTCACTCCATCATCACAAAAGGCCAACGCCTCGACTTCCTCAGGTAGCTGAGGAAATTAAGACTACACAAAAACATTCTCAGTTTCATTTACAGATGCACCGTTGAAAGCATCTTAACAGGTTGTATAACAGTCTGGTATGGACAATACTCAGTGCAGGATAGCATGGCACTGCAGATGATTAAAACTGCACAAGTCACAGGATCTGATCTCCCAACCATTGAGGTGGTGTATTGCAGTCACTGCCTTGATAAGGCCAACAATATCATTAAGGACTCACCGTTTAAGGATAGCTTCTTTCCTCAGGTTCTCAACAAAAATAAATAGAAGAAATAAGAACACACTCTTGCATCTCATCTTACTGGTTACACCTTCTTACACATCTATGTAAATATGTGAATGTCCTTTGTGATGCTGGTGTTAGTTGTGTGTTCTTAGCGTGATGTAGCTGTGAAGAAGAATTTCATTGTTTCGTAACAGCCGTCTGTTTTTTAAACGTATGACGAACTTGACTTTGACTTGTGTGCCATATAGCTACTGCTGAACCAACAGTGAGTGGTCTGTTCTGAACTTGCCTACTTGTGTTTTCTTTTAGATTTTGGCAAGGAGCAAAGTGTGGCTCTGAACAACTTCAATGCTGACCAAGTGGCCAAGGCCCTGGAGACTCTCGCCAACACCAAACCATGAGGACACGCAACCAGCGGCTTACTACAGCTTCGTTTTATGAAGACGTAGAGATGGAAGGGGTCTAAAAATACCAGGATCTGGAGTGTAATTCTAAAGTGTATTCTGTAATTATTATTCTCTTGCTATAATATACCATAATAAAACTGTGAGAGCAGTCGTACACAACATGCCATTTTATTTCAGCGTGTCACGCCGCATTACATTTCAAGAGTGATAGTATTTTACTTATATACAAAGATCTACGGGTATTCACAGTATAGCAAAATAGGTGTCCATTCACAACAGAGCTCGCAAGTGTATTTACAGGAATATTTATTGTAATGTAAACGGTCAAAGTTTCAGCAACCCATTGTCCAGTTGAGTCACAATGCAGGAGTGTCCACCTGTAAGACAGAAAAGAACGGTTACCTGAGAGGAAGTTTTACTTGGTGATAGGGAACCATGAACATGGGCATTCTAAAATTAGGTTTATCTCAGTGGAACGAACACACACACCTTCAGTTGACTGTGTGCGGTCAGGTAATGATCCAGGATATAGGATGCTCGAAGTCTCATTTCGCCCTGGCTGTTATACTGGATAGCCTCCAGCAGGGGGAGTCCCATTAGCTTTGTAAATTCCTCAGCCACCTGAACGCAAAGAGCATAACTGACAAGAAGACACTGGCTTCAGATGCACAAGGTCTGTTCCCAAAAGCAAATTTTAACAAGCAACCCACAGGCCTATATCACAAAGCAGGATTACTGATTTGGCTGGATTAGTTCAGAGTAAAACCCAGAACAGCCTTTTTTATTTTTATTTTTATTTTTTACCAATTTTGAAAGGGTTTTCCGGGTTTTACTTGGTGAACTTCATAATCCTGCTTCGTGATCTACCCCCCTGGCTAGCCTATGCTATTTCTGCGGTAAAGTGTCAGCAATGTTAAAACTAGTTAAGTGCTGTACCTTTCACCTCAGACACAAAACTCACAGCTGTGTAGTTATCTATTATCAGTGTGAAGGCAGTGTGTGCTTGAGTGTCACAGTGAAAAGTCTACCGTGAGTGCCAGTCTACAGTGTAAATATACTCTACACCTGGTGTAAGCAACACCTGGTCCTGGAGTGGCAGGGATATTTCCGGTTTTGTTCCATCCGCGCTCGATGAAAAGAGTTTGACGGACGACAAAGTCTGAGGCTGACTATTGCGAATGGCGAAACGCCGAGTACCTCCAGCGTATGGTCACCGACATTCATTAAACCCGATTACACTTATTCCAGTTATGCAGCTACAGCTTTGGATGGAGCAAAAGCCAGCACCATCTCTGGCACTCCAGGACCAGGGTTGCCTACCCCTGCCCTTGGGTTGATGCAGGGAGTTTTAACACTCACTGGCAAAGTCACAGCACAGTGATTAAATTCCAGTTATATCAGTGTTCTCTGTAAGCCTGCAAGGTGCCTAATGCAATGTACTTGCTGGCATATCTTCTGGGTAAAAAAAAAAAAAAAGCCATGCACTGAAGCCATTCAGTCTTACCCCTGGTGCACAGCAAGTTAGTTATTTAATGAGCTCAATCATGTCTAAATCTGATATGTGTATAAGCACCAGATACAGTCACAGGCTGCGGGTGCATCCTAAAGATTTTACTGATCCAGTATAGGAGTGAACCAGTGTAGTTTATACGGGGGTATAAATTAAGGTAATTGGTTGGAACAAAAATCAGCACATAGATTGGCTTCCCAGGTCCCAGGAGTTGTGCACCCCTGGTCTCACCTCTGAGCTGTGGGTTAGCATCATGGCCAGAACCTCCAGACTGAGAGTCACCACTTCCGGGTCGGCCATCTTGAGTGTGGCGCACAGTGCTGGCAGAAGGCCCGCCCGACTCAGCTGGGTGCAGTACTCCTTGCCCAGGTAAGCAACGTTACCCAGGACCTGCAGTACCTAGAAACAAGCAGGGAGCCAGTACCATCTTAAAACAGCCGTTCACACTGTAGCCATGACCAAAAACACTTACAATGACTGTGTAGAAGGGGGCAGCCTGTAGCCTAATGACAAAGGTACATGACCGGGAGCCGGAACGTTGGTGGTTCAAGCCCTGGTGTAGCCACGATAAGATCAGCCGAACAACAAATTATGTATTATAATTTATTAGAAGCACTAGGCCTGTGGATGGCCATCACTCACCATGCAGTTGATTCCCTTGGAGAAGGGAAGGAGCTGGATCAGCGCCGGGACCAGATTCAGGAAGAGTACGGCCGAGCAGAAGACACTGGGACCAGCTGAAGGGAGAAGGAGAGTAACGAGCACCATTGCTGGAAACGTGTCTCCGGGGGAACGGAGGGAGCGATGCCAGCATTAGCAGTCAACATTAGCACTTTTGACTCTTTTTATTGTCCATTGAGGCACCTGTACCTGCTGCAGCTGAAGACTATGCACTCTGTCAACCTCCGCTGTGAGATTTTCCCCATTACAGCACCCACAGTATGAAGAGTGGAGGCGTATCTCCCTGACCACACAGGTAGCCTGGGTGCAATCTGGGAGGCTAATGCAGTGGTAAACTGAATGAGATCAAGAACTGCATTATCATTATTGGACAAAATGTAAAAAATAAAATAAAATCCATGGTACAATGGTCCTTGCACCCATTGATCTTAATCAATATATTGAGTTTCTTTTCACAAATCCACTGACGTGGTAAACCAGAGTGCGTAGAGGAAAGTGGTACCTTAACTGCAGCATAATGAGAGGCTAATAAATGTGTAGCAACTCGACACACGCCATATTTCCCCAGAGACTGCTACCTACCTGTAAGGTTGTTGAGGACCCAGGGTCTCGTACCTGCCTGTTAGGGTGTTGAGGACCCAGAGACTTGTACCTACCTGTAAGGTGGTTGAGGACCCTGAGTCTTGTACCTACCTGCTAGGTTGTTGAAAACCCAGGGTCTCGTACCTACCCGTCAGGTTGTTGAAAACCCAGGGTCTCGTACCTACCCGTCAGGTTGTTGAAAACCCAGGGTCTCGTACCTACCCGTCAGGTTGTTGAAAACCCAGGCTCTCGTACCTACCCGTCAGGTTGTTAAGGACCCACAGGCTCTCTCTGGCCAGGGCAGGGTGGGGCTTCAGGAAGGCCTGGGCGAGGACACAGAGGGCGGGGAGGAGCCGGCTGTCTCTCAGCTGACCCTGGAGGCCCTCCGACCTGCAGCCCGACAGCAGGTTTCCCAAAGCGCGGAGCAGGGGCCATACCAGCTGGACATGGGGGAGGAAAGGGTGATAGGGAACAGTTTTATTGTAATCACTGAGTATTACTTTTAGCAGGGTTCAAGCCAGACCTGGGTCAAATTGATAATCGTTTTGGACTCAAATACTTTTCTATGCTTTTCCTGAGCTTGTCTGGTCTATGAAATACTACTCTCACAAAGTGCAAACCTCGACTTCTGGTCCTCTTGGCTCAGTTGCCCCAAGATCCATCAAGCACAGAAAAGTATTTGAATGCAAAACAAGCACGTATTTCACCCAGGTCTGGCTCAAACAACATCACCGGGGCACCTTACCAGCTCCACGCCTTCCTCTGTGTTGCCTGAGGCCACAGCGCCACCCAGTGTGATAAGCAGGGAACTGCACTTTGACACGGCGCCCAGCGCTGAAAGGGTCTCACTGTCCGCAGTACTGCAAGGGAAAGTGGAGAGGTAAATGGTAAAATGGTTGGCATTTATATAGCGCCTTTATCCAAAGTGCAGTACAATTGATGCTTCTCATTCACCCATTCATGCACACACTCACACACCGACGGCGATTGGCTGCCATGCAAGGCGCCGACCAGCTCGTCAGGAGCATTTTGGGGTTAGGTGTCTTGCTCAGGGACAGTATCAGGCCTTGAGAGGGACAGTATCAAGTGAAATGAACGAAATAACCTAGCCTAGCCTTAGCGATTCACACTAGACGCAGTAGCCTCTCTCTCAATGTGCCGTGCAGCACTGCCCGGAGACTCCGTACGGTGGTTGCCTTTATAGTTCCCATCGTTTGAGTCTGTTCTGGACATCAGCGTGCACTACAGAGACACTCAACACGGATCGACACGGAGCCCGCTGTAGAGACGTCCCCTGCTCCCTTTTCTATTTGTTGTGTTTACTTTTGTTTTTGGCAGGAGTCTACCAGAGTGCGGTACTGTCTTTTTAATGGTCAGCACATGGCTGGAGGGTCACCTGGCTGGAGGGTGATAAAAGGTCACCCAGTGGCTTTCTGGGGAGGCTTGCGTTTTTTTGCACCAGGCTGGGTCGCTAGACGTGCGTTTGCTTGTTCACCTTTTTGCCGGTTTTTGCACTGACGATTCACACCCCATGTTTCATTCTCACATCCAGACACTTTACTAATAGATACGCTACACTCAACTGTTGCTTTTTATGTCTCATAGATTACGTTTACTAATTGTTAAACATACCTTGCCGTGTTGTCTCCCTCTGTTGTGACTTATAGATGGGGCGGCCTGTAGCGTACTGGTTATGGTAAATGACTGGGACACGCAAGGTTAGTGGTTCTAATCCCGGTCGGTGCAGCCACAATAAGATCCGCACAGCCGTTGGGCCCTTGAGCAAGGCCGTAACCCAGCATTGCTCCAGGGGAGGATTGTCTCCTGCTTAGTCTAATCAACTGTACATCACTCTGGATAAGAGCGTCTGCCAAATGCCAATAATGTAATGTAATGAAGTGGCTCCATCCAAATCTTGGGACTGAAAGGGTTAAGAAACTCATAAATTACGACCAGTAATGTTTGGATAGTTGGATAGTTAACTTTGGTCACTTTTGCTCTTGTTTGTTTGTTTGTTTGTTCAAAAAAATAAATAAATAAATAAATAAATAAAAATGGCCCTTGTCCTTATCTTTGTTGTACAGGTAGCAGTTCAAATTGTACTTACCTCTAGGGTCTTTCAGCGAACTTATCCCTGGTTATGGGTATGCACTTTGTTGTACGTCGCTCTGGATAAGAGCGTCTGCCAAATGCCAATAATGTAATGTAATGTAATGGTGGTGTTGCGGTAACTGGAAGCAACATTTAGTTTGCTTGTCCTTCTGGATCATTGTAATCCATGTGAGGTTATGGCAGGTGCATGTTTGTTCACCTACCATAACCTCACAGGGGAATTAGCGCTGTACGGTTACAATATTTCGGCGAAGCACGGAGCCTCCGGCTGAGCCAGACCCTCAACCCCTCAGTGAAAAGGCTGCTGGAGATCAGGCTTAATGCCGCGGCCTCACCTGCAGACCAGGTAGTGCAGGCACCAGGCGCACTCTATGGCCGCTCCCATCCCGTAGTCCGGAGCCGGCTGCAGCCCGGCCAGCAGGTGAAGGGTTAAACCTGACGCCAGGACCGGCCTGCGAAGAGGCAAACGGGATACAAAGGCGGAGATTTCAAGAAGCAGGATCACTGAGTTAGCTGAGTAACTACTGAATAAAACCCGGAACAGCTCTTTTTACTTCAGTCCATGTTCCAGATTTGGGAGGGTTCCGGGTTTTACTCAGCGCATTTATCCAGCTAACTCCGCAATCCTGCTTTGTCAAATACCCCCCACATATTAAACACATCACAATATTGTGGGTCTATGACTGGGTCACATGTCAGGTTCGTGCCTCTGCGGATGAGCAGATGGGGGGGACTCACGGGACAATGTTGGCCGCGGCGTCTTTGGTCTGGAGGAGCTGGGAGAGCGTGAATCCCGCTGCCTCCACCACTGCAAGGTTGTGCCTCTGAGCCAGACATGGACAGACACACCACTTTGTGTTAAAGTCACATTTGACCTTGATTCTCTAAATCTAAATAACAAACGGGAGCTCAGTGTGACAGACAGTAAACGGCTCCAGACCCAGCTCGAATACATAATTGTTTTGGATTAGAATAATTTTTTATGCCTTCCTGAGCTTCCCAGGTGTATTGGAACCTATGAAATGCTTTCAAAGTGTGCATACCCTTTCGGTCCTCTTGGTTGGCTCAACTGCACAAAGGCAAGATGAATCGAGCACAGAAAAGTATTTAAATCCAAAACAATTACGCATCTGACCCAGGCCTGAAGGGCCTTGAAGTGCCGTCAGGTGAAGGTGAAGTGAAATGTCGTCAGGACCGGCCTGCGCTCACCTGCAGGCAGCTGGTCAGAGCTGGAACGATCCCCTGTGCCAGGAGCTTCTCCCGCACAGCCTCACTCTCCGCACACAGATTCCCCAAAGTATACAGACAAAGTGCCTGAAGACACAACACAACAGTCAGATACCAACACACCTATGTCAAAATTGTCATGGAGACAGAGATGGTACACAGTCTCAGGTATAAGGGGGGGGCCAATCTTATTTCTTGAGCCGTTTTGTTGTGCTTACCGTGAACTTGTCACTCTGTCCACACAGGTAAGTGAGCAGGTAGGGCGTGGCGGGCAGGCAGGCGAGGCCCGTTGCGGGATTGGGCGAGTGGGACAGCAGGAACAGGCAGTGGGCCGCTTCCAGCTGACAGTGAGCGTTAGAGCCACTGAGGAGACCCACCAGCACCTGCATGCTGTTCTCCAACCTGGAACACACGGTTTAGCAGCGGCCGTCACTGCTCCGGAACACAGTGGCTGTCAGTTCTGGAACACTGTGGCCGTTACTGTTCTGGAACACACGGTTAGCAGTGGCCGTCACTGCTCCGGAACACAGTGGCTGTCACAGTTCTGGAACACTGTGGCCGTTACTGTTCTGGAACGCACGGTTAGCAGTGGCCGACACAGTTCCAGAACACAGTGGCTGTCACAGTTCTGGAACCCAGTGGCCGTTACTGTTCTGGAACGCACGGCTACAGTGACAGTGACTGTTCCGAAACGTGCAGTTCCTGTTCTGGAATGCATGAATGATAAGCACTGAGTGAGGAGTGTGGCGGCGCTCTTTGTCGTACTTGATGAAGATGAGCTGCGTGTCCGGGGACCGCAGGGCCTTCCTCAGGGCTCGGAGGTGATTAACCCTTTCCTCACCGCTGTGCTGGACTCTACGAAACAGCTCCGTCACCTGGCAGACACAGGTATAGGTCACAGCGTGTTGTGATTCTCAAGAGATATGAGCAAAGCACAGCCATTAGTGTGCCCTACCCTTCTTTTGAAAAGATCTCCTCTGACCCTCACTTTCTTAATTTGGGACATTACCAAATTAGCTACTTGCTGTCTATAGCAGGCAAAGTGTGGTTTATATTCGATTTTAACATCCCAGGCAATCCCAGTGCATCTGGGGGCTGTCCCAATATAAAAAGAATAAAAAAATAATAATTCTTTCCTCTGCTACCACCTTGTCTCCTATCCAGAATTATGGGGGGAAGGAGACGAGTGGAGGAACGGAGGATACATTTTGTCGCGAATATGAACATCTCAACCTGGGCTCAAGTCCAGTTTCTCCCTAACGTGACGTCATATCTGAGCGCCTGTAGTATCTGTAGTTTCGACCCTAACCTGCTCCTTGGACAGCACATCGGCTGCAGTGTCCATGGCTCCGTCGTCGTCGTCTTCCTCGTCATCTTCTTGCATTAGTCGCTTACTCACTAGCTGTTTATCCCTCCGCGCCTGCCTCAGCACTGTAAGAGTACGGATCATCAAAACACTTGTTTTTACCGATGAGTGGGGAACCATAGAGGTCACAAAGCAACAGGTCACATCGCTACAGTACTGTATACAGTTGTACATTTGTTTCGACAGCTCGTAAATGGGAGTGCTCACCTCTTTCCTGTTCTCGTCGCTTGAATTTGAACTCCTCCAAATGACTTTTGTCTGAACGCGCCTTGTGGCGGACCACACTCAACCTCCACATTCCGACCTGCGAAAAATACCTGAAAACTGAGCCTTTGGTACCATTTCCAATAGCATAATATCGGATAAAAATATATTTTTTCTTTCTGATTTTGCAGACAAGTGTAGGCGTACAATTGTACAATTTGTGAAATGGAAAACCGCTGATTAATCTATTAAAACATTGGATTAGCAAGACAAATAAAATAGACGGCTAACTTGAAAACAAGAAGCCAGAAAACAATAGCCTCTACGTATAGCCAATGCTGATAGATTGACAGAAAACGTTAACGTTACACTTTACGTTGCAGGTTTATACGTGTATTGGCCATGTATTTTCGATGTAAAGCCTACCTTGTTTGTGACACTGCAAGCACCGCAATTTCTTGTCACACCCCCACACAAGTTTCTTCCGAAAAGGCTGATCTGAAAATCATGCCTTGCCGAGTGTCGCGAAATGATGACGCGTAATAAATAGCAGTCTCAGGTTTCTACACAAGAGACTAATCTTGAAAATACGTTATTGAATTTTGTGCGCTTTAGCTCGTATTGTAACTTGTGTGTAGTGTTTTCATTTTTTGTACATTATACAGGAACATGCTGTTATCATATATAGTACAATTTACTGTATTACATTGTAAATTTAGATTTTACAACAATACAAAAATAAGTTTTTTATTACCTCCTAAGCTTTGTCTATACTTTGCACGGCACCTACTCGATCGTAATAATCGAAGTAGCTTAATTATTTATGGATGTGTGTCACACAGATGTAGCAAATAAATAATCGTGTTTTTCCCAAACTACTGTGCTGGATAACAGGTCGGTGAATGTTTCTAATGGATCCTTGTTAAAACTGAGAAATATTTTCCCTTTCGTCTGAACGTTCAAGCCAGACTTCAAGATAAAATAAACCTTGTTTGGTTGTCATTGATAGCCTTAGCAATAGTGTGGTCGTTGTTGATGAGAGAGGCCACAGGAGAAAGGCCAGACTGGTCAAAGCTGACAGGAAAGTGATAGTAACGCAAATAACCACGTATTACAACAGGGGTATGCAGAAGATCATCTCTGAACACACAACGCGTTAACCCTCTAAGTGGATAGGCTACAGCAGCAGTAGACCAATAAGTCTAAAAAGTAATAAATACCAAACAAAGTGCTCACTAAGTGTATGCAGGATATTTCACCTTTTCAATACCTATATGTATTTATCAACATTTTAATCATGTGTATTTACTCAGTGGCTACTTACAAGACAATTATTTTTATGAATTTGATACACTTGCGGTAAGGATAAAATTCATCCTTCGTGGCACTATGTATTCGTACTATTTTTCCAATGCAAGCATTTCACCATAGTACACACGGTAACTATGGTGAAATGGACTGGCGACCTGTCCAGGGTGTATTCCTGCCTTTTGCCCAATGTATGCTGGGATAGGCTCCAGCCCCCCTGCGACCCTGTTCAGGATAAGCGGGTTAGGATAATGGATGGATGGATGGACACACGGTAACGATGGTGCCACTCAAAATCACGTATAAAGTCTGAAAAATTATTTTATAAAATATATCTTAGACAAACATAGACATGTTTTATCCACAGTTATTTGACAGAAATATTTGTAAACATGAAGCAGTAATTCCTTGACGCCAGAATATTGAGCACATTTTTCACCATCTTCAGCTCCTCCAGATGCATTCCCATCACCAGTTACAGGAAGTTCACCAGTGAAGTCACACGAGCCATAGCAAGGTATTTTAGGTGGGCAGTGCACTGGCTTTGTGTGTGAAATGCAAAACGGATTCCAGTTCATGTACTGTAATTTCAGCAGAAACAAGACGTTTGGGAAATCAGCCCTGCAGCTGAAATTCACGTTTCTTTCTTGTGCCTCGTACCCAGTACACAACCGTTACCAGTACAGTAAAAACGTGTTAAAATTTAAAAACATCACATGTACAACACAGTGATACAGTATCATACAGTCCATCATTATAAAAAAAAAATCACAAACAAAAATATGATCAACAGGATTCTCAACAGAATAAACGATTGACAAGGACCGGGTGGATTATGTTAAAAATGAAGTTTTCTACTCCGATGGCCTGGACAACATCCCTCACCCTGGGATGCATGGGGCCATCTTGGCTATCTCTTCAGCTCTGCAGGTAAGAGATGATGAGACATGAGGAACCAGCATCAACACTAAAGATAGGCTAACAAGTAACACCCAAGTTTTTTAATTTTATTATTATTATAAAAAAACTTTTTTTGAAAATGTAAGGTCCCATATTGTGGAGTTGTAGGTGTTATGAAAACACTGTGAAAGTATCAAAAAGCACAGTCCCCCAAATAAATCCACACAATCCATATGAAGAAAATGTGAATTTAAACAAGCCGGAAAATACCTTAATAGAAAAATACATTTATTAATCAGTAAACATTCAACCCCAAACCAAGCATATTCAACAGTGCCAACCCCATTTTAAATACCATTCTACTCACCAGTGTTTTTGGAGGACTTGTGCTTCTGAGGAAGAAAGATAACGCGATTAAATCAGGATTCATTCCTGGTGACAGCATGACAACTCAGTGTGCTGCAAAGCACTATAGGAACATCTCACTCACTCACTCACTCACTCACTCACTCACTCACTCACTCACTCACTCACTCACTCACTCACTCACTCACTCACTCACTCACTCACTCACTCACTCACTCACTCACTCACTCACTCACTCACTCACTCACTCACTCACTCACTCACTCACTCACTCACTCACTCACTCACTCACTCACTCACTCACTCACTCACTCACTCACTCACTCACTGACAGTGTTATTTTGTTTATTTATTTTACCTTTTTTGGGGTATCTTCCACAGTGGCTGAACGGATTGCTGTGGAAGTCAGGCTGAGTGGTGTCTTGAGAGGAGAATCCTTCTCCTTCTTCCCCTTTTTAGATTTATGCTCTTCTGGAACACATTTTCACAGTTAATTTCACACCCTGAACAATTCATTTCACAAACCTTTATCGCCATGCTGCAGCACTTTTGCATATTCAATGAAAGATTCTTGTACAAATTTGTCCTTTTTAATTGGTCCAGCTAATACTAATACTTTATTATGTTGTTAACCTAAGGCACGCGTTTGATTTTAGTTAGACGTCCAAAAGGAAAACCTGAACGAGTTAGTTTTGACACTAAGCACAGAAAATAGGACGACATGCCAAAAATAAACCTATGCTACAGACTAATTAAGGATTTCATGCAAGTTTTCCCTCCAACCAATCACTGCCTGCTGATGTCACTATTACATTACATTATTGGCATTATGGCAGACTCTCTTATCCAGAGCGACGTACAGTTGATGAGACTGGAGCAATGCAGGGTTAAGGGCCTTGCTCAAGGGCCCAACAGCTGTGCGGATCTTATTGTGGCTACACCGGGATTAGAACCACCGACCATGCGTGTCCCAGTCCTTTACCTTAACCACTACGCTACAGGCCGCCCGCCCGCTATTCAACGCACCTTCAACCAGATAGGATGAAACTAATTGGTGAAGTCAGCAGGTGTAGTGATTGGTTGGAATGAAAACCTGCATTCTTCTCTCAGCCCTCAGTTTCAAGTTTCGCGAACAATTTTCTTACTTTTTTCCTTTGCTTTCAATTTCACAGTGGCCACATTGGAGTCAGCAGCCTTCTCTTTTGATTTCTTCTTTTTGTCCTTAATTTCTTCCTTCTTCTCCTTCTTTTCCTTCTTCCCTTTGTTCTTCGCGTCAGCCATTTTGTCGCCGGGCGGATTCAGATCTGAGCTTTTCTTCGTCTCGGATTTGCCCCTCTTCTTGGAAGGCTGGTGGTTGTCCTGGCTGGGGGAGGAGACGGTGGAGACAGGCCTCTTACCAGACCTGGCTTTCTTGGTGGTGGGAGGGACTTCCACGGCCCCGCTCTTAGACGGGGATCCTGATTGACTGTCTGTGCTGATTGGCAGCTGCAGCTTGTCGGGTGCAGTGGGCGGGGCCTTCTTGGCCTTGCTGGCGGCGGTCGGTCTTTTTCTGGGTGTGGCCTTGGCCTTCCCATTCCCCGCCTCCTTCTCCTTGTTCGTTGGGGTCTTGGTCCTTCCCTGCCCCTTCGGTGACCTGGCCGACAGGGTCTGTGTGGTGCCGCTGACGACAGCGTCGATCTCCTCCATCTTGGCGATGTCAGCATCTGGCAACATACGAACGGCCATTTTTGTTATAGGACTGATCATTAGTTATGCAATGACTAATAACATTTATGTTTTCACCGCACCTCTCTGTCCTCTGGCTCCTTTTTTTTTAGGCCTTTTTCAGCTTTATTGGACAGTATATAGTATAGAGAGACAGGAAGAATGGGAGCGAGAGAGAGAGGGGAAGACATGCGACAAATGTCGGACGGTCGGATTCAAACCGCCGACGTCGCGGCTCGCAATGAGCATGCGGTCAGTGCTCTACAGGCTGCGCCACCGAGACACCCTCCTCTGGCTCCTTGACTCGCATACCTATAATATACACTTTATTTTACAGCCCGTTAAATTAGCTAGTATTTACTGTGTAAGTACATAGCTACTTGTGTATTATTAGGTAACTACCTTGATTTCAGGGGTAAGTACTGTGTCGGTATGTACCATATGCAAGTACATTTTGCAGCCCGTTTCATAGTACTTACCTTTGAAATCAAAAGATCGTTAAGTAATAAGTACCACCATTTACACAGTAAGTACTAGGTTATTAACGGACACTAAAATTAAGCATTGCCAATATATTTGTTCCGTGAAGTATCCATGGGTATCAAAGGAAGTGCTGTCTGTTTCTTTCCCACCAGGCCACTCCAAACACTGACCGTGTCTGAAACGGGCTGCTAACTACAGTGTCCTCTTAATATGTACTGTCTACTAAACAGACTTCCTTCTTATATTTGTACGTGATTTGTTCCCAAATGCAGAGCGTGAGTACTGTTTCGGACACTGGAGAGGAGTTACCCGAGAGTTTTTGTGCAAGCTGCCTCCATTTCTCCTCATCCAGACTGCTGTCAGAGTCTGACTCAGAGTCTCCCCCTGGTGGAGCAGAAGGAGGCTGCGCCGGGATCTTTTTCTTGTTGGCGGGTTCTGGTAGCGCAGGTTCAGTTTTCTTCCTCTTGCTCTTGACGGGTGTGGCCTCCGTTTTCTCCTTGCCCCTCTTCCTCTTCTGCACTGGTGGTTTGACAGCAGGGGTCTCATCCACAGGGGGAACCCGTTTCGCTGAAGAAGACTGAAAATCAACAAAAGTGGAAGATTAGGGTTTCGCTGTAAAACACACACTGCTGGAGCTGATCTTGTAACCATGAGGTTTTGGGTTCAAGCCCCTGCTTCCAAGACTCTGCAAACCCAGTCTCTTCCAGAATGGGAAAACATTCCCAAAACATCCCTGCTGTAAGTATAGAGTTGTATAGATGGACTGTCCACTGTGTAATTCACTCTGAATAAGAGCATCTGATGAATGCCTGTATTGTCATTCTCACATGGACAAGAAGGGAGTTTTAAACCAGCAAACCAACAGCAAATTGCTTTACTTTTAAGAAAGTCTTTGCAGCAGTCACAAACACAATCTCTCTCACACTCTCACACACACACACACACACACACACACACACACATTGTGGGTGTGGCCATCTCATTGATGGGCAACACATTTGTGAAGTGCATTTTTTCCACTAGCGTGTGTAGCTGAAGACCTCCAGGGAACTTAAGTATTGTTTCTGTGTTTTTTGCGTGTGAGCAGCAGGTAATAAGGAAACCTTGTTAGACTATCAGCTGTTGTAGATTTGTTGTCAAATTGCTGCGTTAGTTAGACCAGGTGTGTTGCATTTTCTGTTATTAGTTAGCAAATCTAGTGTGGTTTTCACCAGCCGCCGGCAGTTTCGCTCAGTTCTGTTATTAGGTGATCAGAATCAGTTAGATACTTTGGACGCTGCAATTGTTAGGATAATTATTAGATCGCTAGTTTGCATTAGTAATTAGCAGTTTATATAGACGCTAGCGTTGCTCCCTGCCATTTTGGAATGGTATGGTGTGTCAGCACCAGAGTCCGCTCTCTCCCCTTCAGAACGCGCTTCCAGCGACGTGGCCCTCCACGGCGACGGAACCCCACCAACCTCTGCTACCCCTCAGGTGGCACTGGCTTGCTGATCTCCCCTTCGTGGAAATTCTCTGCGTTTTCCCTCACTGACCTATCCCTATCCACCTTTGAATGCCACGCTGTCTCAATTACTCACCCTGTTAAACTTTATATTGTTGTTGTTTATCGTCCTCCAGGTGCCCTGGGAAGTTTCCTTGATGAGCTTGACACTCTACTCAGCTCATTCCCTGAGGATGGCACCCCACTTATCCTCCTGGGAGATTTCAACATCCACCTGGAAGCCTCCCAGTCTGCTGCCTTCTTACCACTACTTCACTCCTTTGACCTCTCTCTGCAGCACTCTGCACCCCAACTCACAAGGCTGGAAACCTTCTCGACCTGATCTTTCTGAGGAACTGCTCCTCTCCTAACCCTGGAATTAGCAGCAAGGGAAATGATGTACATGGAAAACTGAGCTGAATAAGGAAAATGAAATGACTACAGGCTGACTGACCGGGGCTGCCGCCTCTTCCTCACTGTCTGACGATTCTGAGCTGCTGTTGCTCTCCTCTTCCTCTGCTGGAGCTGAGGGTTTGGACGTGCCTTTGGGCGTGGCTTTAGGTGTGGTCTGGGTCTTCTTTGGACTCTTTGAAGCTGCCGATTTGACTGGTGTGGCCAGCACTGCCTTCTGTTAAACAAAAAAACCCCCAAAAAAGTTAAACACAGTCTCTCTTGCAAACATTACACACATGCGCGCGCGCGCACACAAACACACAGACACGCACAGACAGAAAGACACACAGACACACGCACAGACACAGACACAGACACGCACACAGACACACACACAGACACATACACACACAGACACCGTACCCGTGACTTTGATGCACGGGCCTGTTGTATCACGTCATTCTGCTCGATGTCCGTGCTGTCCGAGCTCGAGTCGCTCCGGGCAGGGACAGTGGGAACGCCGTTCTTCATCCCATCCAAGGACAGGGGAGCTCCGGGAGTTTTGGGAATTCCGTTCTTGTCCTTGGTCAGTGTGGGAGCTTTGCTCTTACTCCCCTTCTTCGTCCCTGCGGGGGTCTTGGCCGGGGGGGTTCTGGGAGCTAGGAGAGACTGAAGGGAGGGACTCCATTACAGGCAAAGAACTGTGCATTCACCGCCATTTTGGATATATAACCGTTTGACCACCGCAAACAGAAGGGTGGTCTCTGCATACACCACGGGGAAAGATTTGGGACTTCTCCAAAAGTGCATGTAATTCTTTTCTTTTTTTTTTCTCATTCGGAGAAGTGGCTCTGAATGAACTTCTTCATGCCACTTTTAGACAGGACTGAAATTTTGACTGAAATAACGAATCAGGATGCAACTCCAGGGTCATAGAGCTTTCAGAAACGCCCATTCGGTGACCTATTACAGCATGAGGAATTGATGCAACTACAACATTACTAGAAAGTCAGATTGCATGTTACTCTAGATTAGGAAAAAAGCATTAAAAAAAAACACATTCACACTACAGAGTGGCGATGGGCTTAATAACACGGGGCAGCCAGTGGCTCTAGTGGCTAAGGTCCATGCCTGGGACCTGGAAGTTTGGTGTTTCAAGCCCTGGTGTAGCCACAATAAGATCTGTCCAGCTGCTGGGCCCTGGAGCCAGGCCCTTAACCCCACATTGCTCCGGGGGGGGGATATGTAAGTGGCTTTAGATTAAAGCATCAGTTAAATAACTGTAATGAAATGTAATGTAGTGACAGATGTGAGGTAATGTAGTGATAGAGGAGGACTGCTGGCTCACCTGGGACATTTCTTCTTCGCTGGAGCTGGAGTCCTCCGAGGTCGAGGCCTCTGCCACAGCCACAGGCTGGACGGCTGAAGCTGGGGATTCCCCCACGAAAATGACATCACAATGAAATGACATCACAATGACATCACCGTGACACCACATCACTGCACACACACAGCCCTGGGGAAGCCCCCCCCACCAACACACACACACCAGCACCCCAACCTGTGGCAGGATCTGCATTTCAGCCACTCCCCGTCTATCAGTGGTTACTGGAACCATTTCAAATGAGTCTGTTTCTTCCCTCCCCCCCCCCCCCCCCCGTTTGTACAGATTTAAAAATGGTGTACAAAGCTGTACTCCATAGTTTTACAGGTGTTTTTTTATTTACTGAGGGCCTCTTGGCCAGACATCCTGGAGCAACTATCACTGTGAGAACTACTCATACAGTGACTGGCACACTGAGAGAATCAGCCACTGAAGAGACGACTACTCTCTCCAACTGTCATCATTGCAAAAAAATAATAATACATCCATACCACTAGGGGGCGCTGTCTCCTCTTCACTGTCAGAATCCACACTGCTGCTGTCATCTTCCTGAGGGGGTTTAGGCAAGGCTGTGGGTGTGGCCTTCTGCTTGACTGGCAATGTCACTGCAGACGTCTGTTGAAGAACATCAATGTCAATAAATGACACAATTACATAATATGTATGAAATGCATAAAATGGCAAGGGAACCGACTGACCGGGGCTGCCGCCTCTTCCTCACTGTCTGACGATTCTGAGCTGCTGTCGCTCTCCTCTTCCTCTGCTGGAGCTGAGGGTTTGGACGTGCCTTTGGGCGTGGCTTTGGGTGTGGTCTGGGTCTTCTTTGGACTCTTTGAAGCTGCCGATTTGACTGGTGTGGCCAGCACTGCCTTCTGGTAAAAAAAAAAAAAAAACGAATATAAAACAAAAAGTATCAAACCAGGAACCTTGTGTATTCAGGTGTGCAAAGCATCCCACTTAATGGCACTGGGTCTCACTTGACACACTGGACTGAGTGAGTGATTTAGTGATTTAGTGATTTAGTGATTCAGTGAGTGAGCACGTGATTCAGTGAGTGAGTGATTTAGTGCTTCAGGACATTATTCAGTGAGTGATTCAGTAAGTGAGCACGTGATTCAGTGGGTGAGTGATTGAGTTCTTCAGGACATTATTCAGTGAGTAATTTTGACTGACCGGGGGTGTTGCCTCTTCCTCACTGTCTGACATAGAGTCGCTCTCCTCCTCCTCTGCTGCAGCTGAGGGTTTGGGTGTGGGTGTGGCTTTGGGGGTGGTCTGGGCCTTGCTAGGGGCCAATTTTACTGGCGTGGCTGGTGCTGCCTTCTGAAAATCAGAAAAAAATCAGAATATAAAACAAAAATGTCAATCCAGGACCCTTATGTATTCAGCTGTGCAATACATCCCACTTAATGGCACTGTCTCATACTTGAGTGAGTGATTTAGTGATTCAGTAAGTGAGCAAGTGATTCAGTGAGTGATTTAGCGACTCAGTGAGTCAGTCCGACTGACCGGGGGTTCTGCCTCTTCCTCACTGTCTGACGAGTCCTCACTGTCGCTCTCCTCTTCCTCTGCTGGAGCTGAGGGTTTGGGTGCGGCTTTGGGCGTGGTCTGGGCCTTGATAGGGGTCTTTGAAGCCACTGATTTAACTGGGGCGGCTGGTGCTGGCTTCTATAAAAAAATTTGAAAAAAAAAAAAAAAATTTGGAAAAATTCCAAATTCCTATTCCTATCCAGGACTGGACCATTGTGTTTTCAGATGTGCAAAGCCTCCCACTTCATGAGAGTGTTCCTCACTGACAGACTGGAAGGTGTGACTGAGTGCATGATTTAGTGATTTGGTGAGTAAGCCAGCAAAAGAGTCAGTTTGTGAGGAATTCAATGAGTAAGTGAGTGAGTGAGTGAGAGTGAGTGAGTCAGTGAATGAGTGAGTGAGTGAGTGAGTCAGTGAGAGAGTGTGTGTGAGTGTGTGAGAGAGTGAGTGAGTGAGTGAGTGAGTGAGAGAGTGTGTGAGTGTGTGAGTGTGTGAGTGAGTGAGTGAGTGAGTGAGTGAGTGAGTGAGGGAGCGAGGGAGTTAGTGAGTTGCTACCCTAGAGTCATCTCCCCTACCTGCGCTGGCGTGTCCTCTGAGCTCTCCGAGTCGTCACTGCTGTCACTGCCCGAGCTCTGGGCCTGCTTCCCTGCAACAGGGGTCTTGGCCGCAGCTTTAGCCAGGCCGGGGGGCGGCTGGCTGGGCTTCACTGGGGCTACGGGGGCCGCCTTGGCTGGAGCCGCCTTGGCCGGAGCCGCCTTGGCTGGAGCCGCCTTGGCTGGAGCCTCTTCCTCACTGTCTGAGGAGTCCGAGCTGCTGTCGCTCTCCTCGTCCTCTGCTGGAGCTGAGGGTTTGGGTGTGCTCTGGGCCTTGCTAGGGGTCTTTGAAGCTGCCAATTTTACTGGCGTGGCTGGTGCTGCCTTCTGAACATTGGGAAAAAAGTTTATCAGTGACTGTGTCATTTAATGATTCAGTGAGTAAGTGAGTAAGCGAGGGAGTGATTCGGTGAGTGACTGAGAAATTCAGTACATTATTCGGTGGGTGATTTAGGGACTCAGTGAGTCATTCACTGAGTAAGCTAGCCAATGATTGAGTGATTCCGCTGAGCAAGTGACGGAGTGATTTAATGATTCAGCAAATTAGAAATTCAGTGAGTAAATGAGTTGGTTTAGTGAGTGAGTGAGGGAATGAGTGAGTGAGCAAGCGAGCAGCTCTCTTACAGAATAAGGAAAATAAAATGACTGACCGGGGGCGCTGCCTCTTCCTCACTGTCTGACGAGTCCTCACTGTCGCTCTCCTCGTCCTCTGCTGGAGCTGAGGGTTTGGGTGCGGCTTTGGGCGTGGTCTGGGCCTTGATAGGGGTCTTTGAAGCCACTGATTTTACTGGGGTGGCTGGCGCTGCCTTCTGCTAAAATATCGAATATAAAACAAAGATATCAATTCAGGTCCAGTTTGGTGTGTGATTCAGTAAGTGATTCAGTAAGTGAGCACGTGATTCAGTGATTGAGTGCTTCAGGACATTATTCAGTGAGTGATTCAGTGAGTGATTTTGTGACTCAGCGAGTGATTCAGTAAGTGATTCAGTGAGTGATTCAGTAAGTGATTCAGTGAGTGATTTAGTGACTCAGTGAGTGATGCAGTAAGTGATTCAGTGAGTGATTTAGCGACTCAGTGAGTCATTCTGACTGACCGGGGGCGCTGCCTCTTCCTCACTATCTGACGAGTCCTCACTGTCGCTCTCCTCTTCGTCTGCTGCAGCTGAGGGTTTAGGTGTGGCTTTGGGTGTGGTCTGAGCCTTGCTAGGGGTCTTTGAAGCTGCCAATTTCACTGGTGTGGCTGGTGCTACCTTCTGTTAAATAAGAAAACTCTCTAAAAACTTTGGCATGTTTAACACATACTCTCACACACCAGTCAATGCTGTGTGTTAAACAGTCTCTCTTGCTAACATCACACACATCCTTACACACAAACATTACATTACATTACATTATTGGCATTTGGCAGACGCTCTTATCCAGAGCAACGTACAGTTGATTAGACTAAGCAGGACACAATCCTCCCCTGGAGCAATGCAGGGTTAAGGGCCTTGCTCAAGGGCCCAACGGCTGTGCGGATCTTATTGTGGCTACACTGGGATGCACACACTCGGGGACACACACACGTGCACACAGACACAAACAAGCACACACATAAAACCACAAGTTTCCATACCTGTGACTGCATAACATGACAAGGTAAACTATATTCATTGACAAATTCATTGAAAAAGGAAAATAAAATGACTCCAGACTGACCGGGGGTGCTGCCTCTTCCTCACTGTCTGACGAGTCCTCACTGTCGCTCTCCTCTTCCTCTGCTGGAGCTGAGGGTTTGGGTGTGGCTTTGGGTGTGGCCAGTATTGTGGGTTTAATACTTGGTTTTGGAATGATATCCTAGTGCAAGAGTACATTGACAAATGTACACCCACATTACTAAAGCATTTGCAACCATTGTATAGCGCATTATTACAATGTTACTACATACAGTATGCGGTAGGAGCAACGCATTACAATGTAACTTCAAGCGCTGTAATAGCTCTTTTGTACGCTGTGCCTACGGCGTCATAAAGGCCTGTAATAGCAATGTAATTACACATTATTGCATAAACCTTGTCACTGTCTGACTCCTCACTCTCGCTGTCTGAGCCTTCACCCGCCCGCCCTGGACTACTGACCCCTCCCTGTAGGGCAACAGCGGGCCTCTGTAATAAAGACACCTGCACGTAAATAATAACAAAGTACTATGCGATAATTGCAACACTAACACTGACGCTACCGCAACATAGCTACAGTAACAGTATCTATGTGGCTACAGTAAAAGTGTGACTACAGCAGCATAGCAGCAGTGAGTGTGGTTACTGTAAAACAGCCAGCTAATATTAAAGTATGGCTATAGTAAGGTAATTACAAAAACACTGTGGTTATTGTAATAGCTAGAGTAACACTGTTGCTACTGTAACAACTTAGCTACAGTAAAAATGTGACTAGTGTAGCATGGTAGCAGTAATTATGGATACAGTAACATGGCTAGCTAATATTAGAGTATGGCTATCGTAAGGTAATTACAGAAACACTGTGGTTATCGTAAGAGCTACAGTAACACTGTGGGTAATGTAGCATAGCTGCAGTAACACTATGACCATTATAACATGTCTACAGTAAGACTATGGCTATTGTATCATAGCTACGGTAACACCATGGGTATTGTAACATCGTTACAGTAACACTATGGGTATTGTAACATCGTTACAGTAACACTATGGGTATTGTAACATAGCTACAGTATCACCGTGGGTAACAGTTACAGTATCAGTACAGCTACTGTATCACAGCTACAGTAACAGAGTGGAAACAGTAACTGCGATACGCTAAAATGGCAGAGGTACCTGCGTAGGTGGGATCTCATTCTCACTGTCTGAGTCACTGTCGCTGTCAGAACTCTCTGCTTGGTTAGGCTTGGCTGCTGCTGCTAGCTTGTTCTTCAGCGGAGTGGGGTTGGCTTTGGGTGTCTTCACATCCTTCTGGAGACAAAAAATATTCATGTACATACAATGTCATGTGTCACTTTGTCTATTTATTTGGTTATTTATTTATTATTACTTGTTTTTATAATATGCTTTGTCACACGAATTTCCCACCCGGGGATTAATAAATGAGTATCTAATCTAATCTGATACATAGACACATAGACACACACACACACACACACACACACACACACACACACACACACACACACACACACACACACACATCCTTTACAGTATATTATCCAGCGACTATCAATCTAAACGCGTGAATTTCCCTGTGAGGTTATAACCTCACATGGATTACAATGATACTACTGCCCAACTGCTCGTGGCTACACCAGGAATCGAACCGCCGACCTTGCGGGTCCCAGTCACGTGCCTTAACCACTACGTCTACAGGCCGCCCCCGAAAGCGTGTTCTGAAATCCGGGAATCGGGAATGCCGCAGGTTTTACGTTTTGCTGCGGCGCTCCGTCCTCGTCCTCCGACTCCCCGCTGCTCTCCGTCTCGGAGACATCGGCTTCCGTCCCAGCAGCCTTTGCGGCGGTCGGGGTCTCGGAGGTCCGGGAGCCTGGAGGTACTGTTTCACAGAGAGGCCAAAGAACAAGAACACTGAGTCTCAACTGGCCTCAATTGTGTTATATGCTACGTTTACCACAAAATCTTATTTTAATTTTTCCTGCCATTGGGGGGGCGACAATGGCTCAGGAGGTAAGAGCAGTCGTCTGGCAGTCAGAGGGTTGCCGGTTCGATCCCGCCCTGGGTGTGTCGAAGTTGTTCCTGAGCAAGACACCTAACTCCCAATTGCTCCTGATGAGGTGGTTGGTGCCTTGCACGGCAGCCAATCACCGTTTGGTGTGCGAGTGCGTGTATGAATGGGTGAATGAGAAAAATCAATTGTACAGCGCTTTGGATAAAGGCACTTTATAAATGCCAACCATTTACCAGGGGTCAAAGGGATTTAGAGTATGGAGTTGAAAATGCCACTCAAAAGAAATGGGTGCAACCAGCCAATCACATGGAAGCTAACGAGGGAGTGCCTTCGCACTCTTACCAGAATGTACAGAGCCGCTAGTAGCATAAAGTGGATGGACATCTGGTATCAGAACTGGTATTCTAATCAGACTTCTCCGGCACGTTCTGATCAGGTAAGATCTCAAGCTGTTGAATAAAGTGATAGACCTATGGGACGATACACCAGCAGGAACAGGTTTGGGTAGCCCTGGTCCAATTCAGTTTTGGTTTCTGGGATGTTGCCGTCTGTTGGGATCTCCCGCTTGTGTGGGGAGAGACCGGGTGTTTTTACAGTATGCTTAGACTTGACAATAGTAGCAGGGGTCTCACCAGCATACGTAATCAGACGATGTAAATAAGCGTTCACATCTGGATGCCATATTTGTGTTTATTGTTTAATAATCGTTTCTTGTTTTGTTTTTTTATGTTTAAGAATAGTAGAAAGTAGCGGGGGGTAATCTGCGTGTACCGGGTTTGGACGTCTTCGGATCACAATCATCCTCGGAGCTCTCTGAACTACTCTCGGGATCTGCGTGGCGAAACTTCACGGGTTTCTGATTGGCCTTCTGAGAATCTTTGCTGCGCTTCGCGTCCTCTGGCGAGCTAAAAAGAAAAAAAAAGAAAAAAGAAGAAAAGTACAGCAGCCGATGTATCTATTTGTAACTCGCTGTCATGAAATGCACCATAATCGAACAGTGAACAATTCAATTGACTACAGCCACGCCCGATCCCACCTTGAGTTCTATTATAAAGGTGTACTTACTTGACCCAGTTCTTGTAGATATTATACAGTGACGTAGTTCCTTCTACTGATCCACTCTGCGCATAAGACCGAAGCAACACTTTATCAATAAGTTATGTTTCACTGCGACTGGTTTCATCAAAAGCATGCGGCAACTAAAGGTTGTCAGGCTACTGTGCCGGCTAGGTTTCATGTGAAACGAAACGAAACACACGTGTTAAATAATGTTAGTATGTATGCCGAGCAATGGCAAGTTTATTCCAGCTACGTTTATGCCAACTAATCAGATTCGATGTATCTAACGTTGTACTATAAAGTGACAAGATACTTTAGTAACCATGCTATGAACCAAACAGTTAGTTTAGTGTTGCCTATGCAAGACTAGTACAGTAGCTACCTGTGTAACATGTTTTTTGAGTTCGCTAGCAGCTTTCTTGTGTCCACTCTCCTTCAAATGATGATAAATCAAATCCAGCAATTCACATTTACCTCTATTTTTCGAACTCATATTTATTTTACAAAAAAAGGCTACCGCCGAATAATTACAATTAGATTCACGTAGCTAGCCACCATGCAATCTAGTTTCTTGAACTTCCATATAATACCACACTTTCACCTCTGAACCACCAACTTTCGCCCCGCCTCTTAGTCCGAATGCATTCTGGGATATAGCGTTTAGCTGCATTGTCTATATTGACTACATAATACAAGCATTAACGGTAACTGACAAATCCACTATCAGAAGAATGGTAACTACGTTAAAAAATACAAAGTGAAATACGCATGGCTACTTTTTCATTTTGATATGATTAACGAAAAAAAAAAGTAAAATATTTATAGGCCTATAACATTTATCTATAAACACAGTACTTCTAATCTACCATCTACCAAAAAGATTCGTGTTTTTTCGCGGAATAATTATGAATAATTATTGCTGGGTATCTGTTGACTACAGAACAGCTGTGTCTATTTATAACTGACTAGCGAAAAGCGTAATTCACCTAAAAGCACCTTATAAAACCGGAAATCACCCAATAGATTACTCACTCATCATCCTGTTCTGATTATAGGGTATTAGCTTGGGATGGCTATGTATGTTTAAAGTAAGGCAGTGTTCCTCTAACTCTGTTAGAGCGACTTTATTGGAAATAATACGAATAAGAATAAATACAGTTGAGGCCAAAATGATTAGCCCCCCTTGTGAAATCAGACAAAACCTTTGATTTCTCCATGGAAATGACCATTAACAACAACTGTTTATAGTTTGTTTGTTTCTAAAATATCAAAGACAAAATGCCCACTAAGTTTGATTAGAATATTTTATTGATGCACTGAGTTGAAACAAGAAAGGGCAAAAATGACCCAGCCAAAATGATTAGCCCCCTGGCCATTAATAGTCAATAGTGTACCCTTTCTGGGCCACAACTGACAACAACCTCTTAGAGTAGTTCTTCACAAGGTTGGCACATGTCTCTTGAAGGATTTTGGCCCATTCTTCCATTGCAAATTGTTCCAGCTGTTCCAAATTGCGTGGTTTCCGAGCATGGACATTCACTTTGAGCACCCGCCACAGATTCTCAATAGGATTGAGATCTGGGCTCTGTGCGGGCCACTCCAGGACCTTGGTTCTGGTCTCCTTTAAGAACTGTTGGACCAATTTTGAGGTATGCTTTGGATCATTGTCTTGTTGGAAGACCCAGCGGCGACCTAAGCCTAGATTAAGAGCAAATTTCTTCATATTATCCCTCAAAATGTCAATATCATTTTCTTTTTTCATGATGCCATGCACCCGAACAAGGCTCCCTGTGCCTGAGGCTGCAAAACAGCCCCACCACCATGTTTAACTGTGGGAACTTAGGGTTGAAGGCCTCGCAGTTTCTTCACCAAACATAAGCAACATCCATGTGCCCAAACAGTTCCAGTTTTGTCTCATCAGACCAAAGGACAGACTTCCAAAACTCATCTTTACCTGTCAAATGTTCACGGGCAAACCTCAGTCTGGCTCTGATGTGCCGCTCTTTGAGTAAAGGGGTTCTTCTGGGACGATGGCCCTGAAGCCCACCACGATGAAGAGCCCCTTACAACTGTGTTCCTAGAAACATTAACTCCAGAAGAGGCCAGGCCAGCAACAATCATCTTGGCAGATGTCCGGGGCTTCTTGTTGACATCTGACTATTTTCCTCTCCAGAGTTCTTGAAATCTTGCGCTTTCGACCACGCCCAGGTTTGTTTCTTACAGAATTTGTCACCTTGTACTTAGCAATGATGCAACGTACAGCTGTTCTAGACACTGTAAAACGCTTGGAAATGGCAGTATAGCCTTCCCCCTTATTATGAGCCTCCACTATCTTCTTTCTGAGCTCAAGACTGATTTCCTTTGTCTTTGGCATGGTGAGTAAGAGTAGTCCCTCTCAATGTGTTCAAGTGCCCTGTTCTTTGGAGTCCCTTAAGTAAAGCTCAATGCTGATTGAATGCTCAGGTGTTGTTGGGAAGCTAATTGACTGCACAGGTGTGGTTTGAAAGCTAATTGGTTGATTGTATATGTTTTGAAAGCAAAAATGCACATGGGGGATAATATTTTTGACCACCCCATTTTTCACTATATTTGATATAAAGCAAGCCTAAAAATGTATTTTACATTACATTACATTACATTATTGGCATTTGGCAGACGCTCTTATCCAGAGCGACGTACAACAAAGTGCATACCCATAACCAGGGATAAGTTCGCTGAAAGACCCTAGAGGTAAGTACAATTTCAACTGCTACCTGTACAACAAAGATAAGGACAAGGGCCATTTTTTTTTTTTTTTTTTTTTTTTTTTTTTGAACAAACAAACAAACAGAGCAAAAGTCACCAAAGTTAACTATCCAAACACTGCTTACCTAGCCAACTAAAATACTGATACACAAGTCACAGAGACAACAATTAAGGTTCACAGGGAGGTAGGGAGGGATGGGGAGAGGTGCTGTTTGAAGAGGTGTGTCTTCAGCTTGCGCTTGAAGGTGGGGAGGGATTCTATAGTTCTGACCTCAACGGGGAGTTCGTTCCACCACCGTGGAGCCAGAACAGACAGTAGTCGTGAGCGTGAGGTGGAGGTTCTGAGAGGGGGAGGTGCCAAGCGGCCTGTGGAGGCTGAACGAAGAGGTCTGGCAGGGGTGTAGGGTCTGATGATTTTTTGCAGATAAGCTGGGGAAGACCCTTTAACTGCTTGGAAGGCTAGCACCAATGTTTTGAATTTGATGCGAGCCATGACAGGCAGCCAGTGGAGGGAAGTAAGCAGGGGGGTGACGTGTGAGTATTTGGGAAGGTTGAAGACCAGACGAGCTGCTGCATTCTGGATGAGTTGGAGGGGTCTGATGGCAGACGCTGGGAGGCCAGCCAAGAGGGAATTGCAGTAGTCCAGGCGGGACAGAACCATCGCTTGGACCAGGAGCTGGGTCGAGTAGGGGGTGAGAAAGGGGCGGATTCTCCGTATGTTGTATAGGAAGAACCTGCAAGACCGGGTCACCGCCGCAATGTTCTCGGAAAGGGACAGTCTGCTGTCCATCACCACGCCGAGGTTCCTTGCACTGGGTGACGGCGTGAGTGTGGTATCCCCAAGGGAAATGGAGAGATCCAGATGGGGAGAGGTATTAGCAGGGATGAATATCATTTCAGTTTTACCTGGGTTGAGCTTTAGATGGTGGTTGTCCATCCAGCTCTGGATGTCCCTCAGGCAAGCAGAGATACGGGCTGAAACCTGCGTATCAGACGGCGGGAACGAGACGAAGAGTTGGGTATCGTCCGCATAGCAGTGGTAGGATAGCCCATGTGCAGTGATCACAGGGCCAAGGGAGCGAGTATAGAGAGAAAAAAGAAGCGGGCCAAGGACTGAGCCCTGGGGAACTCCTGTGGCGAGGGGCCGAAATGTAACAAAAGCTACTAAATAGCACTGGTGAATGTTTGATTATATCAAGTTTTAGCAATAATGCAAGCATTGGGCAGAATTTTAGGAAAATGTTCATAATTCCTGGGGGGCTAATAATTTTGGCCTCACCTGTACATTTATTGGAAAGAGACAGAAAGATTTCTCTCACTATTTATAAAGTAATGAGTGATAAAATGTTTGGTGCCTGTATGGTGAAATATGTACGTAACAATTTATTATTCTGTCACTAAAGGGAATTGGGAAGTATTCTACGCAGATGAGCAGTCACAACGTGAACAAAACGCTGTTGCACGGGTGTCTTATTTTGAGATCCCATTGGGCTCTGTTGTTTGTCTTGGTTTTATGTTATAATCCCATTATTCATTTCCCTGGTGGGAGTGCAAGACCTAAATGCCGTGACCACTGTCTCTCAAGTGAAGCTGTCGGTTAAATGAATAAACAACACAATTCCCAAGGGTTTAAAAAAAAAAAATCATTGATGCATACTTCCAGTAAAAAATCCATTCTATGTTTAAAGGTTTTTCGAAGCAGACACCGAGATTATCCTTCAGAAGAACTATAAATGTTTCTGTCATAATGCTAAACAAAAACAAGAAATTAAATGAACGAGTCAGACAAGTAAAAGCGTCTCTTGAAGCCATATTGCATGCCCAGAGCCTTTGCTCCTCACCCAGACAAATACATGGCTAGAGTTTCTGAGGTTTAGGAGGAAATTAGTGTTTTCTGGTGATGTATAACTTCCAAGATCCCTCTCCCTAACCACAACACTATCAGGCACCAATATTACAGAAATCATCACTCATCATATGTCCTGGTGACCTTTGACCTTTTTTGAGTAACAGAGTTCCCAAATGTTTGTTGAAAAAATACTACTTAAAATACTCTCTCTTAAACTCTCTTAAAATACTATTCTCTCTCTCTCTCTCTCTCTCTCTCTCTCTCTCTCTCACACACACACACACACACACACACACACACACACACTCACACGTGCATCACCTGTATTGATGAACACAGTAACTCAGGACCCACCCGGGACACAGGCAGTACTGCGTATCCAGGCCACCTGAGAGGAATTTGGTCTCTGGTTGTGAGCCAATAGCTGCATTTGACAGATTGATTTTGGCACAGTTCCCAGAATCTATTGCTCTGATAGTGCTCAAGTTGCTGCTAAGAATTTAGGCTCGTTCCCTTTCTGCAAATTCTCTCTCTTTCTCCCACCGAGTTAATTTGTACCTTGAGTAAGTGTTTCCTGTGTTTTTAGCATCTTATATTGGGTAAGTAAAATAATCAAGAATATAAAATAAAATCCAGTGGCATGTGAATTGATACATTTAGGCTACTTAACTAATGGTATCTGTTGCCGTTTTAAAATAATACATCAACTGATAAATGTTGAAATATGAAATGACAAACATGAGCTAGGATCTTAGTGCCAGATTAGATTCAGCTCAGAAACAGATAAGATGATTGTTATTTAAATTATATACATTATATACTACATATTTTAGCCTCTCGTTTCTTGCTGATTATTGTAACATTGTTAATATACCGTACAAAACAATAATACAGGTTGTACATTTTGACATGCAGGATATATGTCACTATTATTTTTTTGTGTATTTTCCCATGCAGTGGAATGTCTTACCCCCCCGGACCGAGAACATTGCCTGAGTCATGTTTCTGCCACTGTTGCATTCGTCAGCTCACATGATGGCTGTGAGTTGGGGATAAGGGGTGGTTGACATGATCGCTGTGTGTTGGGGGTAAGGTGGTTGGTGTGACCTTGCGGTGTGGCCACACAAAAGAAAGCTCTGGGAGAAAAATAAGATGCATAAATAAAGTCTTTCTGTGGAGGATGAGGAGCGGGAAGTGGTGGCCGTGTCTGGACTGGCGGGTTGGGGTGAGGAGGGGAGGGGGGTGACTGTAGGTGTTGGTGAAACTTTTTTGGGGGTGTTGGAAGGCCAGCGGAAGGTGGGGGCTTGAAACCCAATCTGGGGTGCGTGGCGTTCCTTTGGGTTAGCTGGGGAGAGTGTGTCAGGGGTAAAGGGGGGGGCAGAGGGGCAGGTTAGCGGGGAGGGGGGAAGGTCATTGGGGACAACTCACTGAAAGGGCTCCATTCACGGGTGGGAAAGCAGGGGAGGAGAGCTGTGTTTATTCCAGACTCAGTGCCAGACCCGAGGGTTGCCTCATCAGGTCTCGATGCCCCCCAAATTCTCCCCCAAACCCCCTCCCCCCACCGGCAAAACAAACAATTCCTCTGTCCTTATCTCCGATTGGCTCTCAGCATACGTTCAGCCATCCTGATAGGAGCCTGAATTTTAAGCAAGGCCGTTCGGCGGAGCTTTCAGACACAGACAGACCGGCCCATCCGGTCTCATTGTTGGCCACTCTGACACACACCCGGGAAAGTTTAGCAGTGCAGGAAACAGCCCCCCAGGCAGGCTGACGTACGCAGAGGGGACGATATTACGAGGCCGAGCATCGCATTAATGCGCAGTTTTGCTGGGACAGAAGAAAGGGCTGTTTTCAAATTCAAATGGTTGGAAATATTCCACGGGATGCAGCCGTTAATCAAATGGAAATGTAACAAGCTGAGGGAATGTCTGTTTGCAGGGAGGAAATAATACACACAGACACACACACACTCGCACGCACGCACGCATGCACACACACACACACACTCACACACACACTCACACACACACAGACACAAACACACACACAGACATGCACACACACACACACATGCACACAGGCACACACACACACAGACATGCACACACACACACGCACACACACACACACACACACACACATGCACACACACACACACGCACACACACACACACACGTACACACACACACACACACAGACATGTACACACACACAGACACACACGCACACACACAGACATGCACACACACACAAACACAGACACACACACACACACACAGACATGCACACACACACACATGCACACAGGCACACACACACAGACATACACACACACACACACGCACACACACACATACACACACATGCACACACACACACACACAGACATGTACACACACACAGACACACATACACAGACACGCACACACACAGACATGCACACACACACACAGACACACACACTATTTCACTCACACACATATACTTATACATACACACACTCTCACTCACTCACACAGACACATTCTCTCTCACTCTCACACACACATACTCTTTCACACTCACACACAACACTCACACACATACTCTCTCTAACACACACACACACACACACACACACAGTGCGGGAGGGCAAAGCTTGGCTGCTGCACATTCAAAGTGGATATAAAGGCTTCAGTATTCAGCGTGTTTCAGTGTTGGTGTTTTCATGCAGGCTTGGAGGCTATTTCACGCCAAGGCTCTGTCCTTTCCCCCAGGCGCACTGGAGATTATCTGCATGGCGGAGCTCTGATACAAACACCTCTAAACATTTCCACACCGGGTCCCCAAAGTCCACAAACAAAGGAGAAAAAAGTTTTTACACTTTAAAGAGCCTTTTCTTTCTCTCTCTAGACCAGGGGTGTCCAATCTCATGTGAAAAGTGTGGACTAATGCTACCTCATTCTACTTATCAATGTCCTGATTGAAAACCATGATGAGTTAATTATCACACAATCAGGTGTGAAAAATATGTCATACAAAAGGGAAAGCAATAAAATGACAGTAAGCAGTAATGCTATTAATACGCTCATTCTGGTCATGGGTCCTCCTGAGGCAATACATCAATACATTTACTTCCTCGAAAAGTAAGAAATAAACTGTTATTATCCGTATCATAACCGTATAAGGACACTTTAGCGCCACCTGGTGGGTCAGTGGAGAATTGAAATGCATGGCTGTTGAGAAATCCTTTGGTCAATTTCGCTGAACATGCCTTTGTGTTTAGTGGACAAGAGCACTGCTCAGGCTCTGTCCAAATGCAGCCCCCCCCCCCCCCCCCCCATGGCCCTGGGGCCCTGTGAAGAGTCAGTTCCCAGTTCCCCCCCACTGCGTTGCCCCCCGACAGTGGAGCAGCTGATGTTTTTGTATAAATTCACATCATCACCGCTGAACTGGACCGAGGCCACCTCCCTCTCTGACCGCCATTTCCTGGGCAAACACAGGGGAGGGGGAGTTGGTGCTGGGGGTGGAGGGGACGTAGCGTCGTGCACAGGTGCTAAAATAAGGCCTGCCTTTTAGAAACACACACATCTGCAGTCTGAGGCGGTGACAGCTGGAGCACTGATCAAACATATCAGAACTCGCTCTGCAGAGTGAGCAATATGTGTCTGTGTGCCTGATTGTGTGTGCGTGTGCGGTGTTTTTTTTGGAGGGAGGGGGGTAAGGGTTGGGGGTGGTTGGTATGGTATCTGAAACCTCACTGAGCAGATACATCCTGAGAAAGCTGCCACATTGGAGTGTAGGTGCGAGAAATATTAACAAGCTAATATTTTCTCTTTGAGAGAAAAGGCTTTTTTGCAGTGCCAAATTGCTCTGTTTCTGGCACTCTGGGTAGAATCAGCAAAGAAAACCAAGCCATCCTGCTCCACACATCCTTCTAAAAATCTTGGAAAAGGTTTCTAGATAATCAGCGAATTCACCTGCTAAATGTCAAAATCTCAGTATGCTGAGTGGTAGAGCCATGGTACATTTGGTTGTGCCAGAAAATTTTTTGTACTTTCTTTATAAACTGCGTGGGTGGTTAATAACGCACACACAAACACACTCTCTCTCTCTCACACAGACACACACACACACACATACACATAATCATAATCGTACACACACATACACACACGTTTTTATGTCAGAGGAACTTGATGTGACTTGTCCTTTTTTACTCTGCATGATCATAAATGATCTGGTTTCCCAGGAGATAATCCCGCTTCTTCATCTTTGACTTGAGGCACACAGGCCTTCCCAGGCCCCTCACTCATTTCCTTCTCCCAGTTTCCTTTCACTTTGTTGGCCCAGTCAGACTGTTTTGGAAATGGACCCAAACAGGGGACCTGCAGAATGTCCAGGCCTGGTATTGACTGCTCATTATTTCAGCACTATTTTTAATGATTACCTCCTAAGGCGCACAGACAGACTGCTTTTACAGTTATTTATGCTTTTAGTACCATGTGACAACAGGACAAGTCTTTCCCATATTCTTTTTCAAATAAAACTCACATAACCACTCTTCCAACATGCCAAAACTGTCTGGCCCATAAACATTATTTTAAAATGCATAAAGTAAAATTAATATATATATATATATATATATATATATATATATATATATATATATATATATAATTTCATGGTTCATGGTCCGGGGAAGGGGTACAGGTTTGGGTCTGTGCGATCAATAACAAATGAGTAAAAAACAAATGCAGGTTTGACCCACTCAAGCCTCTGACCTCTGAGGGCAATGAGCTCAATAATGCCCTCTGAGTGTAATGACCTCTATAACGACCTCTGAGTATAATTACCTCTATATGACCTTTGAGTGTAATGACCTCAATGATGACCTCTAAGGGTAATGACCTATATAATGACCTCTGAGTGTAATGACCTCCCAGATTGGATCTTAACTATGAGCAGGACTTATCCTCATAAGACCTGGAATTTATAGCTATATACATATGGGAACCCACCTCCGATTGAGGTTGAATGACTAGAAAAGAGCCCACTAAAGATGAAAGCGTGGCATTGCCTGTGCACAGTCTGGCTGGTCCAATGGGAGGTCAGAGTAAACAGCAGCTTTAATAATACTTCCAACTCTCCGCTTATGAATCTCTGACCCGCGAGCCGGAGTGCAGGTTTACCGGCAGGCTAGCTCTGATTAGAAAGGGCGCAGTGTTCACCGGACCAGCGGTTGAGTTTAATAACGGAATCTCTTCCTCTGCCAAGGACAACGTCTGATGCCGACGCAGCACTGAACTCGTCTTTTCATCTAATTATCCTCTTTCACCGTTTCCCCTGTGCTTTCCCGCTTTTCACCGGGAAAAGAGAGAATTTCCAGGTAACCACGGAACCAGCCAGCTTATGTGAGGTGAACCATAAAAAGCTGACGCTGGGTGTTTTGAAAATGTATATCACTAATACTGACTCAGTTCCTCCTCACCCCACCCACCTGAATATCAACACACTCAACTACACTGTTTTTATACGTTATTTCCAGCAATATCCCGCTGAAGCGATGATCAAATATCAGTAATGTTTCAACATCGCTCAAAGCATATCCCTTTCAGGGCACGGACATTGGCAACTAGCCCGGCTGCCAGAACCCACCCACCCACCACTTCAGGGCCTGCACACCCGGGAATGAGAACGATTTGGCATAGCTTGCAGACAAGATTTTGCTCTTTTTTTCTCTAACTAGCTAGCTGACGGCTTAGTGCAGAACTTCTGGGAGATGTACAGAGGAGTCATTGTGGAGACCCGGAGGTCTGCTGGTAATAATCTCGCAGCAGGAAATATAATGACCCATTGACTCATGTGAGTGGGGAGAGCTAGCCAGCTCCACAGAGAGAATGAGTGAATACCCCACTGCTAGCTGACATCAACCCGTCCCCAGCTTAAAAAGCTGACAGGAATTGATGGTGACCACAGCATACAAGGAATCAGGTGGTGGCATTCCTGGAATTGTGCGTCCAGTAGAGTAATGTGTCAATGGTGCTCTGTGTCAATAACCGTGAGTGTGTGTGTGTGCGTGTGTGTTTGTGTGTGTCAAATGTGGAAATGTGTCAGCAGTACAGCTGAATATGCATGTGTGTCTGTCTTTGCAAGTGTGTATGCCCGTGTCTGAGTGGGTGTTTGTGTGTGTTAGTGTGTGAGTTTGTGTGTGTGGGTGTCTGTTTGTGTGTGTTAGTGTGTGTGTGTGTCTGTTTTTGTGTGTGTGTGTGTATTTGTGTGTGTGTGGGTGTCTGTTTGTGTGTGTGTGGGTGGGTATCTGTTTGTGTGTGTTAGTGTGTGTGTGTGTGTTTTCGTGTGTGAGTGTGTGTCTTTATGTGTTAGTGTGTGTGTATCAGTGTGTATCAGCAGTGCACAAGTTTTCAGTGCTGGCAGTGTGGTTTCCTCCTCCAGAGGCTCCACTCCCACCTCTGGGTGTGAGTCACTGCGGTGATGTAATCAGCAGGGCTTTTCTCCACTCGACAGCACAGGTCATTTACACGGGGGATCGCTCATCCCACAGGAAACGTTCTAGGATTTTTTTTCAGGCATTTTAAGCGCTACTTCTACCAAATGTGCTACTTAAAAAGAATAATATGAGAGAATACTGAGTGTACGGATGGGATATGGCATTCTGGGCATAATACGGCTGACCCGATTGATGAGCTAGAGGCTGCGTCCCAATACTCTAAAACAATGTATCCTCCTTTCCTCCACTTGTCTCCTGCCCCCATTCTGACCACTGGCCGCTGGCCGCTGGCCGCAAAGGATTGTGGGCCTCTGGTTTCGCAGTGCTAATAGCGTGGGCACGAGTCAGACCGCACCCTGCAGGGACCTGTAGCCATTGGTGAGTATCCACCAATCAACATCGCCACTGTTCTGTTTGCTCTCACAAATGTGCCTCCTGATTGGCTGAGCTTCTTCCTGGATTCCGATTGAAACGTGGTAACCACAGAGCTTTCTGTTGTGTGGTCTCCCGCTGTGTGCAGAGGGATAGTGCAACAAACTGCCTTGTTCCACCACCAGGCGGACCTGCTTTCGACCGGTCTGAACCAGACTGACTGCAGAGGCGAAGAGATGTGATGTCCTCACGAACACACACGTATACACACAGACACACACACGTACGCGTATGCACTCATTCATGCAGGCAACACGCATAACTACCTCTTAAATCAATAACATTTTTGAGTGATGGGTTGTTTCTTTGGGCCATTTCCCGCTTAAAGGTATGTATAATTAGATTAGAAAAATTAGAAACCGCCACAAAGTTTACTGGGCATCGAGGCTTGGCGATTCGTCAGATTCAAGATAAAAATAAATTCTGAAAACTTAAAAATATATTAAAAGATGCGCAATAAAAATAAAGTTTAAAAAAAGATGCCCTCCACAAACCAAATCATATTTATTGTAGATTTTTGTGGGGCAGGGGTTAGAGTGTTTCTTATTTGCTTAGTGGAAACCAATATATCCTTAAAACTATTCCTGGGTTTATATCTGGATGACATTGTGGCATTGTATGCACAGGCACCCACCCAAGTGCACACACACACATACATGCACACACATGCACACACACATGCACAAACACACGTACACACATATACACATGCACACATACACATGCACACACACACATACACACGCACACACACGCATACACATGCACAAACACACACATACACACGCAAACACACATACACATGCACACACATACACACACACATACATACACATGCACACACACACGCACAAACACACGTACACACACATACACATGCACACACACATAAACGTACAATATATTCTCGTGCAATTTGAGAGAGGGTGCTTTAAATTCATCCGTTTCAGAGCTGGCAGGCTTCTGCTAACCGAGAAATCAAATTTCAACAACTGTCAGAAATAAATGCACCATGGGTAATATATTAAGTGCGGATACTAGAGAGCCCAGGGAACCAAATTCTTTGCCCTTTTAAAGCAATTACTGTACCCAAACAAAAAAAGGAGGAAACTGGTGAACCTTGTTCTATACGAAAACCTTTTATTATTAAAAAGTTAAAAAAAAAGTTTTTATTAAAGCAGGTGTGGTAATAAAGTTATATACCCATGACGTATGTATGACTAATGCAGGGATCTAAAATTTTAAAGTTTAAAGTGCAGAGGTGTAAAACCCGGATTCAGAAAGTAAAAGTCCTCTCCAGTATTTCACTCCGATCAACTGCATGTACTCATTAACACAGCCCTTCAGCCAGGAGGTAGGACTGATTACTGAGATCAGCAGGCTGAGTTCATGGGCGGAAGAAACACATTGATTTTGGGTTGCCAAGGCAATACCAGGAAAGGCCGAACGGAGAGGCTCTGGGGGGAGTTCCTCCTCACTCTCCCTAGGGCAGGGGTGACCAACCCTGTTCCTGGAGATCTACCATTCTGTATGTTTTCACTCCAACCCTAACAAAGCACACCTCATTCAACAACTAGAGCAAGGCTGCCCAACCCTGTTCCTGGAGATCTACCATTCTGTAGGTTTTCACTCCAACCCTAACAAAGCACACCTCATTCAACAGCTAGAGCAGGGCTGCCCAACCCTGTTCCTGGAGCTCTACCATTTTGTATGTTTTCACTCCAACCCTAACAAAGCACACCTCATTCAACAGCTAGAGCAGGGCTGCCCAACCCTGTTCCTGGAGATCTACCATCCTGTAGGTTTTCACTCCAACCCTAACAAAGCACACCTCATTCAACAGCTAGAGCAGGGCTGCCCAACCCTGTTCCTGGAGATCTACCATCCTGTAGGTTTTCACTCCAACCCTAACAAAGCACACCTCATTCAACAGTGGCAGATCTCATTGAGCTGCTAATTAGCAGAATCAGGTGTGCCAAATTAGGGTTGAAATGAAAACCTGTATGACGGTAGATCTCCAGGAGCAGGGTTTGGGAACCACAGACCACAGAAAGAGAAATGATGTTGGAAAAAACTTCAAACTTCAAACTTCAAAAAGCACTTCAAAAGTGGTTTCAGTCACATAAAATGTAGTGGGACTCCAGCACCCACATATTGGCAGAAGGAATCCACATCTGTCTAGCTGAAAGGTCCATGTGTTTATTAAAGGTACAATAGGTAATTTCATACGTCTAACGCTCAAGAGAGGAATAGCAGCAACAAACACCTTCAAACCACAACACTGTTTATCCACCCCCCTTCTCTGTAAACGAGCTGGCGTTGAAACGCCATTGGCTGTGGCAATTAGAAACAATTTTCAACCAATGAGCTTGAATTATTGTACAGCTATACAATGTTGTAGAGTGTCGGGCCGTCAACTGTATATTTTGAAACCCAAATTTAAGGACAATAAACACAGGCAGAGGGTGTGTCAGTGAAACCTTTTCAATGATAGTTAGGGATTTACAATGGTCTTGTAACAATGTTTTAACACAAATATCTTACCTATTGTACCTTTAAAGCTATGGAGAGGAGGGGCATGGTCACTGAGAGGAGAAATCATTCATTCAAATTGTTGAGGAAAGGACCACTGTGATACAGCACTCTATTACATGCTGCGTGGAGAGAATTCACATTACATTACATGGCATTTAGCAGACGCTCTTATCTAGAGCGACGTACGACAAAGTGCAGTTCAAACACAAGTACAAGTGCGAAGAGGACCTGAGAGGACAGTACAGTTCCGAGTCCTAGCGTAACCATACAGATATAATCGGAAACCTTGAAGAATACATCAACTTCCAAACTAGCATACTACGGTTGGCAGCTAGAATACCCGGAGTACAACAATACAATAACTAATACAAAAAACAACAATATCTATACAACTATATAAGTGCCATTACAGTCTACACGTTTACAATAGCAGCACGGTGCAAGCTCTCTGTGATATATTTACTCTGTGCTTTACATCAAAACTATATGCTTGGCAAATTCTGCTGTTGTACATATTCTTCTTGTTCCTGCTGAATCAATGCTTCAGCAAAACATCTTTATCATATATCTGGGCAAAGCAACTTTATCTGACTGCTGACAAACAGACACAAGCACATGTGATTGCTGAAAAGTCATTCCTTACATTACATTACATGAATGGCAGTTGGCAGACGCTCTTACCCAGAGCAAACATACAGTTGATTAGACTAAGCGGGAGACAATCTTCCCCTGGAGCAATGCAGGGTTAAGGGCCTTGCTCAAGGGCCCAACGGCTGTACGGATCTTATTGTGGCTACACCGGGGATCAAACCATGACCTAGCGTGTCCCAGTCATGTACCTGATCCACAACAGGCCACCCATAAGTGTACATAGTCTTCCACACTAACTGGGTGTGTTAACATGCTTAAAGTGCATCCACCCACCAACCCATTCTTTTATTCCCCTTTGGACCTATCATTGGCTATTAAAAGGAATCGAATAGAGAAATGTATACTCCCACAGTTGTATTGTGCTGAGGAAAAATACCATTGAAAAGTCCATGTTTGATTTAGAGGTGGCATTAAAAAACTACTGAATTCAGTCATGGTCTGCAGACTGTTTATTTGTTCGTTGATTTAGTAGTGGGCCACAGCCCTCTTGCTCAGAGTAAGTTAAAAGACATATTTGGTGATGGAAAGAGCAGGAAAGTGAAAATATATGGTTATAAGAGATGCATTTCCGTAAAACACGTTCTTCTACCCTGCCGTGAGCAGTTCTCGCAGATAGCCTAGCTATTGTGCAGAACCAAGATTTGTCGGAATTAGAAACATTTTCTCTCTTGGGCTTTCCATCAGATCCGCGGACAAAACCAGGAAGCAGTCCCACCTGAGGGCGTGCAGCCCATTGACATCCTGATGGGCTTCCTCCTGGGGAGAAAGGACCCAACATCGCTGCCACCTGCAAACCGCTTCAAAAACTCACAACCCTCCAGCCCTGCTCGTGAGATTTAACTCCCAACGCGGGCCTCTTTCGGTCATTTTATCTCAAGCCTCAAAATGTAAATAGCTGACCTGCCTTCCAAATAAACAAAGCCTAGAGGTGCGGAAGACAACCTCAGAAACTGACTCTCAGTTTCATGGCTGAGAACACATCCTGTTCATCATTTTCCTCAGGAACAGCCAAAGACTTACTTTCTCTTCGCTACAGAAAATAGTTTTCTCCTTTTTTCTTGTCCTTGCTGCCGGTCGGTCGACCATCTTAGAACATTCCAACCCGGTAAAGGTTCCTTCTCGGAGCTCAGAGCAGAAGTTAGGAACTCCCGCCTCTGAGCAAGGAGACACGAGCGCGGATCCTTTGCAGGGTTTTTTTTTTCCAGAGAGCCTGACGTATAAATGATCGACCCGTGGGTCCACCTCTCCCCATCTGCCGCGTCTGTAGCCGACACGGCTTCGAACTGACATTTGAAAGAGCGAGGACAGTTTCTCAAATTCCCTGTCCTCACTTCTTCTTCCAGCCTAATTTTTCCAGCCTCCCCTGAGGGGTGGAGCTAGGAGTAGAAAGAAGGAGCAAGGAACAGAAAAAGAATTGTGATTGCAATGAGCCCCCGGGTCAGAAGCAGTCTGTTCTTGGGCAAGAGCCATTCTGATAGCTGAACGAAAGGCCGAGTGATTGGCTGCTGAGGTCACATGACCAAGCTTGCTGAAGGGAGCCTTTTCAGTAAGGTATCCCACCTCCCTCGGGGGGTAATCTGCAACGCTCGGAAGTGTGTTGGCACTTTCCCGGAGCTCCACGCGTCCGTTTGTGCCGCAGCGGAACGTAAAGGGCTTCAGGTAATTGGGTTTACAGCGCACCGTAAAATTACAGAGCGTTTCCTTTCACTGTCCCCAGCGGAGCAGCTACCCCAAAGAAATTGTGTGAAATGAAAAGAAGGGCCCTTTTAAATCGAATGCAACAGCGCTGAAGGATGGTAACAACTAGGAGTTAAAGAAGGCTTTTAATTAAAGAAAGTTGTTTGTTGTGCTGTAGCTCTAATTATCTGACCACACAGGGCAGACCTGGGTCAAATTCAAATCCTGAAAATTTAAGTAAGTATTTGTCCTGTATTTCAGTGGTACCATATGTCAATGGGTTTTCTGCCTGTAATTATAATTACTGTAGGTTCTCATTCTCTGCAACAAATGGTAAATGGTTGGGATTTATATCGTGCCTTTATCCAAAGCGATGTACAATTGATGCTTCTCATTCATCCATTCATACACACACTCACACACCAAACGGTGATTGGCTGCCATGCAAGGCACAAACCAGCTCGTTAGGTGTCTTGCTCAGTGATGCATTTGGGGGTTAGTTGTCTTGCTCAGTGACACTTCGACACACCCAGGGTGGGATTGAACCGGCAACCCTCCAACTGCCAGATGACTGCTCTTACTGCCTGGGCCAATGTCAGCCCCTCAAACAACAAAAATCTCTATTTAAATTTTCTTTGTCAGTAAACAAACAAAAGTCATAGCTCTGTCACATCACCTCTGTTTCCATCTCACACGATACACTCATGCACACTTCTTCATAGACTCCCTCTCAATGGTCTGTGGACATTCAAGAGGCAAACACTGTTCATTTAGCCAATAGCATGGATTACATTGCATGTGGGAGTAATTTCATCCAACGTCGAGAAGTCATTGTGTTTTACACCTTCTAAAATAATGACTTTAATATAATTCAGATGACAGCATGAATCATGCTTATCCAGGGATTTTTGGAAAGCTGTGACAAGATGTAGCTGACGAGAACCAGAGCTGGTCATAAATAAACAAAAGATGACATTATACCATTTAGTTTGCTGGTTCATATAGCATTTATGGTTCATTGGTTGCATTTCAAGTACATTTTACGAGTACATCCTGTCGAATACATAAGAATAAAATCCATTTCTTTAATTTCCTTCATTTAAATGTATGGCAGAATTTCATTTTTTGTACTGTACCAACATTACTAACCTGCTCAAAGTCCAGTGGCTATACAATTGAACAGGATAATTTGTATTTGTTCATGTAAAGCACTTTTCAAAATTTGCGTAGTAAAACTACAGCCCCCAGGATAAATGTGAAGTTACATGTCATGTCATGTGGCTGACACTTTTATCCAAAGCGACTTACAGTTGATAAGACTAAGCAGGAGACAATCCTCACCGGGAGCAATGCAGGGTTAAGGGCCTTGCTCAAGGGCCCAACAGCTGTGCGGATCTTATTGTGGCTACACCGGGGATCGAACCACAAAGCTTGCGGGTCCCAGTCACGTACCTTAACCACAGGCCGCCCTTGGAATGTTGGCCACAGGCATTCTTTAGAGAACATGGCCACTCCCCGTCCCCTCCTTCCGGCGTCTTTGCGTTCTTTAGAGAACATGGCCACTCCCCGTCCCCTCCTTCCGGCGTCTTTGCGCAATCGGGCCCGGATCTGACCTTTCCTTTTAAAGCAAGACACCCGGGATCCCAGCCAGGTGCAGCCTCCTCCCCTCCACCGAAAAAACGAGAGAAAACAGATCAACACACCAAAAACAAGCACGACACAAGCGATTATTCATACCAAAGCTGCTCAAACCACAAGTTCAGAGTGGCACGACTCCAACTCTATGCCATGGGCATTTATTTATTTACTTAAGAAATAAACTTTTTTTTACTTTTTTTGCTATGTCAGCTTACTCAACCCTGGTCACTCGAGTTTAAGCCCTTTCAACTAGATCTTACCTCTTTCTGTTTGTGGCACTATTTCTGTCTCTGCAACACTATCCATTCCACCATTTACCCCAAGTCCCCAAAATGCAATTTGCCCTCTAAGGTGAGCTGGAGTAGTCCTTTTTTACAGTTTTCTTCAGCAACAAAAACGACCTGTGAACACTTTGGTTAATTACCATGGGTGTGTAAACACATTTTATCGCACATCTGATGCTTAGGAACTACACCCTTTTTGTGAACTAAGAGGTCTTGTTCTGAAACTTGACTAAAACCTTCACTATTAAACCTGGCCTTGAAACTCACAGCACAGCGGGGTCCCAATAGTGTCCTAGAACCACTCCGGGCTAACAATCAATTCGTGGGGTAGCAATTCCCCCCCCCCCGCGCAGGCAGAGTCCGCCGGGGTCTCGTACGCAGAGATTGTGGAGCGTCACACTACAGTGGTCACTTGCCAGACGACATTCCTGGCAGTTTGTTGGCTGCACTTCAACGCTGGACGCAGATGTTATCGCGAGGGTTTTTTTTTTTTTTTTTTTTTTTTTTTTTATCCCCGTGGCACCGCTCGTGAAAAAACACAACTCTACCGTTCCCTATCAGCACTCGAGTGTGCCTAGAACAACAGCAATAAAGGGGGTTTTGTGAGCCAGGAGGTTTTGAGAACACTCCAGCTCTGTGTTGGGGTCCGTGGGGGCCCCCCTGAGCTGACGAGGGCTGCGTTTTTGGTATGACAGGGGTCCCCCTGGGTGCACCCTGAATTATAAGGCTCACGCACACACACACACAGCACACACAGAAACGTTTCACTTCAGAATCTCCACAGTGCCAGCTTTCAAATGCTGCTCTCCTCGGCGAGGCACGTCAATCAAACTGATTTCGCTCCTGGTTATCGGTCTATGTTGTGGACAGCCCACGACAAAGCACAAGAATCCCCCTAAATTATGTGATTAAATCAAGGAATAATGAACTGTAGCCTTTATGCCGCATATGTGAATACTGTAGTGCTGATAATTAAATTAAATTAAATAGCTGAGGTCAGAATACCAAATACAGTACATCAGCATCTTTCCCCTTTCAAAAATTAATAAGAAAAAGACCAAGTAGTCTATCTGTACCAGAATATATTGTGTGTATGAATGTATATTCTGCATTTGACCATTCCCAAAGTCAGCTAAGAAGCTGTATTTAAATCATTCAGAAAATAGGTGGCAATAAACCTGCTTATTTTTTTCCAGTAAGACATCTAACATTTTGGTATTCTGTTTAATGTTTTGAAAGGTGTGATTTAAAAAACGTAGTCAGCATATAAATTCCTAAAAATGATGTTTAGTCTTAAACGTAGTAGCTACTCCTGGTTATAGATTAATGCCATCTTTTTGGTATTTCTGTTATCGGTTGCTGTAGCCATGAGGTAAACATAAACAGTGATGTAATTCTTGGAAAGGAGAAAGCCAGAAAATAAAAGCGGGACACAACTAGCAAACGGTCAGAAGAAAAATCCGTTAAGGGGCAGGGGGTTGTTGGAGCGCTGAAGAGTCACAATATTCCGTTTCTCTCAACGTCGCGATTCTGCCTGCATGCCGGGAGGTTTTCTTAACGTCTTTAATTCAATTGGCTGGTGGTGAGTTTTCAATCGGGCGGGGTTAATATAACCACAAAGAGGGGGGGGGGGAGTTTTGATGGAGTTTTTGAAGACTCAGAAGTTACTCTTTTGGAGAGCTTGTTTCACATCTGGATGAAAGGGACTGCACAGATGCGCAATGATCCGGTGAATTAAAATGATTGTGCAGATCTGAATTGCTCATTACTGTAAGGACAACAGCTTGACTGTAGGCTATATGTCTTCCCTGAACTCTAATGCTTCTTGAATATTTTTATTTCAACGAAATTTCTGCCTTTTCCGGACAGGAGTCAGCATCAAAGTCAATATTTTCAGATAGACTGTTAATGTCAGTCAATAGGCGACAATGAATTCTGGCAGATAAAGCAAATTGCAAATTTAGCTCCTTTTGAAGAGCCATGTATTCCCTTACCGGATTTTCGGTGGTCAGCTTGTTGAGTTTTGGTTACCTGTCCTGGGACTGGACAAAGCCCAACCAGGTGGAAAACGAGTCGGTCTTGGACTTCAAGGACAAAGGGTCTCCGTTCGCGCCCCGAAAGCAACCCCCTCACATCATCTTTATTCTGACCGATGACCAGGGCTTTCACGACATCGGCTACCACGGCTCTGACATCCGGACGCCGACGCTGGACAAGCTCGCCGCGGAGGGCGTGAAGCTGGAGAACTACTACGTCCAGCCGATCTGCACGCCGTCACGCAGTCAGCTGATCACGGGCAGGTACGTTTTTATTTTTCGTCCCCCCTGGAGTGACGCTCGCGCCCGTACAAATCGAAATCTAGTTGGAAAAGTGAAATGATGACAATGGCATTATCATACATTTCTTGAGAATACAGGGAGAGCTTCAATTTTTTTTTATTTTAAATAATGTAAACACAATATTCGAATGAAACAATTGGCCCAGACTGCGTTTATTTTGGTTCATTGTACACGCTATGGCCTATTATGCATCGAATAGAACACACGTGCCTCGTTGACCACTTTAATTACAGAAACGATTAGCCTAATCAGCAGTATTAATAATGAATAAATTTAGTCCGCATGTTATCTATCCTTAATTCCAAGTGAGTCGTTATGAAAATTACACCAGCATTAGAATTATATACAGAATACATATTATATATGCACATATACACTCAGTGAGCAATTTATTAGGTAGACCTGTACACCAGCTTGTTAATGCAAATATTTAATCATGTGGGCAACAACTAAATACATAAAAGCATGCAGACATGGCCAAGAGGTTCAATTGTTTTTCAGACAAAATGTCAGAATGGAGAAGAAAGGTGATCTAAGTGACTTTGAAAGTGGATGATTGTTGGTGGCAGACAGCGTGGTTTGAGTATCACAACAGTCAGTTTGTAGAGAATGGTGCGAAAAACAAAAAACATCCAGTGAACAGTGCTTCTTCAGACAAAAACGTCTTGTTAATGAGAGAGGTCAGAGGAGAAGGGCCAGACTGGTCAAAGCTGACAGGAAGGTGACAGTAATGCAAATAACCGCACCTTACAACAGTGGTATGCAGAAGAGCATCTCTGAAGACACAACGTGTCAAACCTCTAAGTGGATAGGCTACAGCAGCAGAAGACCAATAAGCCTAAAAAATAAGTAATAAATACCTATTAAAGTGCTCACTGAGTGTATGTTACTCAATGGTAGCTATATCAAGTATATTATTATGAAGATCTAGAGAAAAACTGTTCACTCATTCAAAAATGGGCGTAGGTAGAGAGAGAGAGAGTATTTTAAACACAACCACTTGCAAATTTGTCATTTAAAAAGAAGACTGTGATTAAAATAAGTAGAACGAAGAAGAACTCTCCTGAGCAACCTATGAAAATACTCTTCTTCGCTTAGACTGTCTGTTTTACTGGCTGGGTTAATAGCCCACCTCAGGCTATGATTGACCCAACCACTAGCAATGATGTATCCTCATTGATTTCCCATTGGCAGCATATTTCTATTTAGCCTGACTTTAACTCCTGACACCCATAGAGAGTGAGGTCCCCCACTATAGCCGGGTTCCTCCTGAGATTCAAGTCTTTCTAGATCCCTCTGGGTATACCTCATATGCATTATTTTTTTTTGGGGGGGTGGATTTAAGCTCTGCCTTATCCCAATTTTCCAACGCCTCATTTTGTGATGGTGTTTCTGTGAAACTGTTACTGTACCAATAAGATTGAATTGACCTTAATTAGTAGCATATAGGTCTTATTGACTAGACAACATAAAATAATGCCGATTGTCTGCGACTGTGTAAGACATTAAACGGGTGTGAAACACTGGGTGGTGAAAGCTTTCCTGTGCTAAGAAACGATGTGCAGAGACACACGGCGAGTGACCCCAGCGGCAAAGCAAGCGAAAGAGGGAAAGGACTCATTTCCCTCTCAGACTGTAGAACAGCTACCTGCTGCAGGGGCAGAGGACCTATGGATTGGGCACCAGGTTGGGCAGTCACGCCTGCGTGTGCCAGAGAGGGTCGGGAACTGACAACCATCGGCCTTCCCCACTTTTGAGGCACTGGGGGTATGACATAAAAACAGCTGACTGGACAGGTGCTCATTCAACAACAACAACAACAACAACAACAACAACAATCGATGGGTCTTTGACATTTTCTTTGGCGAATGGTGGCCCCTCTCTTTCCTGGCGATGAGATCTGACACTGTCAAAGAGGCAGGTTCTCAGAACTCCTGGGTGAAGCCGGACTAATTAGTCAGTAATTACTTCTGGGATCAAATGAGACTTCCTGTTTTCTGCTCTTCCTTCCTAAAGTAAATAAAGAAATAAACATGAGATTTCCTGTGGATGCTTGTGTGCATGTGTACATGTGCATACGTGTGTGTGTGTGTGCGCGTGTGTGTGTACATGTTTGTGCTTGTGTGTACATGTGTGTTCTTGTGTGTACATGTGTGTGTGTGTGCTTGTGTCTATATGTGTGTGCGTGTGTGTGTGTGTGTGTGCGCACGTGTGTGCGTGTGTATGTGTGTGCATGTGTGTGCCTGTGTGTGTGCTTGTGTGTATATGTGTATGCGGATGTGTGTGCTTGCATGTGTGTGCGTGTGTGTGCGTGTGTGTGCGTGTGCGTGTGTGTGTGCATGCGTGTGTGTGCGTGTGTGCGTGTGTGCGTGTGTGTGTGTGTGTGTGTGTGTGTGTGTGTATGTGTGTGTGTGGAGATGGGGGTGAGCCGGGGTCACTGGTTACTGGTCCCAGTCCCCCTCTGAGTGAATGTGTGTCCTGTGGAACAGAAGCTGGCTGAGGTGTTTACTCTGGGGCTGGGCCCGTGGATATCTTCCCCAAGAGGGTAACAGCTGTTCCACCACCCAGGATAACAGCGGCATGATGTCATGAAGAATGTGCTGTGTGATTTTTTAAGACGGAGGCTTGCAGCCTTCATAGGACTAGATCTCAGTGTTTTTGGTAGTGTTTTCAGGTAAATATAATGCACATTTTCTGTACAGTAATGGTAAGGGAAATGGGCCTGTAGTTGCTAGTTTCATTCCAAATAAAGATACCCTTCATTGGGTGGCACAGTGGTGCAGTGAATAGCACTGTTGCCTCATCGCAAGAATCCCGACTAGGGCCTTGCTGTGTGGAGATTACATGTTCTCTCAGTGTCTACATGGCTTTCCTCCAAGTACCCCGGTTTCCTCCTATAATACAAAGACATGCATATTAGGCTACTTGGGGGGGCATTAACAGGGCTTTGCTGCGAAAGAGCATGCATGCTCTGTCATTATTAACCTTTGGTTAACCAGCAATGTCCCATTGAGATTAAAAATCTCTTTTTCAAGAGAGACATGGGGGAGACCTGTATAAATGGATTCTATGTGAAAATAAGAGTTGCTATGTTGCTTTCATCTTTTGTTTTGGTTTATACCTATGTGTTATTTGCAAATCAGCCTGTGGCTCCGCAGATAGTTTTAGATTCACTGTGGAGACATAATCTGTTTTGTTGTTTGTTTTGTCACTTCCTGTGGCTCATTATATTGTCAGAACCAATGAGAGTCTGAGATTTGATGTGGTCCAACAGCAGTGCATGTAATGACTTGAGATGTATCTGCTTGACCAAGAGACTGACGTGCAGTTGATCCATTCAGCATGTGTTCTCAGCTTCGGCTCACAAACGAAAGCAAATGAACAAATAAGCGTGTGTTTTGCACTGGAAACAAATAACACAGGCCACTGCTCCCAGTGTAACTGGTCCATGGGCCAGTTCAGACACTGTGAGGCTGTGAGGGTCACGACACAGGAAACTCACACAGCATGCCATCTTTTGTGTGTGTATGCACTGCATGAATGGGCCTGTTAAAGCAGCTTTAAAGCTGTTGAATGACGGCCGATCCTGCCCAAGGTTTTAAAGATAACCTCGTTCCTAAGAATCATGAAAAAAAATCCATTGATGTGAAGATTTAATTCACAGCCCAGGCAACTGATTGAATCTTGCCGGCAAAAGTGTTCACATCAAGGTTGCAACGTGACCAGGCAAGGTGTTTAAAGTCTATGCAAGCATTTTTTACCCTCTCTTAAGCTAAGAGCATCTGTTTAGTTTAAATGCAACTCTTATCCTTACCAAGACCCCTATTGGTGTGCACAAGTGCAGTATTTTAGCACATGTACGACATTTTTCAGGATTCCCCCACTGGGACAGTACCCCTGTTTTCTTCCATCCTGCCCATGTTCATGTGGGTGTCGGCTGGGTACTCTGATGTAACTATATATAATGTAGTACCCAATTTAACATTTTAATATTGTAAGTTGTTCTGAATCAGTGCCAAATTATATCGGCTTACTGCCTGAAACAGTGGTTTCCATGCCTGGTCCTGGAGATTTACCATCCTGTGGGTTTTCATTTCAACCCTAATATAATTTGGCACACCTGACTGGCAGTATCTCTAAAATCTCAAGATCTCTAGTTGTTGAATGAGATTTGCTTTGTTAGGGATGGAGTGACAATCTACAGGATTTTAGTCCAGGAACAGGTTTGGGCAACCTTGCTCTAGTTGTTGAATGAGGTGTGCTTTATTAGAGTTGGAGTGAAAACCTACAGGATGGTAGATATCCAGGAACAGGGTTGGGCAGCCCTGCTCTAGCTGTTGAATGAGGTGTGCTTCATTAGAGTTGGAGTGAAAACCTAGAGGATGGTAGATCTCCAGGAACAGGGTTGGGCAGCCCTGCTCTAGTTGTTGAATGAGGTGTGCTTTATTAGAGTTGGAGTGAAAACCTAGAGGATGGTAGATCTCCATGAACAGGGTTGGGGAGCACTGGTCTAAAGTCCACTGCAGCCATGTTAATTGTTTCCCTCTTTCCTCCAGGTACCAGATCCACACGGGCTTACAGCACTCAATAATTCGGCCTCGGCAGCCCAACTGCCTGCCCCTGGACCAGGCTACCCTGCCCCAGAAGCTGCAGGAGGTGGGCTACGCCACCCACATGGTGGGCAAGTGGCACCTGGGCTTCTACAAGAGGGACTGCCTGCCCACCCGGCGCGGGTTCGACACCTACTTCGGGTCGCTGACGGGCAGCATGGACTACTACACCTACGACGCCTGCGATGGGCCAGGGATGTGCGGCTACGACCTGCACGAGGGCGAGGGCGTGGCCTGGGGCAGGGGGGGCAAGTACTCCACCCACCTCTACACCCAGCGGGTGCGCAAGATCCTGGCGGCCCACGACCCCCGCCGGCCCGTCTTCATCTTCCTGTCCTTCCAGGCCGTTCACACCCCGCTGCAGTGCCCGAAAGAGTACCTGCACCCGTACCGGGACGTGGTGAACGTGGCCCGCAGGAAGTACTCCGGCATGGTCTCCGCGGTGGACGAGGCGGTCCGAAACGTGACCTACGCCCTGCGCAAGTACGGCTACTACCAGAACAGCGTCATCGTCTTCTCCAGCGACAACGGGGGCCAGCCCTTCTCCGGCGGGAGCAACTGGCCACTGAGGGGACGCAAGGGCACTTATTGGGAGGGGGGCATCCGCGGATTGGGGTTTGTCCACAGCCCCTTGCTCCGGCGCAGGAGGAGGGTGAGTCGGGCCTTGGTGCACATCACGGACTGGTACCCCACACTGGTGGGGTTGGCGGGCGGCAACGTGTCTGCCATCGACGGGCTGGACGGGCACGACGTGTGGCCGGCCATCAGCGAGGGGAAGGAGTCCCCGCGGATGGAGATCCTCCACAACATCGACCCGCTCTACAACCCCGCCAAGCACGGCTCCTGGCAAGACGGCTTCCGGCTCTGGAACACGGCGGTCCAGGCCTCCATCCGCTCCGGCGACTGGAAGCTGCTGACCGGCGACCCGGGCTACGGGGACTGGTTCCCGCCGCAGACGCTGGCCGGCTTCCCGGGAAGCTGGTGGGACCTGGAACGCCGCACGGACCTCAGGAAGTCCGTGTGGCTCTTCAACATCACCGGCGACCCCTACGAGCGATACGACCAGGCCGCCCAGAGGCCCGACGTGGTGAAGGAGCTGCTGGCGCGCCTGGCCCACTACAACCGCACCGCCATCCCCGTCCGGTACCCGGCAGAGGACCCACGGGCCAATCCCGAACTCAACGGGGGCGCGTGGGGGCCCTGGGCGGGGGACGATGAGGTGGACAACTGGGACAGGTTGTTCGACAAGAAGAGCAAGGCCAAGAAGAAATGCAAGATTTGCAAACTGAGGTCCTTCTTCCGCAAACACAACGGCGGGATCATGTCCAACAGAATATAGCCTGGCGGCGTTGACTCAAGCTGAGGCCTGTCCAACCCTGTTCCTGGAGGGCCGTGTGCTGCTAGTTTTTATTTCCCCCCTATAATCGCCCACCAGTGATGATCCAAAGGAACCTGGTGAGGTGAATTAAGTAATTAAATGATTTAATGAACCCTTTGGGTTCTTTTGGAATGTTTTCTTTCCAAGATTCTAGAGTCAGCGTTCTAGAACTCGATTGCTGCCAATTACCAGTATTGATTGTGACATCAGTGTTAGAATGTTCAGTTTGGCATTGTAATCACATATGTGTGATCTCTTTAGGGGTTTCAAATGTGAGTAACTGTGAAAGCCAGCACATCACTCATGAGGCCCTCCAAGCCCAGGTTTGAGTAATCTTGCACCACGCCATCCTCTTAACCGTCTGACGTTGTGTTGTCGCCACCTTGTAATGACATAAAGCAAAATTGCACCAAAATTGCACCAAAATTGCACCAAATGCATCTGGCCGTTTTACTGTGGCAGCTGAGTGATCTTTACGGGAGGTTGACGTCTTCCACCGTTTACTTCGTGAACCGGTTGCCTTTACTTGTAGTCTGTCTACTCGACTTGTTACGCCCGACTGGTTTTACTGTCAGCCGGAGACAAAGAAATGGCATATTTTGATCTTGAGTGTCTTTAGGCGTCCCTCTCAAGAGGCAGTTTGAAAGTAATGTTGTTTTTATTGATGTGTAATCTAACAGAGTGTCAGTGTTAGGGTGCACCGAGGGTGGAGGACACGAAGGATGAGGGACTGCGGTGATGAGGTGCTGAAGATGTATTTTATTTACAGGTGTGATGGTGGCGGTGCAGAAATATTAACAGTGACAATGACAAAATAATAATAATAATAATAATAATAATAATAAACTTAAGAAGAAAACTGAACAACACAAACAAAAGAAAATGCGAATGAAAATGCCGTGTACTTTGGCTATGCCTGAAAAGTAGGCCCATGACCCTCCACCTCCACTTCCACCTCCACCTCCACCTCCAACTATCAAAAAAAAGAAAACTATCCACTCAACTTTCTCCTGGAGCTATAAATGCCCAGAGCTATATGGGCATAGCCCCTCCCACCTGGCACCTTCCATGAACAAATAAATAAATAAAATCAATTAACAAAATAAAACAGAAAATGATCCAACAGAACATGACAAACATGGCCATAAAATAATAATAAACAGCTAAACACACAAGAACAACAAGGTGGTACTAAACAGAAATTAAAACAATCATCCGTGTACCGTTCAAATTCCCCCCTTACACGAATAAAACGGGGTAGCTTCCGCTAACCCCCCTCCAGAAATACCGCCTGGTTCCCTCCACTTCCTGTTTGGTTGTGGCACCAGGATTGAACGGACCCGGGTAAACTTTTTGTTTTAAGCGGTAAAACCGTTGCGGTGTTTGTGTTGCGTGTCTGTAATAGTGTACGTCTCGACGCGGCGCTAGTCCGTGACAGTAAGATTCAATGTACTTGAGTCGATCATCGTGGGGACTCTTTCTAGGCGCTTTCTAGAATATTCAATATGAAGGAACATGCAATAATACCAGCTACTGCAAGACCCGTGGTTTTCAGACCAGACAAAAGGCACAAAGCTGGTAACTTTGTCAGACCTGTATAATATATTTCACCCATTGTTCTGCGTTTTTTCTTGTCCTATCTTAGCGTGTCGAGTTACGAGCCATTTGAGTCTCCGTCCCTAAGCGTGTGCGCATGGAAGCAACGCAGCACACGCCTGGCCCCTCTGTTTTAGTGACGTCACGGCTGTAAGATATGCCGTGAACATCTTGACACTTGTGATCTTGACAGGATGATATTTGTGGACCAAAGCAGTCTGAGCATGCTGTGGACCAGGCTCGAATGATGTTGATACTTGTGGGTTCAACACTGGAAAAAATGCTTCATTGGATAAACCTAAAACTTTCCTTCAATTTCTTATACTTTTGTTTTAGGTTTCCCATTTTAGGTTCATTCAAATAATATTGTGTAAGTAATGTAACTACATCAGAAGTGGAGAACATCAGTATTAGTCTCAAGAATGCAAAAGTGTCACCAAAAATGCCCATTTATAATCAATAACCAACAATGTCTCTAACCTTTCTTTACACAGTTATGCGTATAGCATTGTTATCCCAAAAGAAAATACAAAAACTACTTTTATATTGTTGAGTGGTGTATCTTTTGCTATATTCTCCATTAAACGTCTGCATGAATGACTGATGATGTAAAATTGGGGGATGCACCATGTTGAGGGCATAAATTGTAAGAGGCTTTGGCTACACTAATAAACTGTGAACGGTCATAAATTTTAACATACCGTCTCTCACTGGAGAACCCTGCCAGTGGGCGTCGGGGAAAGGAATGTGCATTTTTTGGGTCCACCAATGCATGTCCTGACCTTTGACCCTGTGACCTTCTGGGTGGTCCTAGTCTTAGCCGCACCCGACTGGGCATTGGAAGGTGCAACTTGCGGAAATTAACGCCTCCTGTTTTGGGCCAGCGGTCAGAAACATTCTGGCGACCGTCGCTGTTAGAGATGCCAGGTCTGCAGCTGTGGGAGGATGAGGTTCATGGTAAAGATGGCAGCTTGTCCTTAGCTGGCATTCTCTATTCTTTTTTTCACCCCCTCCCTCATATTTTGGCGACTTGAGGAAACACCGGCAGCCTCAGACCAGAAGAGCCCCCCCCCCCCTCCCGGCCGGGGCTTTCATGTCATAACTGTGAAACCAGCCGTCTGTCTCGTGGACAAATAACTTCAGAGGACTTCAAATGAAAACATGTCAGGATGCAAAATGGCTGCCCTGTGCCCTATCAAAGCAACCACATCCCAGGCTCACCCACAAAAGCAGTCCCCTTTCCACTGCTTTGTCATGTTCTGTTTTGCCCTCCACTGTCTGCACTCCCACTCCGATACAATACGGAGCACATTCGGTCAGTTAAAAAAACAAAACAAAACAAATCCTTATATAGTACATCGATCACAGTACCCTTCACAATACGCTTACTCCAGACTGTAACCCACACAAAAAACAAACTTAGGGTAACAAGTGGCAGGAAAAAGTCCCTGGATGGTGTGTAGGAAGGAACCTTGGGAAGGACCAGACTCAACAGTGGGAGCTCATCCATCTTTTACTGGGGCATGGTGTGTGTTTATTGTGCCCTGTGTGGGAAGGTCAAAGCAGTTTAAATCGGTGAGTGACTGGTTGTGGTTGGACAGATGGGTGGGGTGGTCCTGGCCAGGGTCGAGTGGACTCCCCCACCTGTTATAGTACAGGAAAACAACAACATATAAAGAACAACGAAAGAGGGATTTTAAACCATCTGATTCTCATTGCAGCATACTGAAGTGGTGCTCATGGAAGTCTGAACACAGTATCATGACTGTTAGCACGTTAGCAGGGTAAGACATTTACATTACATTTACATTATAGGCATTTGGTAGACGCTCTTATCCAGAGCGACGTACAGTTGATTAGACTAAGCAGGAGACATTCCTTCCCTGGAGCAATGCAGGGTTAAGGGCCTTGCTCAAGGGCCCAGCGGCTGTGCGGATCTTATTGTGGCTACAGCGGGATTAGAACCACCGACCTTGCGGGTCCCAGTCATTTACCTTAACCACTAAACCACTATGCTACAGGCTGCCCCATGGTTTTGCTTATCTAACCCACTGAGGAAAGAATGGTGTACGAACGCATAAATGCAGCAACAGAGAAGGAGGTTTGTTGACCTTACCGGTAAGAAAATATACAGTAAATATACAGCAATATATTGTAAATATGTGGACTATATGATAATACACTCAGTGAGCGAAATATTAGGAAGACCTGTACACCTTGTTAATGCAAATATTGAATCAGCCAATTATGTGGCAGCAACTATATGCATAAAAGCATACAGACATGGTCTAGGGGTTCAGCAGTTGTTCAGACCTAATGTCGGAATAAAGAAGAAATATGATCTTTGACTGCAGAATAATTGTTGATGCCAGACAGGGTAGTTTGAGTATCTCAGGAAGTGTTGATCTCCTGAGATTTTCACACAAAACAGTCTAGAGTTTGCAGAGAATGGTGCGAAAAACCAAAAAAAAACATCTAGTCAGCAGCAGTTCAGTGGGCAAAAACGTGTTTTCCAGTCCTGGTGATTAAGCCTTGATGTTACAGCTGGCTTCATTTTGAAAAGGGTTGTTTCAGGTGGAGTGTGTTTGGAAAGATCTCCATTTTGCATTACATTGCTTGAATAGCACCTTGAATCTCTTCCCCGGAATTGCCGATCTACTTTGCCCCCAGTGGTTTATGCAGGCTAGGCTGATTGGAGAGTCTAAATTGCCCGTGGGTATGAGTGTTTGAGTGTGTGAGTGAATGGTGTGTGTGCCCTGCGATGGACCGGCGACCTTTCCAGGGTGTGTTCCTGCCTTTCGCCCAATGTATGCTGGGATAGGCTCCAGCCCCCCCCCCGCGACCCTGTTCAGGATAAGCGGGTTAAGATGATGGATGGATGGTTTATTTATTAAATGAACATCGCTTGCTGTTTTAACTCCAATACTCTCCGCCCCGTCAGCGGTCCCCCAGGGATTGTGCCATTTCCTTGAGGGAGTTCCTCCTCGAGCCACCGTCAGTCATGGGCCTTGCTCTCGGGGCACGCATTCCTGTGCGGAGTGCCTTTTCGAGACATCGGCCCTCCATAAAAATAAAGCTGAATTTGAACTGAACCGAACTGAGTTGAATTCCTTTGGGAGAGGACGGGGGGGATTAGTGGGGGGGATTACTGCAGTAATGCAGCTTGTGGTTTTTGGTTGTCAAAGGCAGGAGAAGCTGAATGGGCAGGCTTTGGGGATAAGTCTCTAATCAAACCCGCCTCACCCTGGTGGGGGGGGAGGGGAGGTGTTCATGGAGGACTGCGAGTACTACAGGGGTGCATAACGTAGGGCCGGCCCAACTTCAATTATTGAACGAGTTCAATCATATCTTGATCTAACACTTGTACAGGGATCAGCTACAGTCACAGGCTGCAAGTGTCTCCTAAGGATGCTGCTGTGCTCAGGTAAATGAGAGGGCCAGCATAGTTTATAGAGCTGTCCGAAAAAAAAGAGAAAAAAAAAGGATGATCAAATAGGCCCTGGTCCTTATCTTTGTTGTGCAGGTAGCAGTTGAAATTGTACTTCCCTCTAGGGTCTTTCAGCGCACTTATCCTTGGTTATGGGTATGCACTTTGTTGTACGTTGCTCTGGATAAGAGCGTCTGCCAAATGCCATTAATGTAATGTAATGCTCAACTCCACGTCCTGCAGGCCTCAGTGTCTGCAGGCATTTGCTTCAACCGTGCCCTACACCATCTGATTTCACTAAATCAAGTGGTGTAGCACATGGTACACTGTGGCCCACAAGATGTTGAGCAGAATAGGGGTGACATTGGCTCTGCCGATAAGAGCAGTCGTATGGCAGTCGGAGGGTTGCCGGTTCGATTCCACCCTGGGTGTGTCGGAAGTGTCCCTGAGCAAGACGGCTAACCCCTAAATGCTCCTGACGAGCTGGTTGCATGGCAGGCAACTGCCGTTGGTATGTGTGTGTGTGTGTGTGTGTGTGCATGAATTAATGAATGAATGGGTGATTCATTGTACGGCGTTATGTGAACCGTTTACCATTTTCCATTGAGCGGAGTAGCGCTGGTGGTTTTTGTTTTAGCTCAGCACTAACGCACCTGATTAAGGTACGTTAGCGCTGAGGTCTTGATTGAAGACTGGTAACGTAGTTGAATCAGGAGTCTTAGGGAGCTTTTCAGGTAAGATTGGACACCCCTGCCCTAGATCCAGTACAGTGATGCTGTGCTGAATATTGCCTCATTTCAAAGGGCTTCATACTGAAAAGACTGGCAATTAGTCTTATTTTTCCCATTTGAAGTAAGAAAATATTAGTATGCTTTAAGTTACTGTAAATTGCTTAACACTTGCACACTTTACTCCATTGGCAAATCTTGAAATGAGTCAAGCTGTCTTCCTCATTGGCAATATTTAGTTTGTTTCACCCCCCCCCCTTCTCCCTTGGGGTACTCCTGCTGTTGCCCTTGACCAAGGCACTGGCCTCTGGAGCTGGCGCTGGTCACTGAATGCCACACTGTGGCTGCCCGCTGTTCCTGAGTAATTAGCATGGGTTCAATGCAGAGGATGCATTTTGTTTCCTTAGAAGGCAGTGACAAATAAAGAAATAAAATAATTCTTGTTTGACATACATTACTGTGCAAAAGTCTTAGGCCACCTGTATAACACTGTACAGATAAGATTCTTCCAAAGATAATTCAATGAAAGGTCCTAAATTAATGTACTATACATTTTACATTACATTTTAGTAATTTGGCAGAATAGTTAAAAACTGAATCAAATCAAGATTTTTTGACCACCCTTCAGCGTTAAAACTGCATCATGTCTCTGAGATGGCCAACGCTGTCCTGCAGTTCTATAAGACAATCAGCAGAGAGGTTGTTCCAAGCATGTTGGAGAACTTGCCATGGTTCTTCTGCAGACTTACAATCCCAGCATGCCTTTGAAATATACTCGAGGTATCAGAGGTCGTACCACCGAAGTTCTGTGGATAGTACCTTTATATCTTGACATGTTTCATAAACGGTGTTAGCATAGCTGCCATTTTGTGACTTTGGGAAGCGTGGTAACCATGATGACCTGGCGTTTAATTTAGTCGAATCACACTGGGAAGTAAAGATCAGTATTTACCACAAATCTTTTATCTCCTTTTTTTGGCTCTGTGAAGGAAACTTGACTTGACAGGAGAGTAAATGGAAATGTCACTAAATCTTACACCTTAAATGGTTAAAGCAACAGAATACAACCTCAGTACTCCTGATTTTTTTTTTTTTAGAAGCAGAACAATTACATTACAGTAAGCTGTGACAGACTCAAGGTGAAAACAGACAGAGGACAAGTGTTCCTGTTCTTGCTGGTTATCATAATTCCATAAATGATATCCCACGAGGAACTATTAGGCCCCTCAGCATGTCATGAAGAGAAGGAGAGAGAGAGAGAGACCGAGAGTGGAAGAGAGGAAGAGAGAGAACGAGCGGGAGAGAGTGGTGAAGAGAGGAAGAAAGCAAGGCAGAGAGGGGGAAAGAGAGGCAGAGAGTGGAAGAGAGGGAGAGAGAGATAGAGAGAGGAAGAGAGAAAGACAGAGAGAGGGAAAGCAAAAAATAACTATAATGTAAAAAGGTGAGAGAGAGCAACTGTCTCATTAGGAAAATCACTTTCCCCAGCACATTATTATCCAGGGAAACTGAATGAACAACAACATGGCACTGCACTTCAGTGATGAGGCGGGCATCTCTCCCTCTCTCCCACTCTGTCTCTCTCCCCCACTCGCTGTCTCTCTCCCCACTCTCTCTCTCTCTCCCTTTCCCCCACCCTCTCTCTCTCCCCCTCTCTCTCCCTCTCTCCCTCTGTCCCTCTGTCCCTCCTTCCCTCTCTCCCTCTCAGCTGGCCTAATGGTTGCTCTTCGGATATCATTTGCATGGAATCATGATAATAAGCTTCACATCACCTCAGAGTACTGCCTCAAAATGGTGTGTGTGTGAGAGGGCGAGCGTGTGTGCGTGTGTGAGAGCATGTGTGTGCGTGTGTGGGAGAGAGTGTGTGTGTGTGTCAGTGTGTGAGAGAGCGTGTGTGTGTGTGGGGGTGTGTGTAACAGGCAAACAATTTCTAGTCGAAGGATCTGAAATTTACACATTTATTTTTGTTTTGTGATTGAAAGGAGACAAAAACACCAGATTTTGTTTTTTTACCGCAGATGGAATGAAGGTATTATTTATTCAAATGGCGGCTATGTCATTAATTAAAGTGTTAAGGAAAGGGTGTCGTTTCCTCATGTAACATTGCTGTTGACTGCAGCAGCTGTTCCCAGATCTTTACCTGTCATTTCCGTTATTATGTCTGCTGCAAAACAGTGCGAGTGGGAAAGAGATGGTTTAATTGTAAACTTTGTTATTTAGTTCATGCTTTTATACTGGAGCAAAGGCCTGACAGCTGCGTGGACCATATTGTGGCTACACCATCAGTCTTCTGAGTTCCAGTCATGTACCTTAGCCACTAGGCTACAGGCTGCCCCAGGCATGTACCTTAGCCACTAGGCTACAGGCTGCCCCAGTCATGTACCTTAACCACTACGCTACAGGCTGTCCCAGTCATGTACCTTAACCACTACGCTACAGGCTGTCCCAGTCATGTACCTTAACCACTACGCTACAGGCTGCCCCAGTCATGTACCTTAGCCACTAGGCTACAGGCTGCCCCAGTCATGTACCTTAGCCACTAGGCTACAGGCTGTCCCAGTCATGTACCTTAGCCACTAGGCTACAGGCTGCCCCAGTCATGTACCTTAGCCACTAGACTACAGGCTGCCCCAGTCATGTACCTTAGCCATGAGGCTACAGGCTGCCCCAGTCATGTACCTTAGCCACTAGACTACAGGCTGCCCCAGTCATGTACCTTAGCCACTAGACTACAGGCTGCCCCAGTCATGTACCTTAGCCACTAGACCAGAGCCTGCCCCAGTCATGTACCTTAGCCACTAGACCAGAGGCTGCCCCTGCTCACTACACATAAGTGTGTATCTGAATTTTCGACTGTCTTCTATAATGTGGAGTTTAAACAGACATCTCTGGGTATCATTGGCAGGGCACCCTAACGGTGGGGGGAAATGGCCTTGGTTAACCTTGAGGCTGCAGGTTTGAATCCTCGATCGGGCACCGCCATTGTACCCCTGAGCCAAGGTGCTTGAGCCGGATGGCTTCATTAACCAAATAGCTGTGAAAATGGATGCTGGGCGCGGAAATCAGAAATTAAGCGTAATACAAGTAATTCTGGATAAGTGCCTAGCATCTGCTCAGTGCCCAAATGCAATGTAATGTGATGTTTAATAGGCGCACTGGGCCAGGCGCCTGTGTTCTGTCTTTCCACACCGGAACCGCCTCACCTCGAGCAGTACCGGTGGACCGGACCGCACCGGACCGATCGGAGTGGGCGGGGTTTCAGAGGCTCTCATTTCCGATTCCGGCCGCACGGGCTCCGATTGGCCAATCCCAGGGACGGAGCTAGCCTATCAGACATAAGTATGGGTGCGAAGCAGAGCAACATAGTGTTTGAGGTATATGACTGGGACACGCAAGGTCGGTGGTTCGATCCCCGGTGTAGCCGCAATAAGATCCGCACAGCCGTTGAGCCCTTGAGCAAGGCCCTTAACCCTGCATTGCTCCAGGGGAGGATTGTCTCCTGCTTAGTCTAATCAACTGTACGTCGCTCTGGATGAGTGTCTGCCCAATGCCATTAATGTAATGAAAGAAGAGAGTCCATTTTAAAGATACGGTGCATTATATGCATGCGCTAATTATTCCCGTTAACGCGCTGGGGCAGGGCAAAGCAGAGGAGCCAGTGACACGGCAGGAGGACCTCAGAGTGACTTTACGACGCACTTTACGACGAACGGCACCGCCTCGCAAGAAAGAGGCTCGCCCCAACAGCTGTGCGGATCTTATGGTGGTCGCGCTGGGGCTTGAACCACCGACCTTCCGGGTCCCGGCCATGCACTGCCGTGCTTCAGACTCCTCCTAGCACACTGGGCGTGGAGTCTGAATGTGACAGATCCCCAGATAGGACCCTGCTGCTGGGCCCTTGGGTAAGAAGCCGAATGGAATTGCTTCAGTCATTACCCAGCTCTACGAATGGATGTAAAAAAACAAATGCACACGGTTGTGTCATTTGCTCTGGATAAGAGCGTCTGCTAAGTGCATGTAAAATAATATTATATAATGTTATTACGGGTTCTACATTATCTGTGTCTGCTCAGAGAAATCAGCCTCTCCATTCACTGATCATGGGTGAGAGAGAGAGGGAGCAGCTCAGACCTGCTGTATAAACCCTCGGAAGAAAGGGTTCTCTCTGTCTCCACAGAGGAACCATATCTCGCTCAAGTGTTCTTCACCAGGCAAAATGGTTCAATCTGGCAAGTTCATACTGTAGAATTCAATTCAATTTTACTTGTATGGAGGGTAGCTTTTTACAAAATACCTTTGTTCCCCACAGAGACGCTTTACAGAAGGGGAAACGCCAGGTCAGAACCCCCATATAGCACAAGAGGTACAAAAACTCCCGAGTGGGAAGAAAAAAAACCCAGGACATCCACCATAGAGGGCTCCATAAAGAGCTATAAAGGGTATGGAGACAGGCCAAAGTGCCTTTTTCACTGAGAGAGCATGCCAGAATGGAGCTGGCTCGGTCTGTGGCACGTCTCTTCAGTCTGTGGACCGGTGCCGTTGTTATTCCTGTAATTCTTTCATGTAAATCCCATTAATGTCACTTCACTCCACTCCGTTTCACTTCAGAGCCCAGCTTCAAACCAGAAGGAAGCAATGCTTTTCATACCGGAGAGAAATGTCTAAAATCCCACCTGGCAGATCACATTTAAGTCATTCTGCAGATCTGACACAGCTTACATTCTTTCGGTCCACTTTTATAGATTTATTTTTTTTCCAAGCAAGGCATCAACATGGATTTATATACATTTAAACACGTAACCTAATTTATGCATCATGAGCAGACAACTTATAAGCATGCATCATCACAAATGTTTCAGAATGTGTATGAATGACTAATAAAGATGTATATTTTCAGTTACAACCGTGGGGGGCTGGAAGTTCGATCGTGTGTCATTTTTCTTCAAGAAATGACTCCACAAACCTCCAAATAAAGATGTGAAAACTGGACATTTCAGTCAGAATGCAGGCATCTGGCCACCCTTTGGACATTCCCAAGTTGTTCCGCAAACCGTTTCGGAAAAACAAGTAAACAGATGACCAGAGCAGTCTAAGAGGAACTGGGCTTGCGGCTCGGAGGTGAGTCTGGTTCTCAGGCTGAGCCCGGCTATCGTAGCTTTGGCTCGACTGGTGGGATGAACTGCCTTGCCAGATATACAGCTGCACAGTATAACTCTGTAGAACTGAGCAGGACTTCTCATGTCATATTGTTCTGGATAAGAGCATCTGCTCAATGTCTAAATATAAATGTGCCAAATGCTATCCGCTCTCTTGCCACCTGTCTGTTCTCTTGTTCTCTTTATAATGGCATCATCTCTCTCTCTCAATCTCCTTTGTTGCTCTCTCCCTCTCTCCTTCTCCCTCTCCCCTCTGTAACTCCTCTCTTTTTGTGCTTCTCACCAGAGTATTTGGACAGGGACTGTGGGATCCAAACTCCCTGGCTTGTGGCGCAGTGTTTCCTGACTCAGTTAAGGTATCGCACTGGAGGACTCAGGGGTAATTAGTGTGGAAACCAGCTTTAATAACACAGTGAACACCACAGGCATCTGCACACAGATTAGTAATGAACACACCAGTGAGGGGAGAAAACGCATGTCTCCACACACGCACACACACACATGCACACATTCACATGCGCACACAAGTGCGCGCACACATTCAAACGCACATGTAAGCACACACATGTGCATGCCTGACATACACAGACACATAGGCACACACACACACACACACACACACACACACATGCACACACAAATACACAGACACATATGCATGCGCTCACTCACACACACAAACGCATATGCAGACACACACGGAGAAGCATACTCCCAAATAAATAAATCTGTCACACAGAAACTGTCATGAACCACATACATATAAGGTTTGGCCAGTGCAGTATAATTGTTAGAGAACCGGATCCCAGGTGGGGTCCTGTCAATGTATTTGGCAAGGAGTTATATAATAAATAATAATAAATAAAAGGTTTTTTTTGACATAATATCAATTATACAGCTGTGGGAATCAGGCTGAATAAGAGCGGACCCTAAATTCCCAACTGTAAATATACCCCTGGCATGCGGACACCCATAATCGAGTGATTCCATGCCTGCAGCCAACACTGGGGGGCAGCAGTGAGCTTGCAGCTTCGTTTTCCCAGCCCGCTGGAATGCAGAACGAGCTTCACTCAGCTCCACCGATACACAGCTGAGTGGGTCTCTCAAACCCTTGAAAACCTCTCTTCCTGTCCACAGAGAATACATTTATGCGTCTATTTTTAGGCGAGTGTCTGTGTTTATTTCTCTGCTATCCTTCTGGAAATGCTGCTTCTTTGATGGTGGACAGGCAGATCATTGAGCAGGTGGAAGAGTATAAGTGCCTAGGTACTATAATTGACCGCAAGCTCACCTTCAAAAGTGACATTGGAAGGATTTGTTCCCGAGTGACAGCATCTGTTTTTCTTAACTGAGGCTTTTTCCACTTTGAAATGTATGTACTTATCCTTGTCGGATGGCCACCACCACGCAAGCAGTTCCCTTATGGGAAAAATAAAGTTCTTTGAATTTGAGAACATTTTCTTGGTCAGAGAAAGGCCGGAGCTCTAGGGAAAGGCTTGCTTTAGCAGTGAGGTGAAACCGGTCAGTTCCATTACATTGCATTACATTAATGGCATTTGGTAGACGCGAGTGACGTACAGTTGATTAGACTAAGCAGGAGACAATCCTCCCCTGGAGCAATGCAGGGTTAAGGGCCCAACGGCTGTGCGGATCTTATTGTGGCTACACCCGCTGTCCGTGTCCCTGTCATGTGCCTTAACCACAACGCTACAGGCCGCCCTACAGTTCAGCCTAATCCCTGAAAGAAACTGCTTATTTCTCTGCCGTTCCAAATCGTCTTATGAAACCCTGTACCATAAAATACTTTAGTATTTCCTTATTAGCATGTATTTATTTACCCAGAGAGTGGTCACTGTGTGGAATAGCTTGCCAGGACATTTGGGGCAGAAACATTTGGGGTATTCTAGATCAGGCTTGATACGGTGCTAGACACTATTTACCTGTTAGGGGAACTAAGTCGTACAGTGCTTCTTCTACATAAAGCAAATATAGTCAATTTTCTGCATGATATTTTTGGAGCTGAGAAAACGCGTGCTTGTGCTTTATACACTTGGGTAAATAATAAAATAACATTTCTCTAGCTGAACACCACCGGGGTGCAGAGATGCAGAGCAGCATTGATGCGAGTGGGATGTGATTAGTGTTGAGAGCTGCAGGTTCAAATCCCCTCTGCTTTGGCACCCAAACAGTACGGTGCTTAAAGGGGGGCTCGCTTTAGGAAATAACCGTTCATTACGTAAACCGATAATGTTGTTGTGTAAATCTCAAAGGATAGCGAAAAAAAAAAAAAAAAAAAAAAGACTTTTAAAAAAAAATTTCTGCGCAATCCATTTTCACAGCTGCGTGTGGGCCAGCAGTCCTCCGGTCTGAAACCTGCCTTCCCCCACCCAGCGTGGGGCGGCCCTTTCCTGGAGGGGAAATGTGTGTGTCGGCTTTTGTTTCCACCAATTACCCCCCGGCTCAAATTGCTATTGTTCACTCCATGGCCGGTTCACTTTCGGATGACATCGCAGTAAAAATCTTTCATACAGAGTACACACGAATAATCTGCTGTGATTCTGTAGTTTATCAATATATTTAACTGAAATGTCAACACATGCACACACATGTACACACACACACACACACATTGTATTCTGTTTATGCTTACTCTATGTCTGGTCAGATGTATTTGTGCTTTGGCCATATGTATCAATGTATGTCATGCCAGTGAATCTAATTTACATTTAAATTTGATTGGGGCAAATTAAATAATTGACCTCAGAGATTTGAGTGGACACTGCACTCCACTCCTGCATCCCAGTTGAAACGGGGGGATTTGGAAAAGCGCCGGCACTAAAGACAGACGACAAGAAAGGAGGAAAAACGAGACAGATGAAAGGATCTGTGAGTTCGCTCTGGGGAACAGCCGGAGCATCTGACGGAGAGAGGGATGGATGGAGGGATGGAGGATGGAGAGGAGGGTAAAATCACCAAATCATTACGGAGGTCCTCTTTGCTCTTGGGCTCTCTGAGTGCTGTTTGTGCTGCGACCGCTTTCTAACAGTCAGTGCTCTCCCTCTCTCATGCTCCCTCTGTTCTGTTACTCCTCTCTTTTTGTGTTTGGACACAGGGACTGTTGCACCCAGAGTCCCTGACTCCTGCTTTCTGACAGTCAGATCCCTGTACGTCAGGGGTGTCAAACTTGCAGTGCTGGAGGACCGCAGTGTCTGCTGGCGTTTGTGGTTTCCTTTCAATCAGCAGCCAATTAAAGCCTTGAGAACAAGGTGCGTTGACTCTTTAGCCAATGAAAGACTTTGAAATTCATCTCTCATGCTGATGCACTCCAACAACCAGCAGACACTCTGGCCCCCCAGGACTAATGTTTGACATTGCTGTAATGGATGAATACTGGGCAGGGTAAATTCTGGGTAAATCTCTCCATTGGAAGCAGAGAACGCAGTGCAGTTCTGTGTATTTCTCCACCCCCATCATAATGGGTGCTCCAGTCTCGTCTCTTCAAATGAACTTGGAGTAATGAAATGACTTGTAACCTGAGGGGATCTCTACTGGGTTGAGAGAGAGTGAGGGGGAGTAAGACAAGGAGAGAGAGATAAATAGGTAGAGAGGGAGGTTGAGAGAGAGTGAGGGGGTGTAAGAGAAGGAAGGAGAGAGAGCGTGAGAGTGTGAGCAAGTGGAACACGCTAGAACCCGTGGCCTGCTTCTCACAGTACTCAATATGAATTCTATCATTAGCGGCTCAATAAGAAAACTTTTTTGCATATTACGAAATCGCCTCGTGCGTCACCAAGGCAACAACTTGACTGTTAAAAAAAAAAGAGAGCAAGAGTGAATTCTGCTCCCTGTTCTTCACCTGTGGGAAGAGCAGGTAGAACCTACGGCCAGGTGCCACTCTGTATACACCTGCGTGCACAAGGGCACGCCACGTGTGCGTGTGTGTGGGTGTGTGGGAGCGGGCTCCTCTCTCTGCGCGTGTGTGTGCGTGTGTGTGTGTGTGCGCAGCGAGACTAGCCAAGGGGATGCAGTTGCCGTGACAACCGGGCTGCCTATTCCAGAGCTGATCTTTGGCAGTTGATTGGAGGAGAGAGGGGCCAGGTGGGTGGGAGAAGAGGAGCTGTCTCCACCCCCTCCTCCAGCTCCTCTCCTCGCTGTTCGCGCTGGAGATCGGGAAGAGCGATCGAGACGCCGATCGAGAGTCTGGTCCCTCACAAGCTCTGTCCACAGCTCTGGAAGAAACCCCCCCCCCAAAAAAAAACCCAAAACCCCCCAAAACCCCGCGACCGGAACAAGGAAGAACCTGCACCAACCCTCACGCCAAGATCCACCTCTCACCCCTCAGCATGGCTACTATCACCTGCACACGCTTCACCGACGAATACCAGCTATTCGAAGAACTGGGCAAGTAAGTTCGGTCCAACGGTTTGAGATGAAAAACTCGAGTGAGACACTGCCTCCAGGTGTGGAAAGTGGTGAGAGATTATGCCATCGGATTGCCAGTCCCCTGTAACATGAGGGGTGGTGGAAATCATTGTGTACTCCGTGGCTGCAAAGTTGCCAGGACTATTCGATAGTGTTGGTTTGCGAATAGAGACGTGCTCTCAGGCCATTGTGAGGAACGAGGCTCTTCTGGGTTAGAGACTCGGAGGAAACTTTTTCGATGTGACAAAAGATGAAGGGATGAGACACGAGGAAGGGGAGACGATAAGCAAAGAAAGAGAGAAGGAGAGAGAGAAAGAGAGAGTGAAGGAAGACCGCACATAGATTAGTGGGAAAGGCGTGGTGCTTGATGGACTAACCTGCGGAACCTCAATGTTTTTCTAAAACCAGGTACTGACAGCAATATTACATAACACACACAAAATACTGTGACTATCAGTCCAAGGCAGATGCTGAAAATGTGAATTTGCAGGTTGGGATTTGCATTAATTAACTACAGATAATTGCGCACGGTTCTGACTCTGAGCAGAACACAGGCGGGTACAGGGAAGTGGGCTGTCTGTGGGAAATCGACTCGATGAGGTGAATTCAGCCGGGCTGTTGGTTGGGTTGAGTTGAGGAGAAATGTTTTAGTGTATCTAATGCTGCTATGGCTGCAATTACAGACATGCCACGCTGTGTGGCTGTTTTTTGGTGTGTGTGAGTTTGTGTGTTTATCTGAATTTTGTATGTCTGTCAGTAGAGTATGCTTGTATGTGGTGTAGCAATGTTTATGCGGTGTGTGCATGTGTGTGTGTGCATGAGTGTCTGTGTGCATGTGTGTGTGTAGGATTATCTATGTGTATGTCCATGTGTATGAGAGCGTGTTTGTGTATGTGTGTCTATGATTTGTCCATATTTATGTGTGCGTGAGTGTCTGTGTGTATGAGTGTGTGTGTACTGTCTGTCTGTGTGTATGTGTGTGCAGTAGTGCTTTTGGGATTGCGTATCACTGAATTGGTTTGTGGACTTCTGACAGTTTTATTGCCTGTTCCTGGGTCAGGCTGGACACACAGTCTGATCTCCCCCGTGTTGACCCGCTGTCTGAGTGCCGTCTGCGCATCTGAGTAAAGTTCATTATCCTCCTCACCATCCCCGCTCCAAGCTCCCCCTCTCCCAGTGTGTGTTACACCAACACACAGACCCCCACCCTCTCCCAGTGTGTGTTACACCAACACACAGACCCCCACCCTCTCCCAGTGTGTGTTATACCAACACACAGACCCCCACCCTCTCCCAGTGTGTGTTATACCAACACACAGACCCCCACCCTCTCCCAGTGTGTGTTATACCAACACACAGACCCCCACCCTCTCCCAGTGTGTGTTACACCAACAAACAGACCCCCACCCTCTCCCAGTGTGTGTTACACCAACACACAGACCCTCTCCCAGTGTGTGTTATACCAACACACAGACCCTCTCCCAGTGTGTGTTATACCAACACACAGACCCTCTCCCAGTGTGTGTTATACCAACACACAGACCCTCTCCCAGTGTGTGTTACACCAACACACAGACCCCCACCCTCTCCCAGTGTGTGTTATACCAACACACAGACCCTCTCCCAGTGTGTGTTATACCAACACACAGACCCTCTCCCAGTGTGTGTTACACCAACACACAGACCCCCACCCTCTCCCAGTGTGTGTTATACCAACACACAGACCCCCACCCTCCCCCAGTGTGTGTTACACCAACACACAGACCCTCTCCCAGTGTGTGTCATACCAACACACAGACCCTCTCCCAGTGTGTGGTATACCAACACACAGACCCCCACCCTCTCCCAGTGTGTGTTATACCAACACACAGACCCTCTCCCAGTGTGTGTTATACCAACACACAGACCCCCACCCTCTCCCAGTGTGTGTTATACCAACACACAGACCCCCACCCTCTCCCAGTGTGTGTTATACCAACACACAGACCCCCACCCTCTCCCAGTGTGTGTTATACCAACACACAGACCCCCACCCTCTCCCAGTGTGTGTTACACCAACAAACAGACCCCCACCCTCTCCCAGTGTGTGTTATACCAACACACAGACCCTCTCCCAGTGTGTGTTACACCAACACACAGACCCTCTCCCAGTGTGTGTTATACCAACACACAGACCCTCTCCCAGTGTGTGTTATACCAACACACAGACCCTCTCCCAGTGTGTGTTACACCAACACACAGACCCCCACCCTCTCCCAGTGTGTGTTATACCAACACACAGACCCTCTCCCAGTGTGTGTTATACCAACACACAGAACCTCTCCCAGTGTGTGTTATACCAACACACAGACCCCCACCCTCCCCCTCCCCCAGTGTGTGTTACACCAACACACAGAGCCTCTCCCAGTGTGTGTCATACCAACACACAGAGCCTCCCCCAGTGTGTGTTATACCAACACACAGACCCTTGGCGGCTGCCTGCCTCTCCTCCAGCCCAGCACCCACTCTCCACCGCTGCCCACGCTGGGCAGTCAGTGTCTCTTACATAATCCCATTTGGGGGCGGCAATCCAATACTCTCAAATCAAAACATTTCATAATCCTGCGTCTCCCACCCGCTCCCTACCGCATTCGAGGTCCACAAGGGTGGCAGCGCAAACCGTTCCTTTCATCCTTTTTCAGTCCTTACAGAGGAGAGAGAGAGAGAGAGAGAATGAGAAATAGAGAGAGAATGAGAGAGGGAGAGGGGAGGGGGTGAGAGAGAGAGAGACAGCTCTGATTTTCCCTTGTAAAACATGACATTACACTGAATAACGACAGAACGGAACAAATTATTTATTTGTCAATTCGGCAAAGTAAATTGCTGTCAGTTTCAGTGAAGTCAATTTCTTAAAACATTTGAAATGGAAAGAGACTGAGAGACCACACTGTGACAGGGATAATTTTCTATTTTCTCTGATTCATGGCATACAGATGTGTGCCAAACACACATCTGTGAAGAAATCTCACCCTACACCCTAATTCACCCTGGATATGAATATGAACATGATGCAATGTCATCTGACGGCGGTATACACGCACTTTATTAGGAACACCTGTACACCTACTTATTCATGCGACTATCTAATCAGCCAATCGTGTGGCAGCAGTGCATACAATCATGCAAATACAGGTCGAAGGCTTCAGTTAATGTTCACATCAGCCGTGATTGGCTGCCATGCAAGGCACCAACCGGCTTGACAGGAGCATTTAGGGGTTTAGTTGTCTTGCTCAGGGACACTTCGACACACCCAGGGCGGGATTGAACCGGCAACCCTCCGACTGCCAAACGACTGCTCTTACCACCTGAGCCAATGTGGCCCCATGGTGACTGCAGTATAGGGTATGTTGGGATTGTGGTATAGGTTATATGAGGATGGGAGTATAAGGTATATGTGAATTGTGGTATAGGATATATTTTTGGAGACGGTAGTATAGATTATTATATGGTGTGTTGGTGGTATATATCAAAAGTATGCAACAAGACTGTATTCTTGAGTTGCTGGGAAAGTGGATACAATAACTAAAGCTGCACACTCTGCTTGTATAAAGACGACACACACAGTCTAAGTGGTCATTTGGATTTATTCCAGCATATCGTACACTGTTTAGGTGTGATTCTGCAATTTTTTTTGTGTGGAAAATTTAGTGAAATAACAATTTACATGACACAGCCTCATCATGAAACCCCAGCTGCTAATCCATTATTAACATTCATTCCTTTGTTAGTTATGCAAATAGAAACATCGTAACTGCAGATACACTTCAAGGAGTCATTTAAGGATTATTACAACTGCACATTCATAACCACTGATCAAAGACACCTTGTCCTCCGCCCGATGATCACGCACACACGCACGCACGCACGCACACACACACACGCACACACACACACATATACACGCACACACACACACACATACACGCACCCACACATACACACATACAAACGCACACACGCACACACACACACACACACACACACACATACACACACTCACACACGCACTCACACACACACACACACACACACATACACACACACACACACACGCACACACACACACACACATACACACATACACACGCACACACGCACACACACACACACACACGCACTCACACACACACACACACACACATACACACGCACTCACACACGCACACACGCACACTCACACGCACACATCGTCTGCTGATCAGCTTGACCAAGCTGGATTTCAATCATGGGGTGAAATGAGCTGACATTTTACAAAATCTCTAGCTGGGTATGAGCTGGTCAACCAGCATGGCCAAGCTGGTCATAAAGCTGGTCTCGCTGGGTATGAGCTGGCCAACCATATAAACCATGTCAAGCTGGAAGTTTGAGTCTGAACTGGTCAACCAGCTACCAGCTGTTTCAAAACTAAGCTGGAGCTGTTTTTTCAGCAGGCACTGCCACCAGATCTTGTGGATACAGTTTAAAAATATATATCTATATCATATCACTACAAAGAGTAAAGCAAAGTCCCTGAAAATGATGCAGAAGATCTCTTGGAGCTGTGAAAATGTCCTTAACGATGACACCAGGTCAGGCTGGACTTAACTGAATTCTGGGGAATTATCTTTCCTTATCTCTCCCCTGGTCCTTCTGGGTCAGTCTGTTCAACAGCCTGCCTATATATTGCTAGAGAGAGAGGGAGAGTGAGAGGGAGAGAGAGAGAGAGGGAGAGAGAGAGAGGGAGAGAGAGAGTGAGTGGGAGAGAGAGAGAACTGATTTTCCCTTGTAAGACAAAACATTACACAGAACAAAGGAACCAATTATTCCAGGAACAAATTATTTATTTGCCCATTCCGTGAAGTCAACCGCCGTCAGTTTCAGCGAAGTCAATTCCTTGAAACATCTGAAAGCGTATTTAATAAAGCATCGCTCCGACAAATGGACTTTGTCTGGCTGCGTTACATCCGCAGCGTAATTAAAGAATACATAAAAAATCGCTAATATTATCTGCGCTCCGTATAATTCCCATCTGTAGCCCATTTACTGTGATCGGCCACGGCGCCAGGCAGCAGTGTTAATCCCACAGCTGTCAGGGGCTGTGGCGGACCGGCACTTTGCACTTTATTCGCCGTCTCCTCCTCCCACTGCTCGCCTGCAGGCAGGCAGACCAACGCCGGCAATGCCAACGGACCAGACTGGCCCGGTAAAAAACAAAGCTCCCCCACTTCCTAAGCCTCCCCTGTCCTTACGCAATCCCTACCTGCTCTACCACTGCTCTACGCCCTACTCTACTCCTAAATACATTACCCCCACCCCCTACTCTACCCCTTAATACATTACCCCTACCCCCTACTCTACCCCAAAATACATTACCCCTACCCCCTACTCTAGCCCTAAATACATTACCCCTACCCCCTACTCTACCCCTAAATACATTACCCCTACCCCCTACTCTACCCCGAAATACATTACCCCTTCCCCCTACTCTACCCCTAAATACATTACCCCTACCCCCTACTCTACCCCGAAATACATTACCCCTACCCCATACTCTACCCCCCATACTCTACCCCTACCCCCTACTCTACCCCTAAATACATTACCCCTACCCCCTACTCTACCCCGAAATACATTACCCCTACCCCCTACTCTACCCCTAAATACATTACCCCTACCCCCTACTCTACCCCTAAATACATTACCCCTACCCCCTACTCTACCCCTAAATACATTCCACTACCCCCTACTCTACCCCTAAATACATTACCCCTACCCCCTACTCTACCCCTAAATACATTACCCCTACCCCCTACTCTACCCCTAAATACATTCCACTACCCCCTACTCTACCCCTAAATACATTACCCCTACCCCCTACTCTACCCCTACACTACCCTATACTCTATCCCCCATACTCTACCCCTACACTACCCCATACTCTACCCCTACACTACCCTATACTCTGCCCCCTATACTCTACCCTTACACTACCCCATACTCTACCCCTACACTACCCTATACTCTACTCTTACACTACCCTATACTCTACCCCTACACTACCCTATACTCTACCCCCTATACTCTACCCTTACACTACCCCATACTCTACCCCTACACTACCCTATACTCTGCCCCTCCATACTCTACCCTTACACTACCCCAAACTCTACCCCCTGACCAGCTCCAGGACCCAGGCTGAGGAACCAGAGCTGGAATTACCTTTCAGATGGCTTCATGAGAATGAGCACGGCCCTGCGTGCAACCCATGCATAAAATAGGCATATTCATAACCTTCTGCTGCCTGGTGCTGCCCTAATGTGCAGTGCTTGTGCTGTATTACCAGGAGCGTACAGTAAGCAAATGCAAAAAAAAAAAAAAGAGTCTCCTGGCTGCTGCTCCTGTTTTAAGGAAAGTGCAGGGTAATGTTGGGGGAAAAAGTGAAAAACTGAAAGGCATGTTTGTCATCCATTTCTTGGGCTCGGTTTCTTCTCTGGCCTGGGGTGTTCTGACTCACGCTCACTCCTGTTAACACATCCCTGCTGAAAAAAAACAACAACTCCAGCTAGGTTTTAAAGCAGTTGGTTGCTGGTTCACCAGTTCAGACCAGCTCCCAGTTTGACATGGTTTAGCTGGTTGACCAGTTCAGACCAGCTCCCAGCTTGACATGGTTTAGCTGGTTGACCAGTTCAGACCAGCTCCAAGCTTGACATGGTTTAGCTGGTTGACCAGTTCAGACCAGCTCCCAGCTCGACATGGTTTAGCTGGTTGACCATTTCAGACCAGCACCCAGCTTGACATGGTTTAGCTGGTTGACCAGTTCAGACCAGCAACCAGCTCGACATGGTTTAGCTGGTTGACCAGTTCAGACCAGCTCCCAGCTCAACATGATTTAGCTGGTTGACCAGTTCAGACCAGCTCCCAGCTCGACATGATTTAGCTGGTTGACCAGTTCAGACCAGCCCCCAGATGTGACATAGTTTGACCAGCTCCTCATGCTATGTTTTGAAACAGACAAGCTACCAGCACGTGCTTGACCAGCGTGAAAATTGAGCATATCTGGATTTTACAGGAGAGATATGCATGCACACACACACAACAATACAAACACACATACGCACACAAACACTCACAAACTCCAGACTCTGTTGACAGAACTGTTACCCTCAAGGCTCCTAGATTAATCCGCTATCTCTGGTTGGCTTCAAATGACTAATTTATGTACCATTTACCATAGAATCTTTACCTCCTATGGTGAATACAGCATTTTCTTGATTGCCCACAGATGCAGATGCGCCCTTATCATTCATAATAATACTTGTCTCCAGGCTATGTGAAGTGCTACGTTGTTATCTTGAATTATGGAGGAAGGCTTTGCATTCAGTCTTTGTGAAAGCCCTGAGAACATGCCCAACTCTATTATGAAACATTAATAACAAGTTAATGGTGCACAATGTTACTTTTTCACAAAAGTAAGATCGCACCCTCAGACTCAGTGTGGGCTCAAGTATTAGGCTATTATTCAGCGAGGTATTAGATTTGCCACTGAGCAGCAGGGAACAAAGCAGGAGCAAAAGATGGCTGACTCAATACGATGTGTTTGGCTTGCATTACCTCGCTCCATATTATTCCTGTGCATCGCTGACTACTGGTTGCGTTCAGTGATGGTGTAGTTTCTCTCTCAATTTTTTTAGTTTTTGGTAGCGTGCTAGATCATCCTGCAGAAAATTCCGTCTCATACCAGCATTATCAGGTCAAGCACTTATAGCTGTTCACCAGCTGACCAGCCTATATAGCCTAACTAGTTCACCAGTTGACCATCACATTACTCTCCCAGTTTTTACCTACTTTGTCAACCTAGAGACCAGCTTTGACCAGCCACAGACAGGCTGTGACCAGCTAGAAGTGTTGAAAACACAACTTAAACCGTATTAAAATCCTAGCCGGTTTTAGCTGGAATTTCCAGCAGAGAAATGGGCTTGCAGCTATAAGACTCTAGACTCCTTTGCCCAGTAGGACACGGCTATTGTTCCCTTCAGCAATGAACTTAACTTGAACTGCTTCAGGAAAACATTGAGCAGTATAAAATGGGTTGTGCATACAACAAATATAATATGTTTAAGATAAGCGTGGCTGCAAAATTCCATTAAATGTAAATGCAACCCAGTTGCTAATGGAAGCTGTGGATTTCCACAACCTTCTGATCTGATTTATTTGCTTTTTTTGTGAGTACACCAGCATCAGCAATGCGGAGGATATTAGCACTTAAAAATAAAGACGGGGGAAAAAACAGTCGAAGTTAAACTGAAGTGGCCTGGCGCCAGCTCTTCAGTGGATATATGGCTCATTCCAATCACTTATTTTTCTCCACTTTTTTCCTTTCCTAGCTGCTGACCCGAAATTGAGCTCCGACATCTTTAAGGACACACCAATTTTCCCCCTAAATTTTCATTTGAGGAGATAGAAGTAGAAGTTAGGAACTCCCAATCTTTCTGCCGAGCAAGAAACCATCCTTTGCAGAAGTTTTTTTTTCGGAAAAGCCTGACGTACAGACAATCGACCTGTGGGTCCACCTCTTCCCATCTGCCACGTATGTAACTGACGCGGCTTTGAACTGACGTTCGAAGGAGCAAGGACATTCCATTTGCCTAATTCTTTTCCTGTCCTCTCCCGATGGGTGGAGCTATAGGGGCAAGAAAAGCAGAAAAGAAAAGGAAAAAGAGGAGAAAAATAAGGGATTGGATTGAAGCCCAATGGTTCGACTGTTACATACACCTCACATCTCACTTCCTTGTTTCCCAGGGGAGCCTTTTCAGTGGTGCGCAGGTGTATGAAGGTCCTGTCAGGACAGGAGTATGCTGCCAAGATCATCAACACCAAGAAGCTGTCTGCCAGAGGTAGGTGGTCCACGCCTCTAGTCTCTGCCAAACACTGTTTGTTCCATGTCTGTTTGTAACCAGGGGTTGAAAGAACAGCTAGCCATGGAGGTTTTGGGTAGCCCTAAAACCAGAATATTGCTGTGGCCCTAAAATGCTCCATTATAAATCACATCCGCTACTTCAAACTTGACTTCTGTGGTCCAGGACTGCATAGAGCATTTATGCGACGGTTTTCCAATCATAAGAAAATTGGTCAGGGTGGGTATAGGTTTTTGTTCTTGCCCAGTACTACTGATTGTACTTTTCAAGGTCTTGGGATGCTTTGGGTCCTGCTCTGAGCTGCCGACCACAATGCTCCTGCTTCCAAGTTGTGTTGTTTGGACATGAGACAAATACACCACATTACATTATTATTACATTACATCCTATCTTCCTATCTCTGTATAGAACAGGGGTGTCCCATCTTTATCCAAAAAAGGGCTGGTGTGGGTGCAGATTTTTGTTCTAGTCCAGTACTAGCACAACTACCAGCTCAGACAAGCTACCAACACTAGCTGGTCGACTGGCTCATACCCAGCTAGACCAGCTTATGACCAGCCTGACCAGCTCAATTTTCAAGCTGATCATGCTGGCATAGTCCCATTTTAAAGCAGGGTACCATAAGGTTTCCCTCGATACACTCGCTGTGTGAGGCAATAGCTGTGCAACAGACCATAAGAGAGCTAGTGTCGCCCAGGGAATAGTTTTGACCACCCACATGGGGATCCAGTCGCCTGACGGGGAGGTACTGTAGGGGGTGCTTAATTATCAGTTGTCCAAGGAGCTTTGTTCAACTGAAACCCAGCCTGACAAGATGAAGCCCGCTCTGTTTCCCACAGCGGTGCCAGTCCCGGACATAGTTGGCCTGTAAATTTCCGTTTGCCATTCCGATTGGGTAACATCATTTGGAGGCTGCATGACAGGGACGAGGTCCCAGATCAAATGAAACGAGTCTGATCTGTTCTCTTCTCCGTGCCCGAATCAGCATTCGCAGGTGCAACCCTCCCCCCCCCCCCCCGAACTGTTCTCTGTAGTGATAATGAGCGGCTAAGTGCTCTCGTGTGTCCTTTTCAAGGAATTTTGAGTCTTAACGCTCTTTATCTTGCTGGACAGAAAATGCCGTCCACTTATACCATCCTCCTCCCGTGGCTGAGTCGGGGAACGGAACGGCCTTCAGTTAGATTTTTAAAGTGACTGTAAAGCAACTGGAAAATGTTTAAATAATCATAAATTATCACAAATTAAGGTGGCATGGATGGTGCAGTGGGTAGCACTGCCGTCTCACAACCAGGAGGTCCTGGGTTCGAATCCCGGTCTGCCCGGGGCTTCTCTGTGTGGAGTCCCGGGGCTTCTCTGTGTGGAGTCCCGGGGCTTCTCTGTGTGGAGTTTACGTGTTCGTGTGGGTTTCCTCCGGGTACTCCAGTTTCCTCCCACAGTCCAAAGACATGCAGGTTAGGCTGATTGGTGAGTCTAAATTGCCCGTGGGTATGAGTGTGTGAGTGAATGGTGTGTGTGCCCTGCGATGGACTGGCGACCTGTCCAGGGTGTATTCCTGCCTTTCACCCAATGTATGCTGGGATAGGCTCCAGCCCCCCTGTGACCGAAGTGGGTTAAGATACTAGATGGATCACAAATTATGGGTGGAACCACTGCGCAACCACCAAATATCTATTATTTTTTTATTTAATTTTTATTTATTTTATTAGCTCATAAGAAAAAAGCAAATACAAAACAGATCACTGAAAGAGGACTGAAAACATACAGTACATGGAAAGGTAAAATACAAATATTAAGACAGAAATGTGCAGGGGGAACCAAAAAAAACCCATAGGGGCTTGTCGGGTGGCCCTCCTAATGACAAACATTCAACATAAAGACAATAAATGAAGTAATAAATACAAACAAATTCAGAAAACAGCTGAAAAAAAAATATATAAATAATTACTAAAGTGAATGAAGGTGTGCAGAGATTAAATTAATTTAAGTATTGTGGAAGCGGGTGGTTATGAAGCTGCATTGCTCAATCAAACCGATAAAAAAATGTCTGATTTGTTTCTTGAATTAGTTTATACTGGTGCAGTTTCTAATGTGGACTGGTAAGGTGTTCCAATAATGAAGTCATTCAAAGTGATTACATTAATTACAATTAATTTGGGTGACGCTTTTATTCAAAGCAAGTTGATTTAGACTAAGCGGGAGACAGTCCCCCCTGGAGCAATGCAGGGTTAAGGACCTTGCTCAAGAGCCCAATGGCTGTGCGGATCTTATAGTGGCTACACTGGGAATTGGACCACCGGGTCCCAGTCACGTGCCTTAACCACTGAAGTGATAACTATAACTATATAGTTATATAACTATAACTATAACAACACACATTTCAAGTCAGATATCAATTCTCTATATCAGGATTATATGGATGTGGTCTGCACTGCCTCCCCACCCCACCTCCCAACATGCATCTTTATTTAAAAAAAATCTCTCTATACAAATCTCATTAAACTATGAGACAAGATATGTAATTAGACAAAAACATCTATTGGCCATTAGGTCATGATGTCATCAAGGTACCTGGCCCAAGAGATCAGAGTCTGGTGATAAATTGAATTCCCGCCTAGGTAATATAAGATGATATTGCAATGCATTTGATTTCTCTAATAATATACCTTTTATTGAACCCCGGTAATTTGGCCTCTGCATTTGACCCATCCTGGTTATTAGGAGCAGTGGGCAGCCACAGTGCAGCGCCCGGGGAGCAGTGTGGGGTTAAGGGCCTTGCTCAAGGGCCCAACGGCTGTGCGGATCGTTTTTATTGTGGCTAGACTGGGATTCAAACCACCAACGTTGTGGCTCCCAGTCATGTACCTTAACCACTACACTACAAGCCGCCCCCATATTAGCTTGTTCTTAATACGTACCATAATAACGCCATTCAATCTAGTTTGAAGCCAAAATAATAATGCATCCGCATCAGCCATCCTTACATAACAGAAGTGCTGCCAGTTTTCTCAGAGAAGAAAGAACTAGCAATGCAGAGGGAAGAATTCCTTCTGTCTGCATTGTATAATGTGTTTAGTAAGCACTTTGCCTTTGTATAGTCTTTTTTTAATACCGCCTTTGAGTCAAACAGAGAGGTATCTTCGTATGATTGATATCCAGTTCATGATTGATAGTTCTGAGTCACATGCCGCCGATTTCCGAACATCATGGTCTTGGATATGCTTCAATATCAAATTTCAAAGAATTTAACTTACTCATGGAAATATACCAAGCTGTCTGACATATCTATCTGATAAATAAAATAATAGACATTTCTATAGACATTTCTGTTGTTTGCTCAGGCTCTACATTAGAAAACTATACAAACTATGAAAAAGGATGTCTGAAATTTGGACTTCAGCAAATAAGTTATTTTGCCAAGAACAACAAGCAAGCCTGAAAACATGATAAAAAAAATTAAAAAAAAAAGGTCCTTCTTAAAAAAGATATCTAATTATTTCCCTAATCTTAAGACTCTCTCTTTGCCCACGTCCCAGTGGAGACGGTTGAGAAAAAGGTTTTGGCTCTTTCCTATTCACAGCGACAGTGAAAGCATCGCACATTTAATAAAAACACACGCTCCTGCCAAACTGCGTGACTGCACTGGTGATTATAATCGTCGCAGCGATAAACTTTTAAGCCGCGGGCGCAAGAGCGTCGTGTACGCGCAGTCCCCCTCACATCGCCGAACATCGTAAGTGGGGTCACATAATCCTTGCTTAGAGCGCCGCAATATTCATAACGACTTGCATCCGGCAAAATAATTTTTCCACCCACTGCTTTTTTAGAAAATGTTTCTGCACTTGGCTTCCCAGAACATTTGGTCATTTCTTCTTTATAAACTATCCCAATGAAAAGGAGTGTTAATTTGTGCCTGGCAATGTTTCCGTTTTTTGCGACATGGTAATCACACGATACCCTAACATGTATTAATGATTTTGGTCTGTGTTTACATTACGGCAGTTTTCAGGCGCGTAATTTATTCGTTTGTTTTATTTTTTTTGCTGCCTGTGAAGTGGAGATACAGCTCTGAACTCTCGCTGAGTCTCGTTCACTCTTTTAACTCCTCGTCGGAATTTTATTGTCGTGAATTCCGGGTAGCGAAACGAGGACTCATCTAAAACCTTGTTAAAACAAACAAGCGAGTCCTTCACGAGTTTCGCAAGATGAACCGGCGCGAGAAGCAATCAGCCCCCAGGCGGTGCCGCGAGCAGTTAGTTTTAGTGCGAGAAACTGCAGCGGAATAACCGCCAAAAACGGGTGGGCGGTTTGCTTTGAAAACCCTGCCGAGGCCGTCGTCGGCTGGGTAATTATGGGACCCTGCTCCTACCGCTGATGTGAAAAGAGATAATTTATCGAACAGGGTAAAACTCCCAAAAAACAGTGCCACCTGTCTTGTTTGGGCTCATGAATTTTTAAAGGGGGCGAGGGGGGGTCTTTATTTTTCCTCCTCTTATGAGCGGACTTTTTTCATTTTGACAAGCCCCCCCCAATGAGATCCTGTCTACAGCCAAGACAGCTGAATCACTGTCTAGTCTGCACAGACGGAAAACACACTTGCTTACCCTTCAACTTGGCTCCACTTACTCTGAACATTTATTATTTGCTTACTGATGCTTCATCTAACACTATAGCCTACTCACCTGCTGCTTTATATATATTTATTTAAAAATGTATCCATTATTTTATCAGGGAAGTCCCATTAAAGCACAATGCTGAAAGCACTTAATCCCCAATGTCCCTCTGGCACCTACTATGGTGCTTAACTTTGTGTTGTAGGCTTTCTACTGACTAGAATTGTGACATGGTTGACTACCCAGCTGTACAATCCAGCTATGCCAGCTTGACCAGTTTGAATATGTAGCTGGTTGAGCTGGTCATGAGCCGGTCTAGCTGGGTATGAGCTGGTCAACCAGCATGGCCAAGCTGGTCATAAAGCTGGTGTAGCTGGGTTTTTTGTAGCTTGTCATCCAGCTACCTGTTGTTTTAAAACATAGCTCGAGCTGTTTTTTTCAGCAGGGTAGACCTTGGCTCTACTCCTTGCCTAAATGTTTATTTATTTATTTATTTATGTTGCATTTTCACGTTTTCTAAAATGTGCCATACTAATAGATTTGATCTGATTTGATGCGGGGGTGCTTCTACTGTGGTGCTATAGTACATAGTATTGAAGATTGTACAGCGCTTTGGATAAAGGCGCTATATAAATAAATGCCAACCAAGAATTGCCCATGTTTATGCTTTAGGGAAAGGGGCCTGGACATCTGGGGAATAATTAAGGAATTTAGACTGGCAATAGCTTTATGAAAATTCTTTCCACAGAAATGATTAAAATACATGTTATCCTTGATGCTCGTAATATTTACTGAATCTTTGAACGAATCAGGAAGCCGCAAGTCTCTACAATGTGTCCATAGCAAGACCCTGCATATTTCTATAATTCATAATGTTTCTGCGTTAGCATTGCGCTAGATTAGCACGTTGAATATGTTAAATATTAGCCTTCAGTGTTGGCGCGATTAGCAGGGCGAGTATGTAAAATGCCCACAGTGTTGGCTTTAGCTCGGAGTTGGCAGAAACGCAGTGCCTTGTTCGCTAGAGCCCACACAGGAAACAATTTGCAATTAAAATTTTGAACAAAGTGACTTCCATACAAAAGTGTATTTTTCACTTAAGCAATCATCACAAGGGTACAAGAGATAAGCAAAGTTACAACAAGAAAAGTGGCACCATCAAGATGCATTCTTCAACACCTCCAAGATGGAAAGGAGGGAGCGAAGAGGGCTAGTGTTTTTCTGAGACAAAAAAGAGAACTATTAAGGTGTCTTATAAAATGGTGGGAGGAACTCTCTCTGTTGCGTTTAGGAATCGAGACCAAACCGGAGTTACATTCGGAGCTTAGGCTACTCCATTTAATTAGCGAACACACGCAACGATAAGTCGGCAAAACATGACATCAAACAAAACATGCAAACATCACACTGCACTGTCGCAGCAGTGCCAGACATAACACTCTCGTCTTCAAGATGGCTGCCTTTGTGAGGAAAGAGAAGCTTGTTCTTGCGTAAAAAACAAAAAAGGCAGTTTGCTCAGTGTTAGCAAACACCAGAATAGAGCTAGGTTTCCTGTGCTAGTTTGTGCTGCAGGGAATAGAGCTGGAGATGATTATGCGATTGGACTGGAGGAGGATTGAGCTCTGTGGCCTCTAGGAGTTCTAGAATAATCCGCAACTGAAAATTCCCACGCAGCATTGCTAGGCACAGAGTTCGTTTGGGAGTCTGTGTTCAGCCACGTTTGGAGAGGGAGTCTGGGATGCAGTCGACGTTTGCGCCTCACAATTGCTCACAATGGAGCACACATATTATTATTTTCTTTATTCAGAGACACAGTTTTACAGAGTTTAGGAATCTGTAAAAAACAACCTCGCTGACCGTGTTTGTGAAGAAAGACTGTATTTACTGGTGTGTACTGGCTAGTCAATGTCTTGAGCCACTAATTAGTAGGTGTGCCAAGTTAGGTTTGAATGTACAGTATAGTAGATCTACAGGAACAGGGTTGGGCAGCCCTGCTCTCACTGATGAATGACGTGTGCTTTGTTAGGGTTGGAGTAAAAATCCACAGGATGGTAGATCTCCAGGAACAAGGTTGGGCAGCCCTGCTCTCGCTGTTGAATGAGGTGAGCTTTATTAGGTTTGGAGTGAAAACCTACAGGAAGGTGGATCTCCAGGAACAGGGTTGGGCAGCCCTGCTCTCGCTGTTGAATGAGGTGTGCTTTCTTCGGGTTGGAGTGAAAACCTACAGGATGGCTGATCTCCAGGAACAGGGTTGGGCAGCCCTGCTCTATCTGTTGAATGAGTTGTGCTTTCTTAGGGTTGGAGGGGAAACCTGCAGGACGGTAGATCTCCAGGAACAGGGTTGGGCAGCCCTGCTCTATCTGTTGAATGAGTTGTGCTTTCTTAGGGTTGGAGGGGAAACCTGCAGGACGGTAGATCTCCAGGAACAGGGCTGAGAAGTCCTGGCATTGATAATTACAAGCAGAAACATGGATGAAATTCTGCACGACTTTCCCCCCCCCCCCCGATGAAGAACGAATTCTCTGAGGAACAAAGTCACAAAAAGGGGTGATTTCATTAATCAAGCCTTTGCCCATATTGTCTTGCTAAATCTTGTCATTGTGTTCAATTAGTTTACTTTTTTTCACTTAAATAATAATAATAAAAGCACTTGAACTGAACTACTTTACATTCTACATTAATGCCTACGTAAATCACAGCATAACACCTATTGTTACCAAACCGGAGAGAATATTTAATCTCAAAATATCAAAACAGTGTCATAATGTTTTCAGTGAACTTTACCAAAATAACTGATCAAAAATTAAATTACGGCACACAGTTTCCTCATAACCTTGAGGTCGTTTTTGACGTTTCACGGTTTATCCGCTGTTGACGCCTTTGTCACATCTCACCAGACTCTTAACCGCGGACGACGGCAGGAGCGTTTCGGCTGCGATAACAAGCTTATCTCGAGTGATGGGGTTAGCAGGAGTGCTCGCAGGAAAAGAAGACAAACACGTTTTCTCACAGGGGAAAGGGGTAAAAAAAAAAAGCTTGTTTTCTCCCAGGAAATAATAATCGTCTGTTTTACCGCGCCGACAGAACCATAGGGGCAGAAAATCATTACGGTCTGTTGAAGGCTGCAGTCCACCTTGGTGCAGTACCGGCACTGGCCGAAGGGGGGAGACAGAGAGCAGTTAGTGCTGGGTTCATGTCCAAAGGACCTGGAGCACAAGAAGAGGAAACACACCGTGAGGCTGATATAACAGCTTTCTGGTTGTGTGTCTTCAGGGAGAGTGGCCAGTTATAAGGCATTATAAACATATGCATTATTTCCTGTTCAGAGGACAGCAGAGTAACCATTTTAAAACATGTAAACAGTTACATCAAGACAACAACACTGATTCAAGCCCCGGTGCAGCCACAATAACATCTGCACAGCTGTTGGGCCCCTAAGCAAGGCCCTTAACCTTGCATTGCTCCAGGGTGAATTGTCACCTGCTTGCTTTGTCTAGTTACCTGGGTCAATGCTATGACTTTTTGGCAGACTGACTGGATATATTTTGTGCACTTTAAATATCTTTCCCTCAAATATTTGGCTTTATAACGGAGGTCCTCTGGGAGAGTCCACTTAAACCTGAGAAATTAGACCAAGTTGTCTGCAAATATAAGCTCATATTCATTTTCTATTTCATTTTATGTCGGTTTTTGCATTTGAAGTTCGTCCTTCCTCAAAGCAAGGCAAATAAATGAGGTTTACTGTAAACAGAACCTAAAAAAAGATCTAATTTGCTCTGCTACTGGGAAAGCTACTTATTTTGCAGAAATGCTTGCGGTGAAAAAAAAAGAAGAAGAAGAAAAACAGGACCAGAGTCAGAGAGATGTTGAGGAGAGATGTGTGATGTATGGATGACGTAGAGACGTTGTGGGTATTCCAGGTGTGAACCCCTGCAAACACAGGGGCTCCAAGGGGGTCATCAGAGCTGCAGCAGTGAAAATATGGAGAGAGAGAGAGAGAGAAAGAGAGAGAGAGAGAGCTATTTCTACATCCATCCATCCATCCATCCATTATCTGAACCCGCTTATCCTGATCAGGGTCGCAGGGGGGCTGGAGCCCAGCATACATTGGGCGAAAGGCAGGAATACACCCTGGACAGATCACCAGTCCATCGCAGGGCACACACACCATTCACTCACACACTCATACCCACGGGCAATTTAGACTCTCCAATCAGCCTAACGTGCATGTCTTTGGACTGTGGGAGGAAACCGGAGTACCCGGAGGAAACCCACGCAAACACGGGGAGAACATGCAAACTCCGCACAGAGAGGCCCTGGCCGACGGGGATTCGAACCCAGGACCTCCTTGCTGTGAGGCGGCAGTGCTACCCACTGCACCATCCGTGCCGCCGCTATTTCTACATGTAGAGTATAATTACCAGGATCTATAGTGCACCAAAACCTCCCCTATTTATTACGAGAACACAACAAATGCACCAGACTTGCCGCAAATTAGGTCATTAGCAGAGGGAGGACTGGTGAGCCTATTTTGGTAGTCCGATATGTCTGTAAACTGCACGTCCACGTGTTCACGTGTTCCCCGGCGATGTTCTTTCGTGTGCTTTGGCGACATAAGCTGTATTCCGTCATGTCAATAAAGCATTTTTAAATTTGAATTAGAATTTCAATTTGAGAGAGAGAGAGAGCGAGAGCGAGAGAGAGAGAGAGAGCGAGAGAAAGAGAGATCAAATGAGGCCTAAGTGTAGGTATCTCACACTCTTGGTCCTCCCCGCCTCCGTTGCAATGACCATAATCATACATGAAAGAACATGGGGGAGAGAGAGAGAGAGATTAGGGAGTGAAGAAGGGACAAACATTAGTCGAGAGAGAGAGAGAGAAACATATACAGAGAGAGAGTGAGAAAGAGAGTGGGAGAAAGATTAGGGGGAAAAGAAAAGAGAAACATTAGTAGAGAGAAAGAGAGAGTGAAGCATATACAGAGAGAGAGGGAGAGATGAGAGAGAGAGGGAGAGAGATGGAGCAGGAGGAAGATTAGGGGGAAAAGAAAAGAGAAACATTAGTAGAGAGAAAGAGAGTGAAGCATATACAGAGAAAGAGAGGGAGAGATGGAGAGAGAGGGAGGGAGGGAGAGAGAGAGAGAGGGAGAGAGATGGAGCGGGAGGAAGATTAGGGCGAAAAGAAAAGAGAAACATTAGTAGAGGGAGTTTAAAAGGTCACCAGCGTCTTGGGAGATTAATGTGATGTAGACCCGGCTGTGTGTGGGAAGCAGAGCAGCAGAATAATCAGCGCCCAGCGAACACAAAGAGTTCACACAGCGTCGCTGCCATGCCGTGGCGACGTTATAACATCGAGAAAACATTGTTTTTGTGTTCTTGTCTGTGTTTTGTGGACCTTGTTTGTTGTATTTTGCTGCCTGCCATGTCACCCCGGTCTTGCTCCAGAAAGAGGTCATTGATCTCACGTGACTACCTGGTAAAAAAATAAAGGTAAAATAAATAACATTATTTATAGGTAGCATTGTGAGGACATTTTACCACACCCCCGCCCCTCAGCCGACATCGCCTCCATATCCCTAACCATTGTGGGTTAGGATTAGGGGTGTGGGCTGAGGGGTGTGTGTGTGTTGTGGGGGGGGGGGGTCGTGAGGGGGTGGTGTGTGTGTGGGGGGGGGGGGTGGGTTGTGAGGGGGGGGGGTTGTGAGGGGGGTGGGGGGGGGGTTGTGAGGGGGCGGTTGGTCATGTGTTCTCTGCTGAGCTATAACCTGCTACTCAGATCACTGAGCTGTGACTGGAGGAGGAAACATTTCTGCCTAGATGATTTCCTCAGATTGAAGGAGGGGGGGGGGCTGAAGCAGATGGCTGGGTGTACACGCATATTTCTGCACTGGAAATAAGAGATTATAAATAATGTAGTGGGGGGGGGGGTCTGTGGGTGAGTGTGTGTGTGGGCACACGTGTGTGTGTGTAGGTTCACATGTTTGTTTGTGTATGTATTCCTGTGCAGTGAAGGATTGTGTGTGTGTGCGTGTGCACGTGCGTATGTGTGTGGGTTTGCGTGTGTATGCTTCTGTGCTGTGTGTGTGTGCAGTGTACTGGTTACAGTGCATGACTGTGACCTGCATGGTCGGTGGTTTGATCCCCGGTGTAGCCACAATATGATCCGCACAGCTGTTGGGCCCTTCAGCAAGGCCCTTAACCCTGCATTGCTCTAGGGGAGCATTGTCTCCTGCTTAGTCTAATCAACTGTACGTTCTTTTGGATAAAAGTGTCAGGCAAAACAACCTGTGTGTTTATGTGTGTAGTGAAAGGAAAGGGAATCATGTTGCAGTCTGTAGTAAGGAAGAAAGGCACAGATCGCACTGCTGACATTTCATGCATCATCTTGAGGTGTAGAATCTAGAATTTCATGTTCAAAATAAACAAGACAAGTTCTTCAGCCCAACAGGAAGTTTGCAGACTGCACTCTGAGCATTGTCATCCCTTCCTGTGTCTCTCAGTCCAGGAAACGTTCTGAAACATTCTTAATCTTAAATCTCAAATCAGAACTGTAAAAATGAAAAAAACTGTAACTTTAGCCTTCAAAAGTCTGATTCTTCAAAAACATGAACAGGGGATTAGTCCCCCTGTAAGATGGGAAAGTGCTGTAATTGTCTTGTTTCGAAATGAGTGAGATCTCTCCATAACGCAGCCTCCTCGGCTGTCCTGTGTGGGTGTTCACTGCCAGATCATGATCGGCTGAATATCCCGATTCATGAGTAATCACCACTGTGGACAATAATTAAAAATCTTGAGACAAGCCACTTTCAAACTGACAAAAATGAGACAAATAAATAGTTGCATCTCTTTTGTGTGCATGGACAGCTGTTCGTAGGACTCTTGATATACTACTGCAGTTGGTCTAAATCGTGTCAAAACACGGTAAAACTGCGATTACTGTTTTGTAATACTGCTATTACACGAGTTTCAGAAATGCACTGCTATTTATGAAGCTGATATCCAACTTGTTATAACATGTAATAAGCAAGCGATCGGTAATAACCTGCACTAACCATGGAAACTGCAATAACCTTTAATAACCAAGTAGTACTTGAGCTAACAATGAGCTAATCCAGTGCTATCTATTTGTGCAGCTAACAGTGAGCTAATATAGTGCTATTTACTTGTGCAGCTAACAGTGAGCTAATAAGAAATGTAATGAAATACAGGAAGTGATGCGGCCCTCCTGGCCTGCGAAACACTGAGTCACTGAGTCAGAGAGTCAGAGAGTCAGAGAGTCACTGAGTCACTGAGTTATTGAGTCAGAGAGTCAGAGAGTCACTGAGTCACTGAGTCATGGAGTCAGAGGATGAAGGGCTGGAGTGCAGCCGCAGTAAGTGGGAAGGCTGTTTTTGGAGAGGCGATTGGGGGGGGGGGGCAGATAGGGGTGACTCACCCGAAAATGATGTTGATGATTGTTTGTCCTGGCGGTTGGATGCAAGACGGCGGCTGGATCCTTGCTGCAGATTCAAACATTGCTCTAAACCCCACACTATCTCATGCCTGTTGTTACTGCCGCTGTAAATGAAGTCACTTGAAAAATTATGTTCTGGAAACTTGTTTTAAATATGTGCGCTGTTTGCGTATTCTGCATATTGTTCTCTAGATCCTACTGGTGTGCTTTTCTGCTACTCAGGTGAAGGACATCAGAATGTACCTGAAATATAATTGGGCCCTTATGATGCATTTTATAAATAAATAATGAAAATGTATTTTAAAAAATGCGATTGCTTTCGAAAAGTCACAATACTCCACTCTGCCTGTGAGAAAAAGGAAGTGAGAGAGAGGGTGTGAGAGTGTGATTTCTTTCAACAACCCACAATTCTTTACTCTAGTTTTGCATGTCTGTGTGTCGGAACATTGTGTGTCTATTGGGGTATGTGTTAGAGTGGAAATCTGAGGCCTTTGACTGAATTCTGGGTAGGGTGAGGAAGAGGAAGAAGTGTAGGAGGAAGAGGTGGTTTCGCTGTGGTGCGGTTCTAGTAGGCGGATGAAAAGAGTCTATTTGTGTGAGCGGTCGGCTTGTATGAGGTTTAGCGGCTTTAAAGTAGAAAAATGAAGCGATGGAAGACTGTAACACAGGCACGTACACACGCACGCATACACATACACACACACTCTCACACACACGCACGCATACACATACACACATACTCTCACACGCACACACACTCTCACACACACGCACGCGTACACATACACACACACTCTCACACACACGCACGCATACACATACACACATACTCTCACACACACACACACTCTCGCACGCATACACATACACACACACTCTCACACGCACACACACTCTCACACACACGCACGCATACACATACACACACACTCTCACACACACTGACACATACACACACGCACGCATACACATACACACACACTCTCACACGCACGCATACACATACACACATACTCTCACACGCACACTCACTCTCACACACACGCACGCATACACATACACACACACTCTCACACACACTGACACATACACACACGCACGCATACACATACACACACACTCTCACACACACACGCACGCATACACATACACACACACTCTCACACACACGCACGCATACACATACACACACACTCTCACACGCACGCATACACATACACACATACTCTCACACACACACACACTCTCACACACACGCATGCATACACATACAGACACACTCTCACACACACACACACACATACACGCATACACACACATGCATGCACACATACACGCACACACACATCCACACATACACATTCTTGCACACACACACACACACACATACACATACACGCACACACACATCCACACATACACACACTTGCACACACACACACATACACACACACACACACACACACATACACATACACACACACTCGCACACACATGCATGCACATGCACACGCACACACACATGCACAGACATACACACATGCACACATGCACACATGCACGCGCGCACACACACACACACACAATCACAAATACAAATTAAGAAATGTCAGTTCTCTTCAGCTCTCGCACTCACTGACACACTCACAGGCATACAGTGACTGTTTCTTGAAATTAATAACAAATTCTCTCTCTCGTTCTCTCTCTCTCGCTCCCTCTCGATTGCTCTCTCTCTCTCTTGGGAGTTCTTCAAAGCGACCACAAATACCTTCTCTTGCTTCCACACTTTCACATGCGTGTGTGTTTGTGGCTTCTTGAAAGCAAACTCTGTCTCACACGCTCACACACAGGGCAGGAGCGTCGTGGAGGAACTGGGCCACGTGCGCTTGCAGGAAGCGTTGTGTTGATCTGCCGGTCCTGTGCACAGATGCCTGACTGCTGTGACTGAAGTTTGAAAGACGCTGACATCGAGCGTGTCCCTCGCCTGCTCCCGTTCTCACCTGGACACTTTCTCTTCTTTCCCACATTCCACACGGCTTTCTTTCACCCGAGGCTTCCTTCCAAAACTCTGAATCTGTTTCTGCTACGAGTCCGATTCAGCCGTGGAAGCCATTTTGTGCCATAACATCCATCCATCCATCCATCCATCCATTCATTCATCCATCCATCCATCCATCCATTATCTGAACCCGCTTATCCTGAACAGGGTCGCAGGGGGGCTGGAGCCTATCCCAGCATACATTGGGCGAAAGGCAGGAATACACCCTGGACAGGTCGTCGGTCCATCGCAGGGCACACACACCATTCACTCACACACTCATACCTACAGGCAATTTAGACTCTCTAATCAGCCTAACATGCAAACATGCATGTCTTTGGACTGTGGGAGGAAACCGGAGTACCCGGAGGAAACCCACGCAGATACGGGGAGAACTCCGAGAGTGTGAGTGAGAGAGAGAGAGAGAGAGAGAGAGAGAGAGAGAGAGAGAGAGAGAGAGAGAGAGAGAGAGAGAGAGAGGGGGGCCCCGGCCGACGGGGATTCAAACCCAGGACCTCCTTGCTGTGAGGCGGCAGTGCTACCCACTGCACCATCCGTGCTGCCATAACACTTTCAGTTAATTTATATTTTAAAAAAATAAGTTGAGCTGAATTGCCTATTGCCATTTTTTATGTTTATGTAATGCTAACTATATTGTAAAATGTCCCATGTTATTTCAACTGGAACAGAGTGCTTATCACTCCAATAGGGACCTAATGTTCTCTGAAAGAGTTGATTTTATACTGAACATTTTATTGCGTATGCAATCGCCTGATGTGGAGACACTAAACATCCCACACCATCAGAGCTTTCAAATGATGAAAAAAGCTTTTACAATTGTAATTACTGTGTAACAACATGTCTGTTCACAGTTATTACTCGGTACTCACACCTGTAATTACATTGTAATTACACAGGTATAAAGGCCACATAATACAAACTGCAAATAACCGTTTAAACAGGGGCTAGTTTGACGACCAGATTAGGGACTGAGATACCAAAAAAAAAAACAGATTGAGGGTTTTGCAAGGACACCAAAGCATCCATTTTCCTCTGGCCAGTAGCAACTTGAGCGGAATACAAAAGGGGAACAAGAGCGCAAACAGAGCTGCTGTGGCAGAGGTAACGCTCACTTCAGTGACTTTTGGGAACAGAGAGAGAGGAAAATTATCCGTTTGACCAGATTATCCGGGCGGGAGCAGTCAGGAATGAGCTGGGAATGGCGATGGGAAGAGGCCCGGGAATTACATCGTTATTTAGCTGATGCTTTTATCCAAAGTGACTTACAGTTTATTAGACTAAGCACCCAGGTCCATGGTCCACTGGCCCACACAGCACAGCAGCATTATCCAGAGTATTACTGTACCGACTGAGCCCCTACGCACTGTCCTACATTACATTACAGTTATTAAGCTGATGCTTTTATCCAAAGTGACTTACAGTTGATTAGATTAAGCAGTCCTCGCCTGGAGCAATGTGGGGTTAAGGGCCTTGCTCAGGGGCCCAACGGCTGTGCTGATCTTATTGTGGCTACACTGGGGCTTGAACCAGTAACCTTCTGGGTCCCAGTCATGCCGCACGGCGACTACGGCTACGAACAACAGTATGTGTTTGTGTGCTTATATGTGTGCTTGTGCATGTGTGTGTGTGTGTGTGTGTGTGTCTGCTTAGACTCTTGACTCTTGAAAGATACTAGCTGTAGGCCCCTCCCACCCGGCTAAGGTATAGTGTGTAAATCTGGGAATATGTGTTATTCCTATCCCAGCATGCACTGGCTAGCTGTGATCCCATGGGATTACTGGGGGGGGGGGGCTGAGATCTGTCCCCCCAGTAAATGCCAAATTTCAACCCCCTCTGGCTGAGCTTGTGCCTGCTGGTGGCAGTGCGCCCACCACGAACACCCCCCCCCCCCCCCCCCCGCCTCCCCCCAGCCCCCGCACCCCTCGCCTGCATGCCGGTGAAATACGGGCCCCGGCGTGGTTGTGACAGCGTCTGTCAGTGCCAGAGAGCCACAGTACGGGGGTGGAAATACTGCCGACTCTGCCCGTACCTGTCACAGCATCCTGTTCAGCTCCATCCGACGCTAAACTCACTCGTTCTGCTTTTATCAAAACAAAACAAACAAACAAACAAACGCGCGAGCAAACAAACAGAAATCCGGCACGTCACGCAGCCCCGCGTGGAGTTGGCCCACAAGCTGCAGAGGATAATTACACAGCGTTTACTCGCCCTGTTTCTCTCCCACAGACATTAATTACTCCTGTCTTGGGCGAGATGATGCAACAGCCGTCTGCAAATCGCACACTGCTATGAGTTCTCGCTCTTGAATATGCTGGTCGGCATGTGTAGGCGCGTATAAGCCTTGGACCCGTGTCGAATGAGGACCGCGCCCTGCCTCGGGTCCAGGGGCCAATGGTCCATGGGACGCTCCCCTCGGACTGCTCCCCAGACTGGTCCGAAAAAGATGGCCTCCCCCAAATCAGGCCGGTTCCTGCCAAGACAACAGCAACACTGTCAGCAACACTGTCAACCATAGTCCACCCACAACACAAACGCTTGCTGTATACCCTGCATAAATGTTCCAGACTGTCCAAACTAACATAACAACTTGGGTGGCTTGTAGTGTGGTGGTTAAGTTGCATGACTGGGACCTGCAAGGTCGGTGGTTCGATCCCTGGCGAAAATAAGATCCGCACAGCCGTTGGGCCCTTGAGCAAGGCCCTTAACTCCGCATTGCTCCTGGGGAGGATTGTCTCCCGCTTAGTCTCATCAACTGTACGTCGCTCTGGATTAGAGCATCAGCCAAACGCCATGAATGTAATGTAATGTGGCTTCGTGTTGAAATGTTCATCCCTTGTCAGGTTGTGACATGTCACACCACCGTCTTTACCAGCTGCCACTCTCCTCGTACAGGCGGACGGCGGATTCCTTTAAGGGTTCGAAGGACTCGCAATTGTTGTTCTCGGCGAAATCTGCAAGGTTGCTTAGCAACGGCAGTTTTGAGGCCCACCACATAGCCTTGATTATCGTGTATGTTACACCCGACGGTGACGCAGTGAGAAATCGGGAGCATATGAGGACCGTTAACCCTTTGAAGATTAGGCTTTTTGTTTTGCCGTGTTTTTTTCTTTTTTTTTTTTCTCCGAAAACTCATCAGTCACTGTTGGAACTCCATAGCTTTCAATCGCCAGTAGGGACTGTTACATCAGTTAAGGTGTTTGTGATCTCTCACCTTGTAGATGACAGACAAGACAAAAGCCTGTAATTGGCATTGCTCCAACCGTGTAATTTCCATGGTATAATGAGGTGGGCATGGTGTGGGTGAGGGGAGGAGGGAGAGAGGGGGTCGGAAGAGGGGAGTGCGGGGGGGGTACAGGGGGCAAGATCCGGCCGATGACTCACATCCCTGTGTGCCCCAGGTGCTCACAGGGGATTCTGGGAAGCTGTCAATCACGATGACCTCGCCAATGAAGGTGTTCCAAAATTTCACCCAGGTGGTGATGTCAGAGAAGTGTCAAGCAAGTCAACATAATCTTCCTCGTTCGACAGGCAGGTGCGACCGAGAAGGGGGAGGGGGAGGGGGAGGGGTAGAGGGCAATCAGGGTGGGCAAGGAAGGACAAACGAGAGGGAGAGAGAGAGAAGGAGAGAGAGGGAGAGAGAGAGAGAGAGGGGAGGAGAAGGAGAGAGAAGGAGAGAGAGGGAGAGAGAGGGAGAGAGAGAGGGAGAGAGAAGGAGAGAGGGAGAGGGGAGGAGAAGGAGCGAGAGAGAGAGGGAGAGGGGGAGAGAGGGGAGGAGAAGGAGAGAGAGAGAGGGAGAGAGAAGGAGAGAGGGGAGGAGAAGGAGAGAGAGGGAGAGAGAGGGAGAGAGAGGGAAAGGGAGAGAAGGAGAGAGAGGGAGAGAGAGGGAAAGGGAGAGAAGGAGAGAGAGGGAGAGAGAGGGGAGGAGAAGGAGAGAGAAGGAGAGAAAGAGGGGGAGAGAAGGAGAGCAGGAGAGAGAGGGAGAGAGGGGAGGAGGAGGAGAGCAATACCAGTGTCATTTCCACTGCCGTTTGCCTGTGGATTAATTATTACCGCTACAGACAGCTCTCTGGAGGGGCAAACTCTTTAGCGGGAGCTTGTGTGCTGCCCACCCCCACTCGCTTATCAGAGTCAGCGGGGGTGAGTACCCTGACATAGCACCTCTGCCCGGGATGAAAAACCTGAACCCCCCCCATACCCCCCCCACCTGCCCATTTCTACACCCATCCCCCTCCTTCTCCACTCTTCTGCTCTCTCTCTCTCTCTCATTCATTCATTCACCCCTTTGTCTTCAATCCCCCTTTTCCAAGAATTTCAACATCATCACTGCCTCATTTCAAGGGTGGTTTTCAAGATTTGATTTGATAACCGGAGCAGAATGGATGACTCGATCTGAGGCCTGGCGGTAGCTGGGTACTGGAACGAGGCTATCGCCATCATCATTGTGCCTCTGCTACCTACGCCCCACACTGACACTACCCCTGGGGCGTTTTGAGTCCGCTATCTGCCCCCCACACTGACACTACCCCTGCGGCGTTTTGAGTCCGCTATCCCCCCCACACTGACACTACCCCTGGGGCGTTTTGAGTCCGCTATCTGCCCCCCACACTGACACTACCCCTGCGGCGTTTTGAGTCCGCTATCCCCCCCACACTGACACTACCCCTGGGGCGTTTTGAGTCCGCTATCTGCCCCCCACACTGACACTACCCCTGGGGCGTTTTGAGTCCGCTATCCCCCCCACACTGACGATACCCCTGGGGCGTTTTGAGTCCGCTATCTGCCCCCCACACTGACACTACCCCTGCGGCGTTTTGAGTCCGCTATCCCCCCCACACTGACACTACCCCTGGGGCGTTGTGTGTCTGCTATCTGCCCCCACACTGACACTACCCCTGGGGTGTTTTGAGTCCCCTATCCCCCCCCCACACTGACGATACCCCTGGGGCGTTGTGTGTCTGCTATCTGCCCCCACACTGACACTACCCCTGGGGCGTTGTGTGTCTGCTATCTGCCCCCACACTGACACTACCCCTGGGGCGTTGTGTGTCTGCTATCTGCCCCCACACTGACACTACCCCCGGGCCTGGATCAGATCGATCCTCAGGCGTATATCCCCTGTTGTTAGCCGATCGCGACGCGTTCGATCAGCCTGCACCTCGGTCCGGATTGGGTTATATTTCAAGATGAAGCTGAGGGGCGCGGTGCTCGTATGTCTGATTGAAGCTGACTGCTGTCCCAGGCTGGTGGAGCTAACGTGCTCTACCATCTGAGCGACAGTGAAAAAATGATCTTCGCTGTTTGTTATTATTCTGTCTGTTGAGATAAAAAGGGATTGTGGGAATTTATGGTCATGAAGGTGATCTTTGGTGTTTTCTCTTGTGGCGTTTTTTAAGCAAACAGATCATCTTAAACTACATGGAAAAAAATTAATAAATATGGCAATGTATGTTGATGCTTCCTCCAATATATTTCTCACATTAAAACAAATATTAAAAGTACCCATTTTTAATATCTTAGTGCCAGTTTTTAATATATTACATACATTGCAAAATAAATGTCACATACTGTATATGTTTCTTCCATATGGGCTGGTTGATGGTCTGATGGCCAGCTTGGACTGCTCCTTTAGTTGGGCCTGCCACAGAGACGGATTGATTATCCGGTGCTGGGGAACCGCATTCGCTGAGGAATGCGTCTCCAGGGGGAATCAGGGCCGCGTGGCGGGTCGGTGGGGTTGAATCCTCCGCTTTCTGCTTTCAGACCACCAGAAGCTGGAGAGGGAGGCTCGCATCTGCAGACTGCTGAAGCACCACAACATCGGTGAGTCTCATTCGCAGGTGAAACGTGTGACCAGCCGGCTTCAGGCGTGAAGACCGCAGAAGGGACCTATTTCATTGGGAAACGAGAGTCTGATTCATCAGAACGAGCGGAAGACATTCTGCACATCTGCTCCCCACATTAACCTCAATGTGATTCTGCTGATGAGAGATTTCTCTATTCCGCTTTTTCCCCCAATCTGGAGAGTAGATACGCAGAGATTGTGCATATATAAGGGGGGGAAGTGGGCAGCCTATAGCCTAGTGGCTAAGCTGCTTGACTGGGACCCGGAAGGTTGGTGGTTCAAACCCCAGTGTACCCACGATAAGATCCCTGCAGCTGTTGGGCCCTTGAGCAAGGCCCTTAACCCCACAGCGCTCCCGGGGGGGGGGATTGACCCCTGCTTAGATCTAATCAACTGTGAGTGGATTAAAGCGTTAGCTAAATAACTGTAATGTCATGTAATGTCATGTAATCACAGCATGGTCAAGGAAAGAAAACCCCCCCCCCCCCCCCCCGCAGCAGGATTACGTGCCTCTTACCGAGAGCGGGAGTGTCAGCGCCAGTGCCCCACGCCTGCGTTCGTCTCCCGCGCGTCAGTGTTAATTAGGGACTGAACGCGTGGCAGATGGGGAATGTGCAGCGCGCCAGCTCGCCAGAGGGGTGTGTAATTTTCTGATTAAGGAATGTGCCGGGGCCTTTCATGGACTCCTGTGCCTTAAATAATGCAGCGCGCTTTCCCGCCACGTAACACGGCTCTCTGCATTATTCATCCGCAGTTATTTTCATCCCTCCCTCTCTCCCTCCCTCTCTCTCACTCTCTCTCTCCCTCTCTCTCACTCTCTCTATCTCCCTGTCTCTTTCTCTCTCCTTCTCTCTCACTCTCTATCTCCCTCTCTCGCTTTCTTTCTCTGTCTCTCTCTCTCCCTCTCTCTATCTCACTCTCTATATCAGTCTCTCTCTCCCTCTCTCTCTCTCTCTCCCCCTCTCTCTCTTGGAGAAGAAAAGGAGCTCTCAGACCTATTTGATGTGTGGGAAGAAAGAAAAGGAAAGGAGTGAGAAACGGAGGGGGGGAGTGGTGGCTGTTTGTGCAGAGTCAGAGTCAGGGTCAGAGTCGGGGTCGGAGTCTGAGTCAGAATGCTAGCATTGCACCCGTAACAGGATTGCAGCGACGGTTATCGCTTCAGATGCCGCTGTTGCCGCTCTCCCTCGCTCAACGTGAACGTAAAGGAGAAACATATTCTCTTCTCGGGTCCCCAATGTTTGCTTTTCAAAAAGGTGGTGAAAGTTCAGCGGTGCCTGGAGTAAAAAAAAACCCCCCCAAAAAATGACAACCTCACTGAGAGCTCTGATATTACTGGAGGCCCAACATTACAGGACATTTTCAGAAGTCAGATACTGTGGCGGATTCCGGAGAGAAGGATCAGCTGGATCCGCGCGCAGAATACGTGCCGCCGTCAAGTCGGGAGACTTGGGTGTGTGGCCGTGGGTGCTGATGTAGTGGGTGCAGCTCGGCTAGCTCGCCAGTGAGGGGGGTTAAAGCGAAGGCCTCGTAGCTGACGAGGCAACCCTCAAGTTCAAAATAACACCGTTACCCTTGTCCGTTCAGCGCCTTTAGCTGACTGGCAGCACGTTCGTCTCTGTAATCTCTGGTCCAGCGAGAGGCTGGGGTTCAAATCTCAAACCTCAGACTCAAGCGAAACTAGTTAGCTAACTAGCGTTAGCACAATCAGCGCTCTTGGGCTATATCGAGTTGAGGCAGTGGAGAGCCAGATTCCCACTTAACTGGAAACCCCCCCCCCCCCCATAGCCTATTCATGGGGCAGCCTATAGCCAACTTAGTGGCTAAGTTGCTTGACTGGGCGCCAGAAGGTTGGTGGTTCAAACCCCAGTGTAACCGCAATACAATCAGTGCCCTTGAGCAAGGCCCAACATTAACCCCACAATTAACTCCCTGCTTAGTCTAATCAACTGTAAATCGCTTTGGATGAATGCGTCTGCTAAATAACTGTAATGCACTGTAATGTAACATAGTCAGTTGCCCCCCTTTACGCAGCCCTGGGTCCGAACGTCGGGTTTGTGCCACCGGTTTTTGCCATGGTTTTATGTTAATGGTTAAATAGAAACACCTCTGTGGCCTGTTCCTCACGTTAGGTTATTACAGGTAGCTTTTAGACTGTTTCTGTAATTACAAATGCCAAACCTACAATCGCTAAGGCTCTGTTAATGTGGAAACATCTAAAGAGTTAGTGGAAATCCCCATTGGTCAGGGTTTCTGCAGATAATGATGATAATGCTGCACTTTTATACTTATATGTGGGTAGATTGCATCATGTACTGTATTACAATGCTAATTGTAATATAGAATTGTTTTCCTTTAGCTTGTGTTGTCCGCCTGTGTTGTGTTCTGGGTGTTGTACCAATGGGAATCTTGCTTACATTTGCACCAATGGAAATCTTGCTTACATTTGCACCAATGGGAATCCTGCTTACATTTGCGCCAGAGTGTACCCAAAGAGAGAAAGGGGAGATACAGGTGAATTAAGACTTGAGAGGTCTGAAATGACAACAATTAAACCGGACTGTGGAATATAATTGCTATTAGCTTTTTTCCTCATGGTGCACTTGCACCGAATTAACAAACTTAACACTAACGAGAACGTTTTCGCGATGTGCTTAAAATGCATCTATATGATGTCAGCAATTCACGTAGCGGGGAGATCCAGGTCTATTTTTCTCTCGCATCAGCAAGGGTCATAAAAGGTCATCATGTTTTATTGTGTACCAGACACAAAATGCGCAGCGATTTCCCCGTTAGGGGCCGCCGTACTGAATAAAAATAGATCGATTGGTTGACGGCTGGCCATGCCGTCGCGCAGGGTTCATTACCAGCGAAGAAGAGAGATGTGTCACAGAGGTGGAGGACTAAGCCTTCGGCCTTGCCCGCTTGGACGGATCACTTTGCTGTGGAAATTTCTGTAGCTGTCAGAATGATTCGCTCGAGACCGATAGGACTGTGTAACGGTCACACCGACGGCTGTGACTGACAGAGGTGTGACGCGGGACCCCCTCTCTCCCCATGGCAACGGCCCTGTCACTCACTCTCCAGCCAGCGAATAAGCAGAGGCTTTGGGCCAGGGGGAAGGAAGGAGAGGGAGGGTCTGGGGAGCAGTGTTGGAGGACGGGTGGTGCAGGATTTAGGTTGTGGGTGGTGGGTGGTGGGGGGGGGCTGTAGCGTAGTGGTTAAGGTAAATGACTAGGACCCGCAAGGTTGCTGGTTCAAACCCTGGTGTAGCCACAATAAGATCTGCACGGCCCTTGGGCCCTTGAGCAAGGCCCTTAACCCTGCATTGCTCCAGGGGCGGATTGTCTCCTGCTTAGTCTAATCAACTGTAGATCATGACAGGGTGATGTGGAGGTGCCAAAAAATTTAGACAAAATCGATCTGTTGGGAGGGGGGGTTATTGGACTGTGTACCTGGGAACCCCCAATTCACCAGTCGGAGCATACTTTCCTGTGCTTGGTTCTTTGGCTCAAATACATAGATGAACCATTTTTAGTTATGTATAGTAGAACCCTCTTTATGGAACCATCTAAAACAATGGTCCTCACTCCTGGTCCTGGAGAGCCGCAGGGTGTGCTGGGGTCCTCACTCCTGGTCCTGGAGAGCCACAGGGTGTGGCTGGTTTTAGTTTTCAGCAACCAATTCAGACCCAAGAAACCAGGTGAGGTGAGCTAGCTGTGTAATGATCCACTTTAATTGATGAGGAGCGAGGGCCACTGCTGTAAAGTGTGAAAGTTCCCAGATTTAACTATTCCGCCTGACAAAGTACGTTGAACTAGTTCCCTGTGTGGAGACATCGGTCAGCCTTTTGGAAACCCTGCAGACACAGTACGCACCTACTCTGAATAACGAAAAAAGGGTTTTCAGTTTTTGAGCGAGCAAACTTTGTTTCAGCTGCAGTTCAGACTACCGCTTCTGCAAAAGAGGGATCATCATCATCCCAATGTTCTAATTAAAAAGTAATTGTGGTGGAAATTTATTAGATCCCGTTACGTCTCCCGATTTGCCAGTTGGTGATGGTGAGTTGTGTCTTGGAAAGTTGCAGACGTTTTTTTTGGGGGGGGGGGGGTGTAATCTTTTTAAAGATGGAGCTATACTGACCCAGATACCAGACTCGGATGATTAAAGACTGCCGGCAGGGGAGAGAGAGAGAGTCTGTAAAACTCAAGAAAGTTTCAGCTACTCTGTCCACAGTGGCCAGTGATTATTATTATTATTATTATTATTATTATTATTTCTTGTCTCTGTCTCATGTTTATTTTTGTGAGAAAAGCTCTACTCAGAGAACACTGCTGCACTCCCGGGGGGGACACGGGAGCAGTGTATCCTCGACTGGATTACGCTCCGTCGTCTTATCGTGTGAGATATGAAGGCAGTCAAAAAATAATCCTGTCTGCAGCGCTCTCCTCTTCACCAAATCCTCTCTGTCTCGGGGCTACGATTTAACCTCCAGGGCAGTTTACCCAGAATGCTGTCTGTCAGATATGCCTGACATGCAAATGTAGCATGGTTAGCTCAGCTAGTTCGCTCGTAAGCACGGTGAAGTGCAGTGAAAGCGAAGGCTGGTAGCAGGTTACCGTGACAACACTCCCCGATGACGTAACCCTCAAATTCAAAAGAACGTTGTTGCCCTTGGCTAGGGGCGAGTTCGTCTTTAGCTGACTGGTAACGCGTTCGTTCAACAAATAATTTGGACAAGTGAGAGGCCGGGGTTCAAATCCCACCTCGGACTCAGGCAATTTATCACCTGTTACACAAACAAGAAACCAGTGAAGCAGCTTGAAGTGTATGCATTGATTCATTAAGTTATTTATTTTTATTATTATTATTTTGGTAACGCTTTACAATAAGGTTCCGTGAATTACATCCATAACATCCACACCATTTCAAGATTCACTTCACTCTTTCTCAGTTTCTGCCAAAACAGAACCTGAGGACGATGTTGAGGATGTCCGTCACACATAATAATACGTGACACTTTACAATAAGTTTCCATGAATTGGCATGAACTAATGTAGTTGTTAAGTAACTTATCTGTACAGCTCTGTTAAACTATTTGTACATCATTAATTCATGTTCACAACTAATTAGTTGATGCCAATTCATGAACCTTATTGTAAAGTGTCATGTATTATTATGTGTGACGGACATCCTCAATATCGTCCTCAGGTTCTGTTTTGGCAAAACCGAGAAAGCGTGAAGTGAATCTTGAAATGTTGTGGATGTTATGTTTCGATTTGGTTGAGATACAGCTGCCATTCACTCTCAAAAATATCCATCATGCTTTTCCTGTTCCTGCTACTTTTGTGTTGCTTTCAACACATTTTGTGTCAATGTTACTATTTTTCTGCCGCAAATATTCAATTTATATGTTACAAAGGTAGACTGTTTAGCACGGACTGTGCTGAAAGTAACACAAAAAGTGTTGTCCATGCATAGGCATGTGGGTGAGTGGTTGTTATGTGTGGTTTCTAACAAATCTGTTTTCAGAATGTTGGAGTGGATTTTGGATGAATAACGATGTGTAAAACTGCCTCTTGGTCCTACTGACCAGGATATGGGCAGCAGTGTGGTATTGTGGTTAGAAACAGGGGCTTCTAACCTCAGGGTTGTAGGTTCAGTTCCTTGATAGGACATTGGTATTGTTCCCTAGGGGAAGGTGCTTAACCTGAAGTTACCTGAGCATCAGGTAAATCCCAGTATTGGTAGGCAGCAAGAGGTTCAGTGTTAAATCAACTATGAAATACATATGGTCGCTAATTGATTGATCTGCACTCTGATCGAGTTTAATTAACACTGGAGATTTTACTGTGCATGGTGTTGAAAGGTTCTAAGCAGACATTATCCCCAGGAAAAGTTTTTGGGCATGTCAGATCACCAAGTTTAATTTTCAAACTTAGTGACTTTAACCAGAAAATGTTAATTTTGGTCAGGGCTCCATTTAAAGAGAGGCTTTTCATCTGAATAAATAAAGGATAAAAATAATTAAAATCCGCAAGTGCTAATTAAGCGTTGGACTTAATAATCTGGAGTGCTCCATTCTCACACCTCTGAACCACCGCCTGACCCTGCGGTTGAATTTTTTTTTTTTCTTTTTTTTTTTTCAAGAACATTCTCACTCCCTCGTTGTACTTTAAGACTTTAAAGTCATTATTCTGCAAATGGCTTTACATTGTGCAGTTACTGTGGGGCAGGCTAAATTAAGAGAACTGAGGGGGTCATTAGATTCCAGTCTGGTGAGAACATGGAGCCTAATGAGTCTCATAATGGATGAACACAGAAGAATTATGCCCCTGAATGTTAATTCTGGGCTTAAGAAAGAGGAAATTAGAAGAAAATGGCTGACTCTGACACTACGTGCACTTACAGGTAAGCACTGTCATGAAGGTACTCTCAGTGCCGGCTTAAAGCATTTCTATTTTGAGAGGGTAACCTTTTGCATTTGTGCTCGGAGCAGCTGTTTCAGTTGCTTGCGATCCGTTGTTTTAATCAACAGAACTAACCTCAGCTCTTCGCTTCTGATTGGCTCTGGAGGCAATCGCCTCCGGCCACGCTCCTGTTAAATGTAGCGGCGGATTCACTGTTGTCTTCCCTGGTGATTGCTGTGAAAATACAATGCAGGCTTTTCCATATTGGTAAATGGTTGGCATTTATATAGCGCCGTTATCCAAAGCGCTGTACAATTGATGCTTCTCATTCACCCATTCATACACACACTCACACACCAACGGCAATTGGCTGCCATGCAAGGCACCGACCAGCTTGTCAGGAGCATTTGGGGGTTAGGAGTCTTACTCAGGGACAATTCGACACAGCCCGGGCAGGGGATCGAACCGGCAACCCTCTGACTGCCAGATGACTGCTCTTACTGCCTGAGCCAATGTCGCCCCCATATTGGTGTTCTATGAGGGATGCACTACCACTATGGCCTGTATTCAATCAAAACGTGTCCTGATCATTGACTTGTCAAACTGAATCCCCAGGGGGCTGCAGTGTCTGCAGGTTTTTGTGGTTTCCTTTCAATCAGCTGCCAATTAAGGCAAATTAAGGCCTTGGGAACAAGGCGTGTGGATACTTTAACCAATCAATGACATGGATGAACCCAGAACACCCCAAAAACCAGCAGACACTACGGCCCTCCAGGACTGGAGTTTGAC